>NC_057814.1:463332920-463635471 GCF_018294505.1 Triticum aestivum | reverse complement strand
AATCCTAAAAAATGCATAGATTGTCAGATATCACCGAAACTTGGCATGCGTGCTTGCCATGATGACTCCAGTGTCTGGGAAAATTTGGGTCAGGTTGATGGATGTGGGCAAAAGTGCTTCTAGAATTGCCGTAGCTGCCCACCCAAACGGTCCCGGTTGAACATGGTGTACTTGTTGGCATGCACGAAACGAAACGTAATTTTGGCAGCGGGTGGGCATGCACGTCGTAGGCCCCGCTGTAAGATATGAACGAATTCTGACACCAAACGCACGTTGTGTCATGACCGGTCAATATTTTTGAGGTTTTCACCGGAGAAATCCCATTTTTATTAATTCTGTGTTCTTCATATTGTCGTGCCATGCTGAATACATCCAAAGTTTGTCACGATAAACGGTGTCAATTTTAATAGAATTATAGCGAGTTTCCTTTAGAAATAGATTATTTTTTTTACGATGGTTGCAGATTGCGTTCTTCAAAAAAAAAATCATTCATAACAACAAGAAGATATATATGGTTGCAGATTGTGTACATGATCGTGCCACATAATTGAGTTTTACTTTCTTTACTATCATGTACTAACTATTCATCTTATATTATTCAAAATAGATTATTGAGCACCTCATGAGTGACGTGGAGTACGTTCTACACAGACCTGTCTATGCTAGCAATGAAGTACGCGCAATCAGAACCATATTTACTGCATTTTCATACTACAAAACGTATTCTAACTATATTCATCCTTGTATATGCAGGGCCGGACGTTGCAACAAATTCATAGAACTGTGCAAGTAATAGAGAATAAAGTCATTGAGAAAGAATACACGGACGAATACAAGTACTTCAAGCCACTTGTTGACGGTCTAACTGACGTTGAACACAATACAAGCCTGACCAACAGAACCCTGCTTCGTGTTGTCAAGTGTTTGGAGGTAAAGTCTTATTCACTAATGCACAATTTTATGTTGCAAAAATGATGTGTGATAGCAAGCACCACTTATTTCCCATGCAGGCTAATAAGTTCGTTCTCCCCGATATATCAGATGAAGAAATTGAGGTAATTTAAAAGATAGTTTACGTATCTATTTGTGTGTCTTATTGCGTGTTAAACTCTCATTCTCCTTTATGTACAAGCCTTTTTGTAAGAAGGGCAACAAGTGCACATGGCACAAGGGACAACACAAAAGACATGAGGAAGGAGAATCTGAACATGATGAAGACGAAGGAGAATCTGAACATGATGAAGAGCAAAGAGAATCTCGTGAACATGACAGCGAGACACCTGCCAAGCGGCAGCAAGGGCTTTCAGGCACTAATCTAGGTGATGAGGATGATACAAACAGTAAAGCCAACGGGACGGTGCGTCGGTCAAACAGGAAATCAAAGACCAATAAAGAAGACGAGTATTCATACTATGACCACGAAAAGAGGCAACTTCGTGGTATGTCGCAGAAATCGTTGCCTGTCATGTAGTTGTATACCATTGTGCTTTCTTTATAACATAGATAAATCCACCTACTAATTGCAGGTCTGAAAGAAACACTACAATGGGTAAACAGACAAGATGATAAAACGCCTTTGGCCCAAATTGCTGAAATAACACTAAAGAAATCATCCCTGCATTCCCTAGCAGCCAATAAGTTGCCGGACAACGATGCCAGATATGTGGATTCCTTGGTAAGTATTTCATGCTTCACTTATTACATCTGCACTGAAATATGCACTAATTAGTGCTCACTTGCAATACTAGGCCATTGATGCTGGCATATATATCAATCGCCCACCAGAGGGAGAGTTTGACATAAGAGATGGCAAAAAAATCTTTGTTGAGAGCACAATTAATGTGCAAAAGCTCGTTGCAGATATAGAAAATCACTGTATAGCAAGGAGTTCAAAAATTGACAAGGCTCGTTCGATCGAAAGGATCATTGCGTATCTTGATCATGACATGGTACAACACAATAACTACCTGCTGAATTTTGTTTACTAATTGTTTGGTCCTTGCTCTAACATATATGTTTATGCAGATTTTTTTACCCTTGAACTCTGGACTACACTGGTATCTGGCAGCCCTAGATGCGGCAGAAAGAGAAGTTCAGATTCTCAATTCAGCCCCTGGTGTTGGTCCAACAGATGAACTGGATCATGCGGTGAGAATATCCTTTTGTCCTCCTAGTACTAGTGCAACTTGTAGGTTATATGCATTACTGAATACCAACAAACACTCTTCAGTTGGAAGCGATAACGGCGTGGTTCCAGAAGGCTGAAGAAAGAATTAAACAACTTCCAAACCCAACAAACTGGCTAGACTTCAACGTGGCCTCATGGAACAAGACGACAATCAAAGGGTTGCCAACCCAGAAAGACGGGTACACACGTTCATCACTATGTTCTTAATTTGTAAACTCGACCAAGGCAATTCAATCCTAATTCATACTTGCAGGAGCGTTTGTGGACTCTACCTTCTCAAGTACATAATGCTTTGGACGGGATCCAAACTATCGAAAACATTTTCAAAGGTGCGCATATTTAGACTATTTCATGGGTGCACTGTACATTACTTCCTTGGTTAAGGAAGTACTTTACATACAGATGGCGTACATTCCAGGATTATTTAACTGTTCACCATTTGTATGCAGAAAGATATAGATTGTACAGGAGACAACTTGCACATGACATACTCAACAGTGACAAAAATTCACTCCGGAAAAAACAGCAGCCAGACCAGACAAAGGCAATTCCTGAAGATGGAGTTTCTAGCAAAAAAAGAAAGAGGTCCAGGACGAGCACCAGGAATATATCTACACAGTAGATATGGCTTTCGCATAGACATTCGTCTTAAATCAAACGTTTTCCCATTTGCTCAATAATTCGGTTCGTAAGCAACAATTTGATGTTATTTATCCGGCACTTGGTGTGCGACAATTTGCTCAATAATTCAGTTTGTAAGCAACAATTTCATGTTATTTATCCGGCACTTGGTGTGCGACTTCATTATTTGTATTCATGAGTCTCTTTATGTTAACACGGTATCTTGTATTACTACTCATGTTTGGACACTGACCAAATATGCTACCAACATATCCAATACGTCAAGAAATGAAGGATTGTTTTCTGGCCTTGCAGTGAGCTACAAAATAATGGAGAAAACATATTTTCTAACATTGCAAGTTCTTATTTGTTAGAGACATTGAGCTACAAAAAAATGGACAAAACATGGTGTCTATCATGTACTCAACATCATAATCTATTATCTGATTTCATCCATGCTAAAGCAATTACCAAAGATAATGAGAAGGGCTGGGTGATCTTACGAAGAAGCCATCATCTTGACAGAAAAATCCCCTTTCTACACGCTCCGGTGCCCCTAGATGGAGCAGCTGCTGGACGAGCGGAGGTTGAGGGGTGGAGCCAACTCCGGCGCACCTCGATGGAGCAGCTGCACGACGAGCGGAGGTTGAGGGGTGGAGGGCAGCCGGTCGGCGCAGCCACGTGGTTGAGGGAGAGGACAGCGCCTGAGGTGGATAAGGAGGAGGCGTGCGCCTCGCCAAATACGGCCGCGGTGGCTGCCGCATCCGCCGCCGGAGAGGCTCTCGCCGGAGCCGTACGCCGGAGATGGATAAGGCGGAGGCGCCTCGCCAAATACGTCCGCCGTGGCTCTCGTCGGATTTGGAGAAGGCGCCTCCGCCGGAGTTGGAGAAGACGGAGGCGTCCGCCGCCCTCCGCCGGAGATGGAGAAGGGGTGGAGATGAGGGGCCGCCGGAGACGAGGGGAGATGGAGAACCTCGCCAAATACGTCCGCCGTGGCTCTCGCCGGATTTGGAGAAGGCGCCTCCGCCGGAGTTGGAGAAGACGGAGGCGTCCGCCGCCCTCCGCCGGAGATGGAGAAGGGATGGAGACGAGGGGCCGCCAGAGATGGAGAAGCGGTGGAGACGAGGGGAGATGGAGAAGGGGTGGAGACGAGGGGCGAGCGGGGTGGAGACGAGGGGCGAGCGTACGAATGGATTAGGGCGAAAGTTTAGGTTCGGTCCTACTAAAAAAAAAATTTATAACAGGTGGTGATTACCTTTTTACCCCTGTCATGGAGGTACTCCATCTGTTTCCCGGTTAGTACTCCGTGGGACTGCTGCTGGAATACCAGATCGCACAGTCCGTTGGATTAAGTAAAATGAACGGTGCCTAATCATTTCGGGGTACAGTAAAGGAGCTCTTCTTTCCACCTATTGCCATCGTCCTCACGCACCTAACTAATTGAACCAGACATGTGGAAGCTGTAACTCGAGTGAGTTGGGAAACTTCCTTCGTCCTCTCCGCAGTTGCAGGCAAGACATTGCTAGGATTGTTCCATGTCTTTGCCAAGATAGAGATCTCTGCCGGAGGACGAGCGAATGAAGCGGATCTGCTCTCGGGTCTTCGGTGTTCACACGCCGCGCCCGCACAGAACACTGGACAGCAGTCATAGTCAAACGAACTGGTGAACTCGCAGAGAAAGATGCTCTCGAGCCTTGACAGGTCGGTCGGTGCCACTGCCAGTCCCCTCTGTCTACGACTACGAGGTCAACGCCTCGTCCACGCTGGGGTATCAAGAGTTTTTTTTTTTGCGGGTATCAAGAGTTGCCACACAATCATGGCGGGACTACTGTCTACTGCATCACGACAACACTGCTATGTGACAGCACACCAAAACTTAACTTGGTGCAACTCTCACCGAGAACAACTTTATTATACGGAAAACAACTGACGGGTTCAGCCACGATTTGGTGTGTACGAAACCGAATCAACCGACACGCCTAAAGTAAATGCGAAAGTAAAACGTTTCACGCCTACAAGCTCGCCGAAGCTTCGACCGGTCGTGTCCACGCGCACAGCCTCCTAACCATTCAGATCGCAACACGTAAGGTACGAGGGCCCACCCCAACGCTCGTCCTCCTTCTCCCCTCATCTACTTCGCGCTCACGCTGGCCTGCAACTTCTTCTCCGTCATGCATCGGACGGAGGAGAAGACCCCGAGGAAGGGCGCTGCCGCGTCCAGGTGGAGCGCGCGGTGGCGGCAGAGGAAGCACGGGGAGGAGACGAGGAGGAGGAAGCGCGAGGAGGGACATGGCAGGCGGAGCAGGATCTCGTCCACTACGTCGTCGGACGCCTCCCGGGACGGCGACAATGGTCATGGGCGGGTGTGGGAGCTCGGCGAAGCAGCAACAACAGCTGTGAAAATGGCTATATCAAATTCCATCGCTGGTTGTAGCAAAATCGACTATGGTTGCAGCAAAACAGCGTCATCGTCGTCGCGGGTCGCTGCTAATACAAGTTTTGAAGCTTTTTTCAATGCCGGTTGTAGCTTTTGTAACAGCCGGTTGCAATTTGTGTTTGTCGTTTGCTTCCGTCTGTATGGTCGAAAACTTTTTTCATCGCCGGATGAAGCTTTTTTCGTCACGAGTTGAAGCTTTTATCGTCACCGGTTGTAACTTTTCTTGGTCGTCCATAGCTTCCGCCGTATACAGGTTGAAGTTTTTTTCATCACCGGTTCTAGTTTCTTTGGTCATCGGTTGCAGTACTGGGCATCTACTAGGAAGGGGACAGACGAATGCATAACAAAACCAAGAGTTCTTAGATGACTGTCATCTAGTACTAGGAAGGGGACAGGCGAATGCATAACAAAACTAAGAGTTCTTACATCACTGTCATCTAGTAGTGATCTATACGCTTTTATATTAGTTTACAGAGGGAGTACTATGAAGGGGACAGACGAATGCATAACGAAACCAAGAGTGCCAAGTCAAAGTACCCAGTAGATCACGTCCTTGACAAAAGAGTAACATGTGGACTTGTGCTTGATCATGCGGAGGCCATTGTCATCACCGCGCAAAATCTGTACGCCAGTGAGCACCGCAAACTCCTCACCTGCAAATCCAAATGTGTCACCGACCTCAATGGTCTTGGCAACACAAAATTTGCCATCGCCAAGGTATACCAGTTCGAAAGACGTCGCACACCAGTCCTCTTCCTTGGGCGGGTTCAGATCCTCAAAGTGCTGCAGAACGGGCGGTTGTTGTCTGTCCTCCTCCATGGCAGAAAGGTCCAGAGCGCACAGGCGCTTATGTACTTGGCTTCCCCATGAAAGGGCAGAGCCCACTCCCCGACGCGCCTCCATTGCTCCACGTTCCTCGACGTGTCAAAGCAATAGGTGCCAATGCGCCTGTCCTCGCATGGCATGTAGATGGTGGAGCACCTGTTGGCCTTGTTAACCATGCTAGTGTAGGAGGCGATACAGAGGGTTGGTAGTCTGGTTCGAGGACGAATGGAGGCGGCCGGAGAACCCGCCAGCGCCAGCCTCTATGCATTTCGCGCACCTCATGGCCGCCGGTCCTGGGCCCGTGCTCGAGGACCTCGAAGCAGGAAACGGTGTAGTCCTCACTGGAGCCATATGCATCCATGGACTCCCCGAGGCACCTCTCCATGACGTAGAGGCTGTTCTCGGCGGCGCCGGGTATGGGGATGGAGAGGCACACGGGGTTCCACCCCTTGGGCTCGTTGATCCAGGGCAGATGAAGGAAGAGACGCTCGTCGGCATCGTACAGCATGCTTTCGCCGGCCACGTTGGCGCCTACGATCCTGCCTTCGCCGCCGCCCATGGGCGCGAACAAATCAATGCCGCCCATGAGCGGCAGAGTGGTCGGGGATGGAGAGAAGCTCACCGCTGGCTCGGGCAGAGAAAGGGCCTGCATTTCCAGAGCACAATCCTTGGCCTTGTTTGCGATCGACGCTGCTGGCTCACCTGCTGATTCGTAGAAGAGATGCTTGTACGGGTCGATTCGCCGCACCGAGTGGACGCCTGTGGAAGTATTCTTCACCACCACATTGAGAAGCCGCCGTATCATCTTCGATCGTCTGCGCCCCAATAGTCAATCGCAGCCTTGCTGATAAAAGAGAAAAAAGTGATCAATAATTTGGTGAGACGTTTAGAAAGGCAGAGGCTTTCGCCGAATAATAATACCTGAAAACCAAATGATCAACGAACAAGGTCCTTTGCCAAGAGAAGTAGGAGGGGATTGGTGCGGCGGCGGAGACTGGGAAGGGGGAGCTTAGGTGTTTCCGGTTTGCCCTGGTTCCGTCCTTTTTTTGAGGCAGTTCTGGCCGTGAGTTGGAATTTTTTTTTAATCAACCTTGCCCTGAGTATTTTTTTAGAATTCTCCTCAACTTTCTTTCTTTTTTGAACATCATTACAGACACAAGCGCTCATATACACGCGCATACACTCACCCCTATAAACACACACACGCACACCCTACCCCTATGAGCACCTCCGAAAGACTGAGCCGGCATCGTAGGCGCCTCTTTCTTTTTTGAGATTTATGAAGTCATCGTAGGCGCCTCGTCATCGACGGAAACATCTTCTCCCATTAAATGCGCATCGCCGGAAATCCTGAAATAAATTCAGGAGTAAATGCGAGCATCAGGATTTAAACCCTGATGGGCTGGGGATACCACAGTCCCTCTAACCATCCAACCACAGGTTGGTTCGTGCCAACTTTATTGATTTGTAGCCATGTTCATAGATACAAAATTCTGGTTGTGGGGAGCAACCAACCAAACATGGCGCCCTATACCTAGACTACAATCGAATTTAAAGAGATTATGTGCTTTGAAATTAAAAATTATAAGCTCATGAATAAAATTATATATGAAATAGAAGTATCTTTCCTAGCGTTAACTTCTTGACGAGAGCTCCACGAAGACCAGCCGACCACGCCCTCCCAATCCGACGCCACGTGGATCTTGTGAACTCCCAAGTCTCCTGACACGCAAATGTTTCTAGCAATGTGGAGTCAGTAATACTTGCGTTGACAACCAAGGAAGGGCCCATGTGATGGCCATCGTTGTCTCTACATATCAACGCAACAACACCAGCATATCTGTGACGCTCAACTGCTCCATCCACATTCATTTTCACAAACGCCTCAGGTGGGGGTAACCAGCGGTGCACCTCCCATGCCCTTGGAGCGGAGCCGCCACTCGGGGCTCTGTCTACTGCAGCGATCTCAGGTCCATCAAATATGAATTTATGAAAGAATATCTTTGGCCAAGAATCAGAAAAATTGCCTCATGCACTGCTTTACGTCTTGCATACCATATAGACCAGAGTGTGACTACCGTCATTGTGAACTGATCCTGAGACAAGCTTTCTTGCATTTCAAAGATGAAATTCTTAGCATTTGGCTCCTTATTTTCCGCCATACGATCTACTAACTCCTCATCTGACGGGGCCCATATGCATTGTGCCATCGTACAGCTTATCAACGCATGTCTCCAGTAATCTTCCCCACCGCACAACGGGCATGTGTTGATGGTTGACATATTTCTATTATGGAGCACATCCGTTGTCGGCAAAGAGTGACGAGCTAGCCTCCACAGAAAAACCTTCACTTTGGATGGGACCAAAAAATTTCAAAGCAAGGACCAAACTTTCTCTTGCCTTGCATTGTCCGAACCTTCACTTCTTCCCTCGAGCCATTCTTCTCTCTGTGTTTTAATTCTGATGATGTGCTTATAGGCCAAACTCACCGAGAAGAGGCCTTTTCTATCCGGATGCCATGCCCAAAAATATTCCATGTTGTTGGTGCACACTAAAATTTTCAATATAGCTTCCACATCGACTGACAAGAAGACAATACGTAACAATTCCTCGTTCCATTGTGCGGTTGCTGGCACCAGTAGCTCTGAACTTTTGATAGCGGGTCGGCTACCAATGAAAGGATTGGACTAAGTGATGATTTCCTAGGTATCCAATTTTTCATACCAAACGACCATTGACTGCCCGTTACCAATCCTCCTATGGTCCCTTGCTTCATAATTTCCCTACCATCCATAATAGCACGCCACAGTTGAGAGGGGCGAGATCCAAGTTCGGCTGTAAGAATTTATCCCTTCGGGTAGTAGGATGCTTTTAGAATTATTGCACTCAGTGAGGAGGGTCCTGAAGTAATCTCCACGCCTGCCGTGCTAATAAAGCGAAGTTAAAAAGTTCCTAATCCCAAAAGCCGAGACTTCCCAAATATTTTGGTCTAGTCATCACTTCCCAGGGCACCCAGGCCGGTTTCCTTCCTCCTTGTTTACAGCCCCACCAAAAAAATATGATGATAGAATTTATATGTTTGCATAGCCCTCGTGCTAACTTGAAGCAAGACATGGAATAGACAAGTATAACCTGCGCCACTGACTTGATCAAAACATTGCTACGTCCTGCAGATAAAAGTTTTCCCATCCATCCTTTAACTTTGTCCCAAATGCGATCACTAATATATTTGAAAGTTCCTCTTTGATTGACCAACATCTATCGGCATACCCAAATACCTATTTGTCGGATATTCATTAGGGACATGTAACTAGCCTTTGATTGCATCTCAAATAATCTGAGGGCAGCCCTTGCTAAAGAAAATTGAAGATTTATCCCTGTTAATCCTCTGACCAGAGGCCAAACAGTCTGTATCAAGTAGATTTGATACCTCCTCTGCTCCATTAACACTTGCCTAAAAAACAGCAGGCTATCATCCGCGAATAAAAGATGGTTCACTGGCGGAGCCAATGGGGCCACCTTTCTTCCACTGAGTTGTGATGACTGATTTTGAGATTTCAAGAGGCACGAAAGGCCCTCTGCTGCTAACAAGAAAAGATATGGAGAGATTGGATCTCCCTGTCATATACCTCAAGATGGCTTAAACTCCTCCAATTTAGTTCCATTAAACATTACTGAAAAAGAAACATGGCTCACCAGATTCATAACAACAGAAATCCATTATGATGCAAAGTCAATTTTCTCCATGATTGCCTTCAAGTAGCTCCATTCGACCTTGGTGTATGCCTTCGTCAGATCCAACTTGAGTGCACAAAACCTGTTATTTTTTTATCTACTCCTCTTCATAAAATGTAAGCATTCATAAGCTGAGATAATATTGTCCGTGATGAGCCTGCCCGGGACAAACGTCGACTGCTACTCATAAATAGTCTAAGGAAGGATCATCTTTAACCGATTGGCCACCACCTTTGATGTTGTTTTACAAAAGACATTACATAGACTAATTGGCCGAAACTTGGATAAGAGTGTTGGATTGGATACCTTCGGGATTAGAACCAGTAAGGTGTCATTAGTACAAGTTGCACTTTCCTCTCCCCGTAGAATCCCCAAAATTGCATCTGTAACAGAAGGTCCACAAATGTCCCAATGCCCTTGGAAAAAGTCCGTCGGAAACACATCGGGTCCCGTGACTTAGTCAAAAACATTTGGAATAGTGCTTTTTTGACTTCCTCCCTCTCATACGGAGCTGTCAACATCTCATTCATTGTCGGTGACACTTTTGCAGGCACAACATTCAGAACATCTTGACTCCCTAAACTCCCTTAGATGTATACAATGTTTTATAGAAATCAAGAGCGTGGCTTGCATCTCTGTTGGGTTTTCGGTGAGCTTCCCATCTGGTCGCTGCAATGCCATTATAAGATTCTCCCTTCTCCTCAAAGACACCCGAAGATGGAAAAATGTGTGTTCCTATAGCCTATCGAGAGCCACTCAACCTGCAACCTTTGCCTCCACATAAGCTCCTTGCATAGGTACAACTCTATAAGTCGATCATTCAATTCTATTTCAGCATGGTTTGGCCCCAACCTCGCCGGGTCATTCCTCAATCTATCCAAGTCCGCCTTTAGTTACTTTATTTCACCTCGAACACTTCTGAACGTGCACTTACTCCATGCTCCCAGATCATTGGCCAGGAAGATAGTTTGGCCCGAACTTTACTGGTCGTTGGATTGTAACCATTCGCATTCCATAAAGAATCAATGGCTTGATTCAAGTTTGGGTGAGAGTCCCACATCACCTCATACTGGAATCTCTTTATTGTTCCCTTTCTTCTAACAGTAGAATCCAGCTTCAGCAGTAGCAGCAAGTGATCTGACATCACCGTCGTTAAGTGTTCCACCATAGCCAGTGGGAATTGCACACACCATTCCGCCGACCCTAGTCCCTGTCAAGATGAACCCTAATGTAGGATCCGCCTACAACCTTCTTCTCGAATGTCCATGTCCTCCCCTGGAAATTGAGATCGACCAAACGACATATGTAACAGCATCACAGAAGCCTTGTATTTGAGTCTAGCTCTAGTGTCCAATAACATCATGTTCATCATGTCTCAAAACCTCATTAAAATCTCCTAGGCAAAGCCAAGGCAGATCATTCATATTTTCCAAGTTCTTCATGGTATCGCATGTTTTATATCTTTGCTGTGTTTGAGCTTCACCGCAGAAAAAGGACACTCTCCATGGAACTCCACCAAGGTCAGAAAAATTGATATCTATATCATACTTTGAGTAACTCAAATTCTCGATCTTTATTTCATTGTTCCGGAATATAGCAAGACCGTCACTCCTTTTGGTGGCATCAATAGCATAAGAGCAATCATAACCTAAGGTGCTAGCAAAATTTTCTTCCCTAACTCTACCAATCTGAGTTTTGACTATTAGCACTTTAGGGGTAAACTTTAGCGCTATCTTGCAAACCTCCTAAACCGTTGGGGCGTTGCCTATACCCCGACAGTTCCAGCAAATGAGATTCATTCGCCCGGCGGTCCTCCATCGGGGAGGCCGCTGATCTTGCTTCATTAGTTTTGCCACCGCTTGATGACTTTCGCCCTCCATTTGTACTGTTTTTGTCGACCATCGTAGTAGTCCTTGATCGCTTTGGGTCTTGATTTGGCGACAGGCTTGGCAGGACATCCTCGGCGCCTCCACTTCCCTTACCAACAATGACTAGATCCATACTTGTTGCTGTCGGCAGGGTCACAGAATCAACTCCCTAGTCAGACGAGCGCTTGCGGCTCGAGTCCTCCTCCTCCATATCTGCATCACCGTGCTCCCCTTTCTCATGCTACTCTTGCATATTTTTGTCATCCCGAGCCTCCCCCGAACCCCTCGGCTGTTGCTTATTGTTGCTCCTCCTCCGAGTAGCTCAGCGAGTAGCTGTTGGAGCTCTGAAATTTTTTAAAACCAAAGCCGAGGGGGGTGAACCCCGTCGTCGTCTCTTTAAACTCGTTTCCCATCATGCCGCAGACCTGGCACCAGTCAGGCAGCCTCTCGTTGTCGGTGTCAAAACCGGTGGATCTCGGGTAGGGGGTTCCGAGCTATGGATTTTGGATCAATGGGGAACAAGGGACGAAGGACATGGTGTTTACCTAGGTTCGGGCCCTCTCTAGGAGGTAAAACCCTACATCCTGCTTGATTATATTGATGTGTATAGGATGATTACAGAGTCGATCTACCATGAAATCAGATGAACTAAACCCTAGACTAGTAGGATGATGGTTGTTGTTCTAGCCTCTACGGGCTAAACCCTCCGGTTTATATAGACACTAGGGGTACTAGGGTTACACACGGTCGGTTACAAGGAAATGATAAACATGTCGATTCTTCTCATCTTGACTTGGAGGACACACCAAGGCACCAAAAAGCTTCCTGTCCGGATACGGGGTCTCCACATAGTTCGGCCTCCTAGCATTGGCAACGCGGCCCAACAGTCTGGCCCACAAGGGATAGGCCAACAGGCTGAAGACCCCCTAATCCAGGACTCCCTCACTCGTATTTTACTGCAAAGATCTCACGCTTGCCACCATGAACAATCGAGGTAGATTTTCTCAGAGGGTTTCGCACGTCAAGCCTGACTCTTACTATGTAAAAAAATTGCCCTTGAAGTCGAAGGAGGAGGGTTCAGAATCCACAAATTTGCAAAACTTGGAGGCCAACGCTTTCACCTTGCCATGGAAAGCTAATGGGAGATCTATGACGCGAGCCCATATGTCAAATTTAAACAACTCAACGGAAGATGGCTTGGAGTGGCCATCTGAAAGCACAAGTGCTCCCTGGGTGGTTTTGGTAATTAATGTCAACATATCTCCTGTTGGACTAATGTTTTTATCTAGAATATTTCAGACAAGTTCAACAAATGGAGTGGCGTGGACAAGAGGATGTGGAACCCCTTCAAGGTGCTAAGGACAAAGGATTGGCTCAAGCTCAAAAGCTCAAGACTCTACATTTTACTTTTAGTGATCCAAGATCACATTGAGTCCATAGGAAAGCCAATACTATTAAAAGGGGATGAGGTGTTGCTTAATGGCTTGCTTGCTCAAAGTGCTTAGTGAGATGCTCCAAAACCCTCAACCACTTTCTCATATCCACATATGTCCCAAACCAAAAGTCAAACTCGGCTCCACCGAAACATTCTATCTGGCGCCACCGAGTTCTCTTGTCATAGCCACTGCCACAAACCCTAGTCACTTCGGTCTCACCGATAGGGATCTCGGTCTCACCGAGATGGGATTGCATACTCTCTGTTTCCCTTTTGTAACGTCTCGGTCTCACCGAGATGAGCGAATTCGATCCCACCGAGGTTGCCTGACCAACTCTCTAGTTAGCTTATTACCAAAATCGGTCCCACCGAGTTTGTGTAATTGGTCTCACCAAGATTACGTTATGACCTAACCCTAATGAAATCGGTCCCACCGAGTTGACATGTCGGTCCCACCGAATATCCTAACGTTCACATTTTGAACTAAATCGGTCTGACCGAGTTTCATTATTCGGTCCCACCGAGTTTGGTGATTTGTGTGTAACGGTTAGATTTTGTGTGGAGGCTATATATACCCCTCCACCCACTCTTCATTCGTGGAGAGAGCCATCAGAATATGCCTACACTTCCAGCATACATTTTCTGAGAGAGAGAACCACCTACTCATGTGTTGAGGTCAAGATATTCCATTCCAACCACATGAATCTTGATCTCTAGCCTTCTCCAACTTGCTTTCCACTCAAATCATCTTTCCATCAAATCCAAATCTGTGAGAGAGAGTTGAGTGTTGGGGAGACTACCATTTGAAGCACAAGAGCAATAAGTTCATCATCAACACACCATCTATTACCTTTTGGAGAGTGGTGTCTCCTAGATTGGTTAGGTGTCACTTGGGAGTCTCCGTCAAGATTGTGGAGTTGAACCAAGGAGTTTGTACGGGCAAGGAGATCGCCTACTTCGTGAAGATCTACCCTAGTGAGGCAAGTCCTTCGTGGGCGATGGCCATGGTGGGATAAACAAGGTTGCTTCTTCGTGGACCCTTCGTGGGTGGAGCCCTCCGTGGACTCGCGCAACCTTTACCCTTCGTGGGTTAAAGTCTCCATCAACGTGGATGTACGATAGCACCACCTATCGGAACCACGCCAAAAATCTTTGTGTCTCCAATTGCGTTTGCACACTCCAATCCTATCCCTTTACATTCTCGCAAGTTGCATGCTTTACTTTCCGCTGCTCATACACTCTTGTCATGCGTGCTTGATATGTATTGTGAATGTTTAAACTTGTGCTAAAACTCCACCTCAACTTAAAGAAATTAAAAATTGTCACTTTTCTTGCTAAGAGTCTATTCACCCCCCTCTAGACACCTCTTCTCGATCCTTTCACCATCATACGGAGTAATGATCACTGGATTACCCCTAAAGTGTCATGGACCCCAGAGTGACTGTCTCCCAATCACCGAGACAATTAAATTGCATGTTGAACAGATTCTTCTGTAGGGTTTTGGTCTTCACATCCCTAGCCAAGTCCCAAGCCATGCGCATTTTGCGGAAAAACCAATAATTGATGAAGCCTTTGTCCATATGCACCAGAACAAGAATCATCCAGCGGAGATCCTCCTTTGCCGGGTCATCTTCTTCATCAAAAGACACATCGTCCAAATCCTCCTCGTTCAGAGCAAACTCCTTCATCAGATCCTCTAGCTTTCCCTTCCCTTTGCTGCCAGACGAAGATGCTTCACCATGATTCTCCATGACCTGCTGACAGATCGATCTCTTTTCCTCGCCGCCGAAGACACATCAACCCCTCAGACCCCGCCCCCTCCCCCCCGGCGCGGTGATCGAGGAAACCACAACCAAGGCGGGACAGCGGTCTCTGACCGCCCCTTGATCGGCCCGAGTATGTGGATCGGGATCGAATGAGAAAGGAGGAAAGATTTTCTCAACGTCGCCGCTGGCGAGAGGAGATAAAAACCCTAGCTAGAGGGAAAACGGCACACCCAAAATATATATCTCGCTTAGTGAGATGCTCCAAAACCCTCAACCACTTTCTCATATCCACATATGTCCCAAACCAAAAGTCAAACTCGGCTCCACCGAAACATTCTATCCGGCGCCACCGAGTTCTCTTGTCATAGCCACTACCACAAACTCTAGTCACTTTGGTCTCACCGATAGGGATCTCAGTCTCACCGAGATGGGATTGCAAACTCTCTGTTTCCCCTTCGTAACATCTCGGTCTCACCGAGATGAGCGAATCGGTCCCACACCGAGTTTGCCTGACCAACTCTCTGGTTAGCTTATTACCAAAATCGGTCCCACCGAGTTTGTGTAATCGGTCTCACCGAGATTACGTTATGCCCTAACCCTAATGAAATCGGTCCCACCGAGTTGACATGTCGGTCCCAGCGAATATCCTAATGTTCACATTTTGAACTAAACCGGTCTGACCGAGTTTCATTATTCGGTCCCACCGAATTTGGTGATTTGTGTGTAGCGGTTAGATTTTGTGTGGAAGCTATATATACCCCTCCACCCACTCTTCATTCATGGAGAGAGCCATCAGAACATGCCTACACTTCCAGCATACATTTTCTGAGAGAGAGAACCACCTACTCATGTGTTGAGGTCAAGATATTCCATTCCAACCACATGAATCTTGATCTCTAGCCTTCTCCAACTTGCTTTCCACTCAAATCATCTTTCCATCAAATCCAAATCTGTGAGAGAGAGTTGAGTGTTGGGGAGACTATCATTTGAAGCATAAGAGCAAGGAGTTCATCATCAACACACCATCTATTACCTTTTGGAGAGTGGTGTCTCCTAGATTGGTTAGGTGTCACTTGGGAGCCTCCGTCAAGATTGTGGAGTTGAACCAAGAAGTTTGTACGGGCAAGGTGTCGGTGTCAAAACCGGCGGATCTCGGGTAGGGGGTCCCGAACTGCGCGTCTAAGGTCGATGGTAACAGGAGACAAGGGACACGATGTTTACCTAGGTTCGGGCCATCTCTATGGAGGTAATACCCTACCTCCTGCTTGATTGATCTTGATGAATATGAGTATTACAAGAGTTGATCTACCACGAGATCGTAATGGCTAAACCCTATAAGTCTAGCCTGTATGACTATGGTAATGAGTATGTCTCCTCTCCGGACTAAGTCCTCCGGTTTATATAGACACCGGGAGGATCTAGGGTTACACAGGGTCGGTTACAAAGGAAAAGAATCTACATATTTGGTTGCCAAGCTTGCCTTCCATGCCAAGGAGAGTCCCATCCGAACACGGGTGCAGTCTTCGGTCTTCATGCCTTCACAGCCCATCAGTCCGGCCCATGGCTAACAGGCCGGACGCCCGAGGACTCCTTAGTCCAGGACTCCCTCAGTAGCCCCTGAATCTGGCTTTAATGACGAGGAGTCCGGCGCGCAGATTTGTTTCGGCATTGCAAGGCGGGTTCCCTTCTTTCCGAACTCCAAGATAGTCTCCGGACGTCATGATTGTATCTGGAACTGTAACACACACCACACACAACCGCAGAGACGATATGATATTCCACGGGTCCAATCCGCTGACAACTTTTTACAATGAGACATCACGCCTGCTCGGTCACAATTTCGGACCGTTTTGTTCTGCCGTTCCACGTTTCGAGACGCGGTTGTCATTGGCACGTCTTGTCAAAGCAGAGATCGTGTCCCCTTATTGTGGGATTCTCATCAATACAGATGTGGGTAACCCAACCGTGCCGTTCACACAGCCCTTGGGAATAGGCAAGTTTTAGGGCGAGTGGGGAGGCGTTTGACATTCGCGGCCTTCATAAGGGGATAAGGATTCGTCCTCATTCACCTACGCCTTCTCCTTCCTCTACCCATCCATTCTTGAGCTCTAGCGCCCAAGCTCTAGCTTTCCCCGCCCGAGAAAGTGCTCCAACCATGTCCGGATCCGGAGCTGGAGGCAAGTGGATGGCCTCCTCCCTTAAGAAGAGAGATATCAAGGAACTTCGAGAGGCCGGATACCTGGCCAAGGAGATCGTTCATCGACTCCCGGCCAAAGGGCAGATCATCCCTACCCCTGAGCCTCATGAGAGGGTGGTGTTCCTCGCGCATTTCGTCCGCGGGCTGGGATTCCCTCTCCACCCGTTTGTCCGCGGACTGATGTTTTACTATGGGCTAGACTTCCATGATCTAGCCCCCAACTTTATCATCAACATCTCGGCATTTATAGTCGTGTGCGAGGCCTTTCTCCGCATCCCACCTCACTTCAGCCTGTGGCTGAAGACCTTCAATGTGAAGCCAAAGGTGGTGAGTAGTCAACAAGCAGAGTGCGGAGGTGCCATGGTGGGCAAGATGCCCAATGTCACCTAGCTCGAAGGCTCCTTTGTGGAGACGGCGAAGGGGTGGCAGTCGAGGTGGTTCTACATCACCCAGCCGCGCGATACCAACTGGGCGACGGCCCCCGAATTCCGATCCGGAGTTCCGATGCGGCTCACCTCCTGGCAAGAGAAGGGCCTAACCTGGGGTTCTGCGAACGAGCTGACTGGGCTCCAGACGTGCGTCCAGAACATGATAACTAAGAAGATCAAACTTCATGATCCAGGTCATGCTCATTCGCCGGATCCTTCCGTGCCAACGCCGGACCTGCTATTTGTGGGAGTTCGATCCGGCCAAGCACCAGACGCTGCTAGAGCTCTTCAGCACGATGCACGAAGACATCTGGAAAGTGCTCTACAAGGCCGGCGAGACACCACCGTCTACGACCGAGGATCGTGGGCTTAGCTTAAAGCGCCAGGATAATTCGGTAAGCTCTTTCATGTTTTCAAGCTATAGCCCCTACTGGCATACTTTGAGGGAGGAGTCTAAGCCTTCCTATCAATTTCTTTTAGGCCTGGACCGACATAGCGGGGCGGATTAATTGTCCAGCTCTGCCACCCGAAGATGAAGAAACCCCACTCCTAACGAAGATGCTGTTTCCAGCGCCTTATGATGTGCCGGAGAAGAAGGCCAAGAAGATGGCCAAAGGGACCAGGAGTGGCCTTCGCCGAAAGGGTGCTTCGGACATGTTGTCCGAAGACGAGACTGACTCTTTAGCCACCAAAGACGATGGTGAGGAGGAGGAAGAAAGCGGCTCCCCCCTGAGGGGGGGAGGAAGAAAATGGGGCCGCCACAAATCTGGAGGCGAAGGTGCCCAAGAGGAGGAAGGGCTCCCTTGCGTATAACTCCGCGTGGGATGTCGCTAGCAGTCCGGAGCGAATGCCCCGGACCAAGCCTCGGGCCGCCTCGTAAGTACCCCAAATCTTATGCACATCGGATGCCTGGCCTTTCCGCTTTGTAATATTAATATGTTTAAATTGTGCCATTGCAGTCCGGCCCGCGATAGCTCCCCGCGATCCTCAACAGAGGGTTCGCTAGACTCAAAGGAGATGGCTAGCATGTCACCGCCGCCCGCTCACTCTGTCTCGCCCAAGGGTGATGACGAGGTGGTGTCCCAAAGGACCGTCCCAGGCCGGGGGGAGGTTCCAGAGATCGTCAGGGTGGCGCCCAAGGATGACTCCTCGGCCGCCGGACACATGGGGGAAAAAGCCCCCCTAGGGACTGGTGATGGGAGCCAAGTTCCATTCGGCCCCCAGCCGGATGTCATTCCGGAGACCTACACGGTTCCGGAGTCCAGCGAACGGCCTTCCCCGAAAGGAGGAGGTGTGCCTGTTCCGCCGATGACCCCAGAAGTACCGGATAATCTGCTGGAAGCGCTGCGAGGTGCTTCCATTGTGGATGAACACCACGTCCTTATGGGCACGGTGATCGAAAAGGCTCAATCCGCCAAAAACGGACTGACCGAAGTGTTGGGGATATAACTATTAGTATGACCCACCAGGAGGTGCCGGATTATACTTAAGACGACTCATGAAGCCCAAGACGACTCCTGGAGATGGCGGGTTAGTTAAGGGCCCAAGGCCCAAAGGGCGACTTAAGGCCCGTAGAGATAAACCGCCATATGTGTGTAACTTGTATTATAAGGCAGGAATAGAGAGAAACCGAGCCGGACACTGTTTATGAGCCGGTCGGGACTCTATGAGCCGCTGGGCGTCGACCTCTGTATATAACGGGACGACCCGACGGCGGTTCAGGGCAAGTAACATCAAATCAAGAGCTAGGTCAAGCGGATTCGCTCCCTGGTTATCGAGACATAAGCAATCCCACTCAAAACCGGATCGTAGGCTTTTACCTTCACCGTAAGGGGCCGAACCAGTATAAACCCCGTGTCCTTTGTCCCGATTAACCCCTTCTTGCTTCCTAGTTGCGATGGCTCGACGACTAAGTCCTTTCGCTAGGACATTTGCTGTGACAATTCCATGACAGTTGGCGCCCACCGTGGGGCCAGCGCACGGTGGATTTGAGTTCTTGAAGGGCAGCTTCAAAGGGCTCAAGGGATACGCTGTGGGCCGGATGACCAAGAGTCATCGCGGCAAGCTCTACATCGACGACGCAGGCTGAGGCCCCGACGCCGGCTCAATTGAGTACGGGTACCGGGTCCCCTTCGGCGGAATTCATGTCTTCATCGGCCGGATCAGCGAGCTGGGCCCTGAGCCGGACATCTGCACGGACATCATCGAGATGGCTCAGCGTGCGAGACCCGCTCGGGCTCCGCCCGCCATGAAGCGTGCCTTCGTGGGATGCATCCATTGAGGGGAACTCCCTGAAGGATCCATGTCTGGCAGTGAGACGGCCATCTATTCTGACGGTGAGTCGTCCGTGGGTGAGACGGATTCGTTGTATCAACTACAAGACAGCGGGCTTGGGGGCTGTTCCGATGGCAGCAGTATTCCGGACCCCTTTGAGTCACCGAGCAGAGTAGGGATCTTCATGGCTGGCACTCAACCCGATCAAAACTCTACAGTTGTGGCAGCAATAACCTCCGGGTCAGCGGCAGCCGGGGCAGGAGGCCCTGTGCACCCGCCGGCTCAGGTGCTGATAGATCTCATGGATAGGCTGACAACCCTGTTAACCGCCGCGGTTAATCCGGCGGATCAGGCTGAACATGATGCAGAAGTGGCGCGGTTACGTGAGGAGATAGCACAAGCCAAGGAAAACCTAGCAGCTGAGGACACCAGACTGGCCACAGAACGGGCGGCTTTGGATGCTCGAGCTCAGCAGCTTCAATCAGAAGCGTTCCAGCTTACGATGGATTTAAATGCATCAAATGAGGTCATGAGGAGAAGGCACCAGAAGTCCCAATCCCATCTACCTTCGATTTATGATCCTAGAAACCTCTTCCGCACACCCGGTGCAGGCCCCAGTAATCCGCCAGAGGTAAACCCGGCTGCGACGCCCGGAGCTGGGACGCCGGTTCAACCACGGGTGATGGAACCTCCTCGAGTGAACACTGCTCCACCTCAGTATGTACCAACACCACCGGGTCATTATTCTAACCCGTTGGAGAACATGATCGATGTGGCAGCACGATTGGCGGCTCTCCCCGTGGAGGGCGACTCTCCGACGGTGATCGAAACACGAAGGGTCAGAGAACTTCTTCAGACGGCTCTGGCACAGCAGGAGGCATACTCTTATAGTCGAGACATGATTCATTCGACCCCTCGCCCAAGCCGGAGCCCGAGTTATAGCAGGCGTATGGATTTGGCAGTTGTTTCAAGCAACGCCCGGCGCCGTGACCAGCCATGCGGGCGAGACCCGGCGCGTGATGGGGCTCCTAACTTGGTTGATCAGGACAGGATAAGCCAAGAGGCTGAGCGGGCGGCTCAGCAGGAGATTGAGCAGGCGGCTCAGCGGGCGGCTTACCAGTCTTTTCCGGTTTATTTGACGACTTCTGTTGAGGCAGGCGCGACCACGAGAACAAGAGGTGTACCTTGCTTAGTACCATCACTGCGTAATGAGCGTTTGCCCAAGGATTTTAAGGGGCCTCGAAAGGTGCCTAATTACACGGCCGACTTATAGCCCGGGGCATGGATTGAAAGTTATGAGATGGCCATGGAACTGCTGGAGGTCAGTGACGCGGCAATGGCCAAGTACTTCACTATGATGCTGGATGGAACGGCCCGCACTTGGTTAAAGGGACTGCCACCTAATTCCATTGGTTCCTGGGCCGAGTTAAAAGCCCGGTTTATTCAGAACTTCAAAGACACATGCAAGCAGCCCATGTCAATTGTGGACTTGACTAATTGCAAGCAAGAGGAAGGTGAGTCCACGACCCATTGGGTGCGCCAGGTGAAGGCCATAATACATTCATCTGATAAAATGGATGCCGGCTCTGCGGTCTTAATGTTGGAGAAAAATTGCCGCTTTGAACCTCTGAAACATAAGCTGGGGCGGCTCAAGCGCGATTGTATTGACATGGGCCAGCTGATGGCGGCTCTAGTCAAATACGCCGACTCTGATAGTACCAAGGATCCCGCGTCTGATGAAGAGAAGACAGGGAAGGGAAAGAAGAACGGCAACGCTAAGGGTCTTCAGCATAACCCGGCGAATCAAGGAGGCAATAATAAACGTAAGGCTGGCGGTAGCTCGGAGTTTGTGGCTAATGCGCAGGGAAACAATCAACGACATAAGGGGAGGCCACCTCCTCGGTCTGGTGGGTCAGGTCCCACCCTTGAGCAGTTGCTGAATGAGCCTTGTCCAAGACACGGCACCCGAGAGAAGCCGGCCACGCACCTATGGAAAGACTGCACGATCTTGAGGGCTTTCAAGAATTCTAACATGTTCGACAGCAGTCATGGACCCAGCGGCGGTTCAGGCGGTGGCGGTTTTCATGGCCCGGGTGGCATCTCAAATTCCAACTTTCAAGGCCCTCAAGGTAACCAAGGTGGTTATAATCAGCAATCTGGCCAAGGAGGCCAGCAGGAGCAATCAGGGTATAAGAGTAACCCAAAGCAGCTGAATAGTGGGCAGTATCATGTGTTCACCACCAGTTTATGCAAAAGGGACCAGAAACTTCATAAGAGGGTTGTGAACGCTGTTGAACCGGCGGTTCCTCGTTATCTGAGATGGTCTGAGCAGCCTATTCTATGGAGTAGGGAGGATCACCCTCCACGGGTTGATAATCTAGGTCACTTGGCCTTAGTGGTGGCACCTCAAGTTGGTGGATACAAATTCCCAAAGGTGCTCATGGATGGAGGTAGCAGCATCAACATCCTCTATTATGAGACCTTTCGTCGCATGGGGTTGACTGATAAAAATCTGAAGACGTCCAACACTGTTTTTCATGGAGTAGTGCCCGGTAAGTCGGCGTACCCAGTGGGTAAGATTGAGCTGGAAGTAGCCTTTGGGGATGAGCATGATTCCAGGGCCGAGAAGTTAACTTTTGAGGTGATCAAAATCCGGAGCCCATATCACACACTGTTTGGACGGCCGGCTTATGCAAAGTTCATGGCACGGCCATGTTATGTTTACCTGCAGCTCAAGATGCCGGGTCACAAAGGCACCATCACAGTGCATGGGAGTCGGAAGATAGCCTTGGATTGTGAGGAAGGCGACGCTGCTTATGCTGAATCCGTTTGTGCAACAAAGGAGTTGAAGTTCTACAAGGACAATGTTGACCCGGCGGATATGACGTCTTTGAAGAAGCCAACCACGAAACACGAGCCGGTGATGAAATTTAAGTCAGCCGATGACACCAAGCTTGTTGATTTTGTTCTAGGCGACTCATCTAAGCAGTTCAGTATCAGTGCCAATCTGGATCCCAAATAGGAAAGCGCGCTCATCGAGTTTATCCGTGAGAACCGGGACATCTTTGCATGGAAACCTTCTGACATGCCGGGTGTACCGAGAGAGCTCGCTGAGCACACTCTTAATATTGATCCAAAAATTAAGCCGGTCAGGCAGTTTCTTCGGCGGTTTAATGAGGAGAGGCATAAAGCTATTGGTGAGGAGGTGGCCCGGCTCTTGGCGGCCGGGTTTATTGTTGAAGTTTTTCACCCAGAGTGGTTGGCTAACCCGGTGCTTGTACTCAAAAAGAATGGCACCTGGCGTATGTGTGTGGATTACACGGATTTAAACAAAGCGTGCTCGGCTGATCCTTTCGCTCTCCCGCGTATTGATCAAATCATTGATGCTACGGCAGGTTGTGAGCGTTTGAGCTTTTTGGATGCTTATTCTGGTTATCATCAGATCAAGATGGCAGTTAAGGACCAGGAGAAGACGTCTTTCATTACTCCGTTTGGAGCCTTCTGCTATGTGTCTATGCCTTTTGGGCTTAAGAGTGCCCAGGCGACTTATCAACGATGTGTGCAGAACTGTCTCCATAGTCAGATTGGGCGCAATGTTCATGCTTATGTGGACGACATTGTGGTGAAGTCCAGAGAGAAGGAGACCTTGATAGATGATCTGAAGGAAACCTTTGATAATCTCCGGGTCTACAAGATGATCTTAACCCGGCCAAGTGCATTTTTGGAGTGCCAACAGGCAAGCTTTTGGGTTTTCTGGTTTCTAATAGAGGCATTGAGGCTAACCCGGAGAAGATCAAGGCAATCACCTCTTTGGCTAAGCCGGCATGTATCAATGATGTTCAGCGTCTGGCGGGTCGTATTGCTGCCTTAAGCCGGTTCATAAGCCGGTTAGGTGAGAAAGCCATACCACTGTATCAGATGATGAAGAAGACGGACGACTATGTCTGGAGTGATGCTGCTAACGCTGCTTTTGAAGATTTGAAGAGACGGTTATCTGAGCCGCCGGTCCTTGCTGCTCCCATTTATAAGGAGCCTTTATTGCTATATGTGGCTGCTAACACACGTGCTGTCAGTATTGCCATTGTGGTGGAGCGCAAGGAGGCTGGCAAGGAACATCCGGTTCAACGGCCAGTTTACTACATCAGTGAGGTGCTTATTGAGTCCAAGCAAAGATATCCACATTGGCAGAAGCTCGTTTATGGGGTGTTCATGGAAAGCTGGAAGCTTAAGCAATACTTCCAGGGTCACCCCATCACTGTGCTTAGTTCTGCTCCTTTGGGAGATATCATTCAAAATAGAGAAGCCACAGGATGAGTCGCCAAGTGGGCCATTGAACTTGGGCCTCATGGCTTAAAGTATGTGCCACACACCGCTATTAAGTCTCAAGCACTGGTGGACTTCATCAACGATTGGACAGAGCTGCAGATGCCTGAAGAAAAGCCGGACAACACATATTGGACTATTCATTTTGATGGGTCCAGGCAATTGGAAGGCTCAGGGGCTGGAGTTGTCTTAGCTTCCCCTCGAGGTGACAAATTTTGTTATGTACTCCGGTTGATGTTTCCCTGTACTAACAATGCAGCTGAGTATGAGGCCTTGCTCCATGGTCTTCGGATGGCTAAGGAGATGAACTTAAGCCGGGTAAGGTGCTTTGGTGACTCAGATTTGGTGGCTCAACAAGTATCAGGCAAGTGGGATTCCAAGGATCCTCTCATGGCGGCTTATCGCCGTGAAGTTGATGCCATTGCTGGACACTTCAAGGGTTACCAAGTGGAGCACATTGATCGAAGAAAGAATGAGGCGGCTGATGCTTTAAGTCGGCTGGGGTCCCAGCGTAAGCCGGTGCCACCTAACACTTTTTTTGGATGTTCTGCAAAACCCCTCTGTCAAGTTGCCCACAGAAGAAGACTTAGTTGTTCCTGACCCAGAAGCACAATTGGTGGCGGCTCTTCACGTCATCCCAGATTGGACAGTGCCATATTTGGCTTACATGACCCGGGGCGAGTTGCCTAAGGACGAAACCTTGGCTAGGCAGATAACCCGGCGGTCTAAGTCAATGACGATTGCCAATGGGGAGTTACATCATCGCAGTGTCACTAGGCATTTCAACGTTGTGTCTCTCCTGAGGAGGGTCAAGAAATTCTTCGTGAGATTCATGAAGGAGATTGTGGCCATCATGCCGGTTCAAAATCCCTTGTGGCCAAGGCTTTTCGTCATGGATTTATTGGCTGACGGCTCATGCTGACGTGGAAGATCTGGTCAGTAAATGTGACGGTTGTCAGAAATTCTCACGACGGGCTCACGTACCGGCTCAAGAATTGAGGATGATTCCAATTACTTGGCCGTTTGCAGTCTGGGGACTCGACATGGTTGGGCCTTTCAAAAGGTCCAAAGATAAAAAGACCCACCTCTTGGTGGCGGTTGACAAATTCACAAAGTGGGTTGAGGCAGAGCCAGTCAGTAAGTGTGATGCAGCCACGGCGGTTCAATTCATGAAAAAAGTGATCTTTCGTTTGGTTTTCCACACAGCATTATAACTGACAATGGTACTAATCTGTCCAAGGGTGCCATGGAGGAGTTCTGTCAACGTGAGCATATCCGGCTTGATGTTTCATCAGTAGCTCACCCCCAATCCAATGGGCAAGCTGAAAGAGCCAATCAGGAAATCTTGAAAGGCATCAGGCCCCGGCTTATGGTTCCTTTGCAACAGACGTCGGGTTGTTGGGTAGAAGAGATACCTTTTGTGATATGGAGCATCAATACTACCCCCAACAGGTCTACGGGTTACACGCCTTTCTTCATGGTTTACGGCGCAGAGGCGGTTCTACCTAGTGACATCCATCATGACTCGCCCTGCGTGGCGGCTTACGTTGAAGCTAATAATGAACAAGCCCGTCAGGATGCACTCGACCTGTTAGATGAGAAGCGCGACTTAGCAGCAGCCCGCTCGGCGATTAACCAACAGGACCTGCACCGTTATCACGGCCGCCGGGTTAAGTCCGGAACCTTTCAGGAAGGTGACTTGGTGCTCCGGCTCATCCAGGATCAGTCTGATGCGCACAAGCTATCCCCACCTTGGGAAGGACCCTTTTTGGTCAGAATGAACTTGAACAACGGGTCATACTACCTTATGGATGTTCGAGAGCACAAAGACTCACGTAAGTCAGAGGAGGAGACCTGCCGGCCGTGGAATATTTCTCATCTTCGGCCTTACTACACTTAAGCCACCGGCTCTCATGATGTGCATACTTTGATGATGTATATATTATGATAAGTAATAAAATAGGACCTCTGTCCTTTTCATCCTCAATGATCATATGTCTTTATTATTCTAAATATTAAATGACCAATTGGGGGCAGGTCGTATTCGAATCTAGCTTAACCCTCTCGGTCCGGCTCATGATCGTATTTGAATCTAGCCGTTAAACCTCATGATCACTAGGGGGCTTCCTGTTCAAACATAGGTCGTATTCGAACCAAAGAGAACATAGTTGTCGGTACCCTTTTGATCGGCACACTGCCAAACTCACTAGGGGGCTTCTTGATCGTATTCGAATCATAGCTCAACCCCTTTGGGTCCGACGTTGATCGTATTCGAACCAGCGTCGTTAAAAAACTCTCAAGGTCATTAGGGGGCTTCCTGTTCAAACATAGTTCATATTCGAACCAAAGAGAACATAGCTGTCGGTACCCTTTTGATCGGCGCAACGCCAAAGCCACTAGGGGCTACATGATCGTATTCGAATCTTAGCTTAACCCCTTTGGAACGGTTTACTAATCGTATTCGAATCAGAAGCCTTGATTTTCTTCTTGTTTGTCTTAAGATTTTTTAACACAATCTTTGATTTTGTCTTGAGATTCTTCTTGATTCAGATCTAAGTATAAGTGTGGTGTAAATTTAACTCAGCTTGGTTTTGGATGATAAGTCGCCAACAGACAACAAGCATCATATATTTAGAAGTGAGCAGCTTCTAAAGATTGGGTTATCACCCTTCCTGTTCGGGTCACATAAACCGGCAGTACAAATCAAAGGATCACAGTTATGATATTATAGTTGTGTTTCAAAGCTATAATTCATCATAGGCTTATCTATGACTCTTTTTCATATTCCGGGTTTTATGTAAGATATATGACCCGCCCTACGGTAAACCACCAAGGGTCTTGTGATTTATTTCTGTATGCAGGACAGTTCAAAAACTTTCTTAAGCATAAGGAAAACAGATGATAAGTATAATACGGGTGAATATAACATGGCGGCTTAACAGTGTTGAGCACCAAACACGTGCACGATGGCACGGCAAAACCAAGTTCTTTCTACCCTATTACATGACTCCCCGAGTCCAAATGATTAACATTGTTTTTTCAGCAAAACATAAATATGAGCCGCCCGACGGATCAATTGTTTTGTTGACCTGAAGCTTCCAGATCATCCCTTTCCGCTCCTCCATCTTGTTCCCTGTCCTGGAAGGTTGATGATGACCAGTCAATGCCACTCAAAGCTTCAAATTCAGCTTCATCATCAATTAATCCGGCCGGGTCAACTTCAGGGGCGAAGGTATGCTTACGAATTGGAGGGATCAGGCTGATCACTTCATAATGCGGCGTTGGAATCCTCCAATTTTCTGCATCATAACCCGGCTGGTACTTGGTAAGATCTGTGTCATCAGCAACCAGGGTGGCCACAGGGCGTATTTCCTTCACACAAGTGGTGAAATCCTCCTGTTCAAATGATGTGCCATCCTCCTTCAGACTTGGATATCCAATGGCGATGTCGGCCGGGTCTAGCTCCGGTAGCCACGCCTTGGCTCGGCTTAATGCAGTTACGGCTCCGGCTCTCGTAGAAGATCGCCTTAATTCATTAAATCGCTGTGGTAGCACAGCAAGCCGCTTTAGTACATCCGCCAGGAGGGTGGGAACTTCATTCGACAGGGCCACTGCGGCTAAGGCACGCTGAGACCCGGTGTAGAGTTGTTCCACCAGCGTATAAACCACCTTCAGCTTTATCAGCATGCTTTGGTTAAGATTTGAACTCCTGGAGCCTGCATTACAATGTCAGGTGAGTTGATGACAATATTATGCTTATTAGAAAGATTCAAATATTTAACACTTGCAGGGTGACTTACCAAAGATTGTTGAGACCATCTGAGATATATGGCATTTTAAGAAGGATAATTCGGCGGTCACCTCTGCAAGAGCCGCCTCTGCTTTCTCAGTCCGATTGGTCAAGGCAATCTTTTCGTCAGCCCAGGCCTTCTTCTCCACTTCAAGGCCCTTTTTTAGTTTTTCTTGTTCAGATACACTG
Source organism: Triticum aestivum (assembly GCF_018294505.1). Lineage (NCBI taxonomy): Eukaryota > Viridiplantae > Streptophyta > Magnoliopsida > Poales > Poaceae > Triticum > Triticum aestivum. Next base: position 463,607,395 of record NC_057814.1, on the reverse strand, counting down.
AATTCGAATTTGGAGTTGGCTCTTTGGGTTTCAGTCTCCTGTGCTTCCAGGCGGTTCTTCAAATCAGATATTTCTGATTCAAGTTGACTAGTGGTGGACTGTACAAATACCGGGTCAAAGTCAGGATTATCATGATGCAACATTAAAGTCCCAAGCATTTTGCAAGCAATAACACTTGGCACTTGGGGGCTAATGTATACTGAAGAATTTTTCTTAAAGTGGCGGTTCATAACAGTAAGTCCCAAGCACTTTGCAAGCAAGAATACTTGGCACTTGGGGGCTAATGCATATTGTTGTTACACATTTCACAAGTATTTTATTCGATTCAAGCATGATAAGGACCGGTTCAAACATGCTGCTTAAGCCGGCCCTTGGGGGCTACGGAGTAAGCCGGATTTCTTACATGCCTTGTCCAGATATATTGCTAATGTTATCAAGCTTGTTTCTAAGTCTACAACATATTTTATCATAAGCAATAGACTTGGGGGCTAGCATAGTAAGGATAATTGAGTACAGAGAAAAGATTTTACCTCAAACTTCTGGTGCATCTGCTTCACCATGTTAATTTCGATGTCATGGTTGTTGTGCACTTGGCTCATATAGCCAGAAAAGACTTCTCCAATACTCATGTGAGTATAATCAGCGACATCAAGCTTAGCCCTGTGGCGTTCCAGAAGTTCATCTTTGGCGGAACACTTGGCCAGCACGGTTGGCCTCCCCGGCTCAACAAAGCTGGTCTTGGTGATTTCAACATCAGGGTCTTGAGGATCATCCGTCCTGGCCGGGCTAGGGACTTCCAGGTTTTCAGAACCATCGACGGCTTGTTCGGTAGGCGGGTCAGCAGTGGGCGTTGGTATATCATGGGCTGGCTCAGGCGGCGGCTCATGAGTGGAGGCTTCAGGTGCGGCCGTTCCAAGTTCCGGCTCATTTAAGATCAGTTCTTCGGCCGACTTATTCATCTTTGCCCTTTTGCTGGTCTTTGCTTTTCCGCTGCGTAAGATCAAAAGGTCGGGGCAAATATAACAAATTGAAATGAACACAGGATAAGTAGGTTATCATTACCCTGGAGCGGTTATGAAATCCGGCAAATTGGACTGCATTGACTCGCCGGAGGAAGGTGAAGTTTCCTGATAATTTGAGTCAGAAGAATTGAGTGGTTGACGAGTGAGACCCGCCAAAGGGTAAAAGGGATTTAAATCGAAGGTGACCTCGTTCCGGCGCTTCCTTGGTACATTGGGTAAGCCGGAGGAGAGTTCCGCATCTTTACTGGTCCGGGTCTGCCTCCGGCTCTCATGAATCTGTCGCTTCAAAAGAAATTGAGGATCGTGATAAGCTAAGGGATGTGAAAATCTTACTTTCCGGGTTACTCTTCGGATTTTCTGTCTTGGCAAAGGCTCGGAGTCGGAGGAAATGATAGTTACCTCTTCAGCTTTTCCATGACCGGTTCCTGTGTCCTCCTGCTGATAATCAGTGTCAATAAGGTGGTTAAAAAAGGAGCCAAGAGAGTCAAGGGCTACCTCTAACTCAGAAGACTCTTCTAGCCGAAGCAAGTCAGAGGCGGTGGCCTTCTTGCCCTTCTTCTTCACAGCATCTTTTCTGGCGGCTCTCTTGACCTTCCTGGCCTTTTTTGCAGCTTCGTGATCATATTTGACTTTCCAGAATTTGTCACCAGCCTGTGAAAATTAGCAAAGGTATGAGTATAGATAAAATGTCAAAAATTGAAAGTAATTTGTTCAGATGGGCGGCTTACTGCTGGAGCCGGGTTAGCTTCGCAAAAGGGGCTTAAGCCCACCTTGCTGCAGTCTGCTAAGCTTTCATTGAGGAGAGACTTGGTCATGTCATTGATGACGTATTCAGGTAAATCATCAGAACTGTGCCGCAGAGGATCATCTTTCTTCCCTGTATAGGTGCACATCAGGCCGGGGCGACGGCTTAATGGGATGACCCGCCAGGATAGCCAAACCCGGACTAAATCGATGCCATTTAACCCGTTCCCCAGAAGAGCCTTGATCTTGGCCAGGGTGGGGGCGAGCGTCTTGCGTTCGGCGGCTGTTATCTTATCCGGAAGTGGATGATCAGACTCCAGACGCAGAGCACGAAAGCTAGGCAGAGGATTTCTTCAGCCGGAGAAGTGTCTTCACAATAGAACCATGTCTGATTCCAGTCTTTGGGATCAGTCGGCGGGTTGGCATAAGGAAAAATTGCGTCTCTCCGATGTTGGATTGAGACACCACCAAGCTCCAAGCTTTGGCCGTTGGCACATTCATTCTGGCGGTTCAAGTAAAATAGCTCTCTAAAGAGTAATATGTTGGGTTCTTCTCCAAGATATACCTCACTGAACACTTGAAAAATGCAAATATTAGACACGGAATTGGGTCCGATGTCTTGAGGACGGAGGTCAAAGAAGTGCAGGACATCTCTGAAGAATTTTGAGCCGGGCGGTGAAAAACCCCGGTTCATGTGATCCGTGAAAATAATAACTTCCCCCTCTTTGGGTTGAGGAACTTCTTCCTCCGGATTAGGAGCACGATAAGACATGACTTGCTTCTTCGGCAAATAGCCAGTCTTTACAAAGTCATCCAGCGTGCTATCTGTGACGATGGATTTAACCCTGTTGCATGTAGTGGGTGCTTTTGGTGCCATTATGATGAAAACCTAAGACAGAGTAAAAATTCCCGGTTCAAATTTAAGCCGGAGAGAACTATTTCAATGCATATTCAAGATGGCGGCTTATAAAGGGGCCTCATGGTATATGGCTAATTATGTCAGATTATTTAAGCCGCCATGAGCAGTTAAGTTATTTGAGCCGCCATGTGTGGTTGAGGTTATCTATTGAGCATTGTAATTAAAAGCCGGTGGTATGAGCCGCCATGGCTAGGTGGATCTATCAAAACACAGACATTGACTAAGTGTCACAAAAACAGGTTTCACAGATTGCAATCATTATTTTGGATCAACGGATGCTCAGAAAAGGAAAAATATTCTAGACCTAAAAAACCAGTACAAAGGAGTTCATCAGTTCTAAAGAGGCCTTTGTACAAGAAAATGGGATCTACTAGCATCTGAAATGGATGCGAAACGGCTACCGCATGAGTTTCATACTTCTTTTAGATCAAAAGAGGATGCGGTGGAGAAAACTACGAAGAATCCGTGATGAACAGCGAAGAACACAGAAGAACTCGTAAACCCTAATGTGGATCTAAGGTGCGGAAAAGCAAAGACTTACGGACACATATCTACTGCGGAGGGTCGCCGCCGTTCTCTGGACAAGCTCAGGTTGATGCAGTGGCCGGGGTCGAGGAAGACGAAGTGCGCTGCGGCGGCGGCGGAGCTCGAGCAATAGTAGGGTCGCGAGAAGAAGAAGACGATGGAAGGGGGGAGAATGAAGAAAGACCAGTCATGCCTATTTATAAGGGAAAGACTGATAAGTGGGCGTGAAAAACGAGGAGGCCGAAAAATATGGGTATCCAGCTTGTCAGGACGCCTCGATTCTCGGGATGGTTATTAAAGACAAGGATCCATTGAGATATATTGGATAAAATATGAACTAATGACAGATGACGGCATGGCGGGTTATTGCAAATCCAGAAGATGACGTCATGGCGGGTTACAAATTGCCGTGCGATAGAGAGCAGAAGATTTTTTCTAAAGTGTTGAAGATTAACATGAACCAGTTCAAATCAATCTGGGGCCTAATGTTGGGGATATAACTATTAGTATGACCCACCAGGAGGTGCCGGGTTATACTTAAGAGGACTCATGAAGCCCAAGACGACTCCTGGAGATGGCGGGTTAGTTAAGGGCCCAAGGCCCAAAGGGCGACTTAAGGCCCGTAGAGATAAACCGTCATATGTGTGTAACTTGTATTATAAGGCAGGAATAGAGAGAAACCGAGCCGAACACTGTTTATGAGCCGGCCGGGACTCTATGAGCCGCTGGGCATCGACCTCTGTATATAAAGGGACGACCCGGCGGCGGTTCAGGGCAAGTAACATCAAATCGAGAGTTAGGTCAAGCGGATTCGCTCCCTAGTTATCGAGACATAAGCAATCCCACTCAAAACTAGATCGTAGGATTTTACCTTCACCGTAAGTGGCCGAACCAGTATAAACCCCGTGTCCTTTGTCCCGATTAACCCCTTCTTGCTTCCTAGTTGCGATGGCTCCACGACTAAGTTCTTTCGCTAGGACATCTGCCGTGACAATCCCAGCCGGATGTCATTCCGGAGACCTACACGGTTCCAGAGTCCAACGAACAGCCTTCCCCGAAAGGAGGAGGTGTGCCTGTTCCGCCGGTGACCTCTGTCCAACCAGAAGTACCGGATAATCTGCTGGAAGCGCTGCGAGGTGCTTCCATTGTGGATGAACACCGCGTCCTTATGGGCACGGTGATCGAAAAGGTTCAGTCCGCCAAAAACGGACTGACCGAAGCCTGTGCTAGCCTTTTAACAGGCTTTGAGGTAATAACCGTAGAAAGAATATCACAGTATAGACAGTAGCCCATGATGCTCTTTTCGGTGTTCGGAAAGAAAAATCCGAACAGAGGATCAAAACAATTTTTGCAGGAGTCTAACATAATATGTCTATGTGAATAAGCAGGCGTCGCTGCTGGCTGCTGCCGCTCATACTGCGGAGGTCTCCCACCTGAAGCAGACCCTGGAGCGGGCCAACGAAGAGCTCGGCCTCGTAAAGAAGCAGCTGGAGGACAGCCAAGGTATGCAGTAACCTGCGCGTATATTTTAGGAAGAATGAATGTTTCGTGCGGACTAAAGCGTCATGAACTTTGTTAGGGGCCACGACCGAGGTGGCGGCCCTTAAGAAGGCGTTAGCCGAGGCCGAGGACAAAGCGGCCAAGGAGCGTGCCGCACGCGAGAAGCACGAGGCCCGGGTCGGCGAGGTCCAGCAAGAGCTCCAGGACGCCGTCAAGAAGTACGAGTCATTGGAGCGTGATTCTAAGACGCAAGCCTCCGAACTTGCGAAGGCCCGCCAGAGCGCACGAGATGCCCGAGCCGAAGCCCAGAGCGCCCTCCAGGAAATCCAGGCGGCCAAGAAGATCGCGGCGGGTAAGGCTTTCATTATGCAAAGCAAGTCTGTAAAGGAAACATTCCTTTTACTTACCCGAATTTGGAGCTCTCCAGGGACGTTTACCAATTTGCTGCGCAGCATATCGGATGCTGCCGAGTTCTATCGAGCCGAAGAGGGGAGTTCTTCGGAGAAACTGTTCTGGTCTCAATACCTCGGACCAGAACATCCGGTGCCCTTCAGCGACCAACTGAAACAGCTGATCGAGCTGCACAAGGCGGCCGAGCTAGCCATGAAGGACCTAATAGTCCGGCTATGGCCTGTCGAGCCTATGCCCAGCAGCTACTTCGGACTTGTGAAGCGGCTTGTTAGTGCCTGCCCGCGGCTTGAAGTCATAAAGCGGTCGGTCTGCATTGAAGGTGCACGGATGGCCTTCGCCCGCGTCAAGATGCACTGGGTGAAGATGGATGCCAAGAAGCTGATGACCGAAGGGCCGCCTGAGGGCAAGGAGCACCGCCGACCCGAGCTATATTTTGATGGTGTCCTAGAGGGATCCCTCCTTGTGGCGGAGCAATGTACGAAGGATGTTATTCCCATGAAAACATTCATGTTATCCTGTCTCGTAGCATGAAACAAGGTCGTTATGTAATATAATGCTTGTGACTCTTAAAATTTTACCTCATGTGCGGCCGTTATGTAACCTGAGGGTTAACCAGTCGTCGGCTTATGCCCCCACGTAGATACTATGGGGGTGTTCAGGATAAATCTAAACACTCTTTACTCCGCATTCTGGTCCTTAAAGGAGGTGTTTAGCGCAACGAACAAGGCAATCGGACTATACGGCTTTTATCGCCCTCACGTAGCCATAGGGGTTTGACAATAAGAATCTTGGCGAAGCCCCTGGTATTCGGAAGATCGAGCAAGGGGCGCTATACACGCCTGATCGGATAAAAACCGATTCTTCGCATAAAGCGGAAAAAATCTCTAAGGATTTGAAACCTCTCGAACAGCTGACCAGCTCTCGCTGCATCATGACAGTCAGTTTTCGGCTTTCTCTACTGAGGTGCTCGTCCGAAAGAATCGGGACACAATCGCAGTAGTTCTCCCTTTACTACCCTAGCCGATATAGCGGAACGTAAGGTAGTAAGCACAGGAGCCGGGCAACCCAACTATTGACCAAAGACATGATTCGGAGCCGATGCATATAATGCTATAAGTTCGGGGTGCCGAACCGTGCTATAAAAAGCATTCGTACTTTATTGTCGTATTGCGGGCGTGATGAAGCCCCTGGTGAAGTGATACGTACCAGAATGGACGGGTTCGATGAGTAATAAATACAAAGGCAAGGAGAAAATTAAGTAATAAGTTGATGCTACCATTTATTTACCATTGTAATGTGATTAATACGTCGAGGCATACTTGTACAAGAAATGCGATAAGCAAGTAAGGCTATTTAACATGCCATGACCAAGAGCGAGCTGCGCGCGGGTATGTAAAACAGGTATAGCAATGGTTGGCAGAGACCACCTGGGGATTCCCTTGTACGCCAGAGCTCCTTGCCTCTTTGGTGTTTGTATCCTTTGGCAGGATCGATGGTCGGGCCGTCGAAGAAGGCCTAAATAAACCTGGAAAGGGAAAAAGGGAAAATTTGACAATATATGTGTGTCCGGGATCGGTCAAGCCGAACTGTGGACCACAAGCTAGCTGTGCCTCCATCGATGCCCATGGGATTTCTAGTGCATAATTATGTACGCGTGGTACAAATGCCACTGCCTGATCGGGGCTGGGACGGAGGCCAAATTGCTAATCGAGCTCTTGACGAGCCGAGTTGTCCTGTTGCAGCGTAGTCCGGACCTTCTTAACGGTGTCCAGGGGCTCGGCAGCCGTATTACGGTTCTGCTTGAGAAGGCCATTCTGTACTTCTGCTGCTAGGGCGGCGGTGTACTCCTCTGTACAGAGGGAGCATTCTGTATTTCCATTGACCGTGATGACGCCGCGTGGACTGGGCATCTTGAGCTTAAGATAGACATAGTGTGGCACTGCATTGAATCGATCAAACGCGGTTCGTCCGAGCAGTGCGTGATAGCCGCTGCAAAAGGGGACGATGTCGAAGATTAATTCCTCGCTTCGGAAATTGTCCGGAGACCCGAAGACAACTTCTAGCATGATTGTGCCCATGCAGTAGGCCTCGACACCTGGTATGACTCCCTTAAAGGTAGTCTTTGTGGGCTTGATCCGTGATGGATTGATGCCCATTTTTCGCATTGTATCCTGATAAAGTAGGTTGAGGCTGCTGCCTCCGTCCATAAGGACGTGTGTCAGGTGAATCCATCGATGATTGGGTTGAGGACTAGTGCGGCTGAACCGCCGTGTCGGATACTGGTCGGATGATCCCGACAATCAAAAGTGATCGGGCATGAAGACCATGGGTTGAATTTTGGGGCGACTGGCTCTATCGCATAAACGTCCCTTAGTGCGCGCTTGCGCTCCCTTTTGGGGATGTGTGTAGCGTATATCATGTTCACCATTTTGACTTGAGGGGGAAACTTCTTCTGTCCCCCTGTGGTTGGCTGCAGGGGCTCCTCGTCATCGTCCTCGCTCTGCGATCCCTTTTCCTTATTGTCGGTGTTTAACTTGCCGGCTTGCTTAAAAACCCAGCAATCTCTGTTGGTATGATTGGCTGGTTTGTGCGGGGTGCCATGAATTTGGCACGGACGGTCAAGTATGCGGTCTATGCTAGATGGTCCCTGATTGTTTCTTTGATACGGATTTTTCCGCTGACCGGACTTGGGGCCGCTGAATCCGGCGTTTACAGCAGTTTCATCGGTGCTATCGCCATTGCTTCGGCGTTTGTGTCTGCTGCGTCGGAGCTTGCTGTTGTTGTTCTTAACCTCGGAGGGGCCTGCATCACTAGCTGTGTTTTTGCTGCGAGCCAACCAACTATCCTCACCCGTGCAAAAGCGGGTCATGAGTGCCGTGAGGGCTGCCATAGATTTTGGCTTTTCTTGGCCGAGGTGGCGGGCGAGCCATTCATCGCGGATGCTATGTTTAAAGGCCGCTAGGGCTTCTGCATCCGGACAATCGACGATCTGGTTCTTTTTAGTTAGGAACCTAGTCCAGAATTTCCTGGCTGACTCCCCGGGCTGTTGAACTATGTGACTTAAGTCATCGCGTCTGGCGGCCGGACGTATGTACCTTGGAAGTTGTCAAGAAAGGTTCTTCCAAGTCCTCCTAGTTGCCGATGGAATTTTCAGGCAGGCTGTTTAACCAGTGCCGAGCTAGCCCTTTGAGTTTTAGTGGGAGGTATTTGATAGCATGGAGGTCATCTCCGTGGGCCATGTGAATGTGGAGAATAAAATCCTCGATCCATACCGCGGGATCGGTTGTTCCGTCGTATGATTCAATATTGAAGGTTTGAACCCTTCGGGGAATTCATGGTCCATTACTTCATCAGTGAAGCAAAGAGGGTGTGCGGCGCCTCTATATCGGGCAGCGTCGCGACGTAGCTCCGATGGAGTCCGTCTATGGTTATCGGCTCGAGCGTGACTAGGTTTGTCACGTCCGAATAGGTAGCCGTCGTCACGTGTCGAGGCACGTCCTCGCGGTCCATAGATCGATCTTGTATGTCCTGCTCTACTGCCCATGGTTTGCCGGAGGTCGTATGTATGACCCCGAACTATTTTGTCTCTATTTTTTCATGGCGGCGGGGCGGGCTGTTCGGCTTGAATTGCCGCTCTATCCCGACCAAGAGGTGGTCGATCCGCCGCACTGTCCTGACCGCGCAGTGTTCAGTCGGCCGCGTTACGCGAGAGAGGTATGGGCTCCGGCGCCTCTTCATCGAACTGAGGTAGCAACCTTCGCTTTGGGTAACTCTTGGCTGGGCGTCTGAGGCCGTATTCTTCGGCTGCCAGGACATCAGTCCATCTGTCGACGAGCAGATCTTGGTCAGCATGAAGCTGTTGTTGTTTCTTTTTCAGGCTCCTTGCGGTGGCTATTAGCTGGCGCTTGAAGCGCTCCTGCTCGAGGGGTTCCTCAGGCACGATAAAATCTTCGTTGCCGAGGCTTTCCTCATCTTCAGAGAGCGGACGATAACTACCGTCCTCTGAGCCGTTGGTCCTGGCCTGTTCGTTGGGGCTATTTTGCCCGTGTTCTTGATCCTCCTGCTTGGACGTGACCTCAGCAGGGTCTTCATTGTTTTCGGCATCGTTCAGAGTATTATTTTCTCCGGTGCCAGTATTGCTGTTTTTCGGGCGACGTGACTTAGAGCGGCGCCGAGGACGCCGACGTTTTTGCTGTTTCTCAGGAGGTTTATCCTCAGCTGGATCCTCTTTGTCATCGTCGTTAGTTTTTTCAGGCGTGTCCACCATGTATACGTCGTAGGAAGGAGTGGTCGTCCGTCGTCCAGTAAATGGCGGGTTTTGGCCTTGCTCCTTGTCGGCATCATCGTCCGTACTGACTATGTCTTCGGAGCCGTAGTCAAGCATGTCGGTTAAGTCCTCGACAGTGGCTATGATGTGGGTGGTGGGTGGGAAGCAAAATTCCCCATCATCAGCTTCTAGTTCGAACCGTACATAGTTCGGCTGTGACTCCCCCGTCAAGGACAAGTTCTTTAATGAGTTCAGCACATCGCCCAAGGGCGAGTGCTGGAAGATGTCTGCGGCGCTGAACGCGAAGATCGATAAGCGATCGAGTTTGGTATCCGCAGACTCACATGGTTCAGAACTTATACCCGGGGAAGAGTCCGGAGTTCTGGTGACACGAGTATTGCGTGAGCTTAAGTCCATGTGCGGCTCCAATGTCGAAGAATCTGTGGCCTTCGTGGTGGGGTCAAACCTCCAGTCCTTGGATGCCGCAGTGTGCTCTGGATCTAAGGCCGGAGTGGTCAGAGGAGCTATCTCCTGGAAGTGGTCTGACGACAGGTTCAGGTCATGTTCGTCAAGGTGACCGGGAGCGGTCGCCGCGGTCTCGAATCTGGCGAAGATCAAATCTCCACGGATGTCCGCAACGTAGTTCAAACTCCTAAATCTGACCTGATGACCAGGGGCGTAGCTATCGATCTGCGCCAGGTGGCCAAACGAGTTGGCCCGCACTGTGAAGCCGCCAAACACAAAGATCTGTCCGGGGAGGAAGGTTTCTCCTTGGACAGCGTCACTATCGACGATTGAAGGGGCCATCAAACCTTTCGTCGACGGCATAGTGGAACTCTCAATGAAAGCACCAATGTCGGTGTCAAAACCGGCACATCTCGGGTAGGGGATCCCGAACTGTGCGTCTAAGGTCGATGGTAACAGGAGACAAGGGACACGATGTTTACCTAGGTTCGGGCCCTCTCTATGGAGGTAATACCCTACTTCCTGCTTGATTGATCTTGATGAATATGAGTATTACAAGAGTTGATCTACCACGAGATCGTAATGGCTAAACCCTAGAAGTCTAGCATGTATGACTATGGTAATGAGTATGTCTCCTCTCCGGACTAAGTCCTCCGGTTTATATAGACAGCGGGAGGATCTAGGATTACACAGGTCGGTTACAAAGGAAAAGAATCTACATATTTGGTCGCCAATCTTGCCTTCCACGCCAAGGAGAGTCCCATCCAGACACGGGTGCAGTCTTCGGTCTTCATGCCTTCACAGCCCATCAGTCCGGCCCATGGCTAACAGGTCGGACGCCCGAGGACCCCTTAGTCCAGGACTCCCTCACAAAGAGATCGCCTACTTCGTGAAGATCTACCCTAGTGAGGCAAGTCCTTCATGGGCGATGGCCATGGTGGGATAGACAAGGTTGCTTCTTCGTGGACCCTTCGTGGGTGGAGCCCTCCGTGGACTCGCACAACCATTACCCTTCGTGGGTTGAAGTCTCCATCAACGTGGATGTACGATAGCACCACCTATCGGAACCACGCCAAAAATCTCCGTGTCTCCAATTGCGTTTGCACACTCCAATCCTATACCTTTACATTCTTGCAAGTTGCATGCTTTACTTTCCGTTGCTCATATACTCTTGTCATGTGTGCTTAATATGTATTGTGAATGTTTAAACTTGTGCTAAAACTCCACCTCAACTTAAAGAAATTAAAAACTACCACTTTTCTTGCTAAGAGTCTATTCACCCCCCTCTAGACACCTCTTCTCGATCCTTTCAATTGGTATCAGAGCTTTGGTCTCCATTGCTTTGGTTTAAACACCTTTGGAGGAAGATGGATGAGTCTACGTTGGGGAGTCCTAGACGTAGAGTGCCTATACTTGATGGAGAGTACTTTCATGAGTGGAAAAATGAGATGCTTATGATTTTCAATGAATATCATTTGAGCAAGTATATTACTAGCCCTTGTGCACCTCATGTTGATCCTTTGCATCCTACCCTTGATGAGTCTATTGACATGATTCGCAACCTTAGAACTATCAATCTTATCACTAGAGGTTTGCCTAGAAACTTGATTGGATGTTTGCCTACTCTTGATTGTGCTTACACCATATGGAGATTTCTTGAGGAAAGATTCCCAAATTATTCCTTGAAAAATCTAGATGAGATTCTCCATAAGTCTACTGCCTTGAATAGGATGAGTACTAGTGATCCTAAGTTTGATGATTGCCTGTTTGAGCTTCGTGATCTCATGCGTGCCAAAGGAGATGTTGGAATTATTAGCAATATCATTTCCGAAGTCATTAGAATCCATAGAGATGAACATTGTTACGGTCATACTTCTAATGAATCACCTTATCTAGGAAATGATCAATTACGAGGATGATGATAATGACCTTGATGATGCAATGAGACACTTTGGTCTTATGGCTAATCTTCGCGGCTACATGGCTGAAGGAAAGGAATGGGTCCTTGATAGTGGATGTACCGATCATATGACCGGAGACAAGGATATGTTTCGTGAGCTTGCTGAAAACGACGGCCCTCGGAAGTACGTCACTTTTGGTGATAACTCAAAGGGTAAGGTGGTTGGCCTTGGTAAGGTGGCCATCTCACATGATAGCTCCATACAAAATGTTATGCTCGTTGAATCTCTTGGCTACAATTTACTTTCTGTATCTAGACTTGCTGACTTTGGTTTCAATGTCCTATTTACTCAAGTAGATTGCCAAGTGTTTCGTAGAGATAATCATAAAATGGTCTTTACCGGTATACGTAGAGGTGATCTTTACATTATTGACTTCACTAAAAAGGCTCAACCTAGAACTTGCTTAATTGCTAAATCTTCGAAAGGCTGGTTGTGGCATAGAAGGTTAGGTCATGTGGGCATGCGAAATCTTGATAAGCTTATTAAAGGTGATCATATCCTTGGAGTAAAAGATGTTATATTTGACAAGGATAGATTGTGCAGTGCTTGTCAAGCAGGAAAACAGGTTGGAGGAAGTCACCCCGTGAAGAACATCATGACCATGACAAGACCGCTCGAGCTACTGCATATGGATCTCTTTGGTCCCAATGCCTACAAGAGTCTCGGTGGAAACTCATTTTGTCTAGTTATAGTCGATGATTTTTCAAGATTTAGGTGGGTGTTCTTTCTTGATGATAAATCGCAGGTCCAAAAGATCTTCAAGAACTTCGCTAGGAAGGCCCAAAATCAATTTGAAGTGAAAATCAAGAAGGTTCGCAGCGACAACGGATCGGAGTTCAAGAACGCAAATGTGGATACCTTTCTTGACGAAGAAGGGATTTCACACGAGTTCTCGGCTACGTACACACCTCAACAAAATGGAGTTGTTGAGAGGAAGAACCGAACTCTTATTGAGATGGCGAGAATGATGCTTGATGAGTACAAGACTCCAAAACACTTTTGGGTGGAAGCGGTTGAGACGGCTTGTCATGCAACAAATCACTTGTATCTTCACAAGCTACTCGACGAGACGGCATACGAACTCCTCACCGGTAACAAACCCCAAGTTGGATACTTTTGAGTATTTGGCTCAAAGTGTTACATTCTTGATAAGCATCGTCGTTCTAAATTTGCTCCTAAATCTCATGAGGGTTTCCTACTTGGTTATGGCTCAAACTCTCACACTTACCGTGTCTACAATAATTTCACCCCGAAAGGTTGAAGAGACGGTAGATGTGAAGTTTGATGAATCTAACGGCTTGCAAGTAGAGCAATTGCCAATTGATGTAGGAGACAAAGACCCTTCGGAAGCTATCCAAGACTTGTCTATTGGCAAGATCCGTCCAAAGGAGGTGAAGGAGAGTACCTCATTCGTCCAAGTGGAAGCTTCTACCTCACGACAAGGTGAACCAAGAGTTGACATGGAAGCATCCACAAGTGGGACACATCAAGATGAAGAAAACGAGGAAATGCATCAAGATGAACCTCATCAACCTCCTTCTCCACCACGACGAGAGAACGACAATGTCAACAATGAAGAAGGCCAAGAAGAAGGACAAGATGATGAAGAAGATGTTCCACCCCGACCCAAGCAAAATCTCTCACGAGTTCGAGCAAGAGTCTCAAGAGACCATCCCGTCGAACAAATCTTCAATGATATTCAAACCGGGAGAATCACTCGCTCTAAAACTCGTTTGGCTAACTTTTGTGAACATTATTCATTCATCTCTAGCATTGAACCTATGAAGGTTGAAGAAGCATTGGAAGATCCGGATTGGATAAATGCCATGCATGAAGAGCTACACAACTTTGAGAGAAATCAAGTGTGGACATTGGTCGAGAAGCCCGACAACAACCACAACATCATTGGTACCAAATGGGTGTTTCGCAACAAGCAAGACGAAGATGGTCAAGTCGTCCGCAACAAAGCACGTCTCGTCGCCCAAGGCTACACTCAAGTCGAAGGTATGGACTACGGTGAGACATATGCCCCCGTTGCTAGACTTGAGTCCATCCGCATCTTACTTGCCTATGCTAATCACCATGATATCACCCTGTACCAAATGGATATTAAAAGTGCTTTTCTAAATGGTGAAATTGAGGAGGAAGTTTATGTTAAGCAACCTCCCGGCTTTGTCAATCCTAAGAAACCCGACCATGTTTACAAACTTCACAAAGCTCTTTATGGTCTTAAACAAGCTCCAAGAGCGTGGTACAAATGCTTGACCAAGTTCCTTATTGAAAAAGGCTTTGAGATTGGAAAGATAGATTCCACTCTTTTTACTAAAAGGGTTAATGGTGAATTATTTGTGTGCCAAATTTATGTTGATGATATCATATTTGGTTCGACTAACCCTCATTTTAGTGAAAAGTTTGGGAAGCTAATGTCGAAGAAGTTTGAGATGTCTATGATGAGTGAACTCAAGTTCTTTCTTGGTTTGCAAATCAAGCAAACTAAGGAAGGCACCTTTGTTTCTCCAACAAAGTACACCAAGGACTTATTCAAGAAGTTCAACATGCAAGAAAGCAAAGGTATGAAAACACCCATGCCTACTAGTGGACATCTTGACTTGACCAAGGATGGCAAATCGGTTGACCAAAAGGTTTACCGATCTATGATTGGTTCATTGTTATATCTATGTGCCTCCCGTCCCGATATTATGCTAAGTGTGTGCATGTGTGCACGATATCAAGCAGCCCCCAAAGAATGTCATCTTAAGGCTGTGAAAAGGATAGTGAGATACTTAATACATACACCAAATTTTGGCATTTGGTATCCTAAGAGGTCTTCTTTTGATCTTGTTGGCTACTCCGATTCGGACTATGCCGGAGACAAGGTTGATAGAAAATCCACTTCGGGTACTTGTCAATTTCTTGGTAGATCTCTTGTGTCTTGGTCCTCCAAGAAACAAAACTCGGTATCCTTATCCACCGCCGAAGCGGAATACATTGCCGCCGGTTCATGTTGTGCTCAATTACTTTGGATGACCCAAACTCTTAAGGATTATGGGATCAATGTGAAACATGTTCCATTGCTTTGTGACAATGAGAGTGCTATTAAGATTGCTCACAATCCTGTGCAACATTCTTGAACTAAGCATATTGAAGTTCATCATCATTTCATTCGAGATCATGTTGCTAAAGGGGACATTGATCTTAAGCATGTTCGTACCGATAAGCAATTGGCGGATATATTCACCAAACCGCTTGATGAGAAAGTATTTTGCCGATTGAGAGGTGAATTGAACATCATTGATGCTTCAAACTTGGAGTAGGAACTCCATTTGGATACATGCAAGGCATGAGCCTATGACTAATCCTTGACTTTTCTCTTATGATCAAGTGTCTCGGATATATTTGTACCCTTGCATGCTATCTAACCCTTGTAGGTACTTGGATGAAACTAAATCCATGAGATTGCAATCCACTCACATCTTGAGCAATCTCTACATCACCAAGTTTCTACACCATGGTGGTTGAAGACAAGGAAGCATGGAACCTTTCAACATATCCTTTTGACAAATTTTATATCAAATTTAATTTAGTATCAAATTTCATGATTGTCATGTTGGATACACAAGTGCTCTTCCTTGCAGACTAACCCATGTAGGTAGATGAACTCAAACTATAAGTGGTGCTCCCAACCATTGATGCGCTACATCAACCTTGAGCACTCCACGCAAGTTCAACTACATGATCAAGTTCAACACCACCACCCAAGGTATGTTATTCCATCTTAGAGAAGCTTTACCCCAAGATATGGGTCAAAGCATCTCAACAAGATGTGAATACATCAAATGCTTAAATGAAAAATGGTAACCCCATTTTGAGCTTTAACGATGAGTATGACTTATGATCAAGTGTTCTCACTTGACTCCTCAGTCAATATACTCTAACATAGGTGACTTTGTCGCCGCCCAATTCTAGATGAAGTTCTCTAGTGTTTCTCTGAGTTCTTGCATTTGTTCCTTGCATTTTTGTTCCCCTTCCTTTTAAAAAAAACTTCATCTAGATTTTCTTTTCTTTTCTCTATTTTATTCTGCATTTCCTGCATCAAATTCATTGCAAATCTTTGTGAGATCTTATTTGTCTAAGTGAGCTGAGGTAAAATTTGCCCTTTCTCTGCGTTGAACTCGGTCACACTGGTCTATCACTCTCGGTTAAACCGAACCATTTCGGTGTAACCGAAAAACACAACTCGGTGTCACCGATTTCACTGCAGAGAAGACAATTTGCCACTTGCACCCTGCACTTTTCTTCCAGCTCCACTCAATGATTCTTGTCCTCTACCAGCATCATATTCTATATGCTGCTTTGCTCTGTGACTCAAGGACCAAACCTATTTTGACTCACACTCCAGAAGATCCCTTCTTGGAAATTGATGTCAAAGGGGGAGAGAGAGATCACATCAAAGCTTAATCACTTCAAAAGGGGAGAGAGTACTTCAACAGGGAGAGAGATAATCACATCAAAGGCCCCAGATGCTTGGTGTTCAAGAGGAGAGAAGACACATGTCTTTAAGAGGGGAAAGACATGTTAGTCTGTGTTATGTTTCTGTGATCTGATATGCTTTTGCTCTGATTTTGTTTCCCTATTTTCTCCCATTATCCAATATAAGATCCAGTGGGAGAAAGACTGCTAGGGAAGGAAATCTTTAAATTTATTGCACATCTTTTACCTTTGGGGACATGTCTATATCCAATAGAGTACCTAGTACTCACTCTTTACATGTCATCCCAATCTTGGTACTATTGTGGTTCTTTTGTTTGCTCTGTCTAGTAGATATATCTGTGTTATCTAACCTTGTTTACTCAGGTTCATCTCTTCCTAAGCCAGCTTAAGACCACAAGGTAAGTATATGCATTACACTCATGTGCATGATGATTTCTTTGATGTACATATTGTTTGTAGGAAGGAATCATGAACATGAAGTTACAACTTCATATATTCACATCATTTGCTCTGATGCATATAGCCAAGATACATGTAACACATTGCTTGCTCTGTCATGTTTATGCATTCACATGCTCTTACATTCCATATTGACATGATTGCATACATGTAAGGGGAGCCTATGCATGTTACATGTCCTTCCAAAGCTTTACTTGCTATTCTCTATATCTTTATCTAAAGCTTTGATGTATGTTGTCATCAATTACCAAAAATGGGGAGATTGAAAGCACAAGTGCTCCCTGGGTGATTTTGGTAATTAATGTCAACATATCTCCTGTTGGACTAATGTTTTTATCTAGAATATTTCAGACAAGTTCAACAGATGGAGTGGCGTGGACAAGAGGATGTGGAACCCCTTCAAGGTGCTAAGGACAAAGGATTGGCTCAGGCTC
The DNA here is from genome assembly GCF_018294505.1 of Triticum aestivum. NCBI lineage: Eukaryota > Viridiplantae > Streptophyta > Magnoliopsida > Poales > Poaceae > Triticum > Triticum aestivum. The sequence continues at coordinate 463,590,197 of NC_057814.1, read as the reverse complement.
AAAAGCTCAAGACTCTACATTTTACTTTTAGTGATCCAAGATCACATTGAGTCCATAGGAAAGCCAATACTATTAAAAGGGGATGAGGTGTTGCTTAATGGCTTGCTTGCTCAAAGTGCTTAGTGAGATGCTCCAAAACCCTCAACCACTTTCTCATATCCACATATGTCCCAAACCAAAAGTCAAACTCGGCCCCACCAAAACATTCTATCCGGCGCCACCGAGTTCTCTTGTCATAGCCACTGCCACAAACCCTAGTCACTTCGGTCTCACTGATAGGGATCTCGGTCTCACCGAGATGGGATTGCATACTCTCTGTTTCCCTTTTGTAACATCTCGGTCTCACCGAGATGAGCGAATTCGATCCCACCGAGGTTGCCTGACCAACTCTCTAGTTAGCTTATTACCAAAATCGGTCCCACCGAGTTTGTGTAATTGGTCTCACCGAGATTACGTTATGACCTAACCCTAATGAAATCGGTCCCACCGAGTTGACATGTCGGTCCCACCGAATATCCTAACGTTCACATTTTGAACTAAATCGGTCTGACCGAGTTTCATTATTCGGTCCCACCGAGTTTGGTGATTTGTGTGTAACGGTTAGATTTTGTGTGGAGGCTATATATACCCCTCCACCCACTCTTCATTCGTGGAGAGAGCCATCAGAACATGCCTACACTTCCAGCATACATTTTCTGAGAGAGAGAGAACCACCTACTCATGTGTTGAGGTCAAGATATTCCATTCCAACCACATGAATCTTGATCTCTAGCCTTCTCCAACTTGCTTTCCACTCAAATCATCTTTCCACCAAATCCAAATATGTGAGAGAGAGTTGAGTGTTGGGGAGACTATCATTTGAAGCACAAGAGCAAGGAGTTCATCATCAACACACCATCTATTACCTTTTGGAGAGTGGTGTCTCCTAGATTGGTTAGGTGTCACTTGGGAGCCTCCGTCAAGATTGTGGAGTTGAACCAAGGAGTTTGTACGGGCAAGGAGATCGCCTACTTCGTGAAGATCTACCCTAGTGAGGCAAGTCCTTCGTGGGCGATGGCCATGGTGGGATAGACAAGGTTGCCTCTGCGTGGAACCTTCGTGGGTGGATCCCTCCGTGGACTCGCGCAACCATTACCCTTTGTGGGTTGAAGTCTCCATCAACGTGGATGTACGATAGCACCACCTATCGGAACCACGCCAAAAATCTCCGTGTCTCCAATTGCGTTTGCACACTCCAATCCCATCCCTTTACATTCTTCGCAAATTGCATGCTTTACTTTCCGCTGCTCATATACTCTTGTCATGCGTGCTTGATATGTATTGTGAATGTTTAAAATTGTGCTAAAACTCCACCTCAACATAAAGAAATTAAAAACTGTCACTTTTCTTGCTAAGAGTCTATTCACCCCCCTCTAGACACCTCTTCTCGATCCTTTCACCATCATACGGAGTAATGATCACTAGATTACCCCTAAAGTGTCATGGACCCCAGAGTGACTGTCTCCCAATCACCGAGACAATTAAATTGCATGTTGAACAGATTCTTCTGTAGGGTTTTGGTCTTCACATCCCTAGCCAAGTCCCAAGCCATGCGCATTTTGCGGAAAAACCAATAATTGATGAAGCCTTTGTCCATATGCACCAGAACAAGAATCATCCAGCGGAGATCCTCCTTTGCCGGGTCATCTTCTTCATCAAAAGACACATCGTCCAAATCCTCCTCGTTCAGAGCAAACTCCTTCATCAGATCCTCTAGCTTTCCCTTCCCTTTGCTGCCAGACGAAGATGCTTCACCATGATTCTCCATGACCTGCTGACAGATCGATCTCTTTTCCTCGCCGCCGAAGACACATCAACCCCTCAGACCCCGCCCCCTCCCCCCCCCCCGGCGCGGTGATCGAGGAAACCACAACCAAGGCGGGACAGCGGTCTCTGACCGCCCCTTGATCGGCCCGAGTGTGTGGATCGGGATCGAATGAGAAAGGAGGAAAGATTTTCTCAACGTTGCCGCTGGCGAGAGGAGATAAAAACACCCTAGCTAGAGGGAAAACGGCACACCCAAAATATATATCTCGCCGCGAGTTGGATGCTAGCCTCGCCTGACGGAGCGCCAGTACATACTAGGACAGCCCAGCTCGCGGGAGGCCACAACCTCGTTTATTTCTGGTTTTTCACTTTTTCGTTTTTGTATTCTTTTTTTTTACTTTTGTTTACACTTCTAAATATTCTTAATAAATACTCCCACCGTCCGGAAATACTTGTCGGAGGAATGGATGTATCTAACATATCTTAGTTCTAGATACGTTCATTTTTATCCATTTCTTCGACAAGTATTTCCGGACGGGGGGAGTATATTATAAAAACATTTTACATAAACATTTAAAAATGCTAATCAAGCATTTAAAAAATGTTAACTGTGTATAGAGAAAATGATTCTCATTTATACAAAAAATACAATATGTATGAAAAGAATTGACATTTTTTAATACAAGATTAACAATTTTTTAACACAAGATTAACATTTTTTTGAACGCGTGGTCCTAGGTTACAAGATCCTAGTCGGCTATATACAGGGAATCAGAGTCATCCACGGATCCATCAACTTATCGTGTATGCCAAGTCTCTTGAAACCTTCTGATTATACGTCATGGGTGACCTAATGTTTGGCTGGACGTTTGGGTTTACCCAAAAATTCAAGTCAGGTAATTCGGGTTATAGAAAATTCAGGTTTGGGAAACTTCCTGTATCTTCACCTACAGGGCGATATTGGATAGCAATTTGACAGTACTGTTTCAACGGCATAGTACTGTAGTGCATATTTATAACCACGCGCAGATACTGACGAAAGCGGATATGCACAAGTCCTGAGTATTCACACGCCGCGCCCACACGGAACACTGGACAGCAGTCAAACCAGCTCAACTGTTGAACTCCAAGAGAAGACGCTCTCCAGTCTTGACAGATCGACCGTTGCCCCTCTGTCCACAGTCCTTTTTTTTCTTTTTTCTTTTTTTTTTTGCGGGTGCCCCTCCCCTCTGTCCACAGTCAACGCCTGGTCCACGCTGGGATATCAAGAGTTTGCCAAACAATCATGCGGTGCTGCCGTTATTTATTTACATCACGACAGCACTGCCATGTGACAATAACATGGTCTGAGCGCTGCTTCTGAGTACGACAGAATAAGTACGATTTCTGTACGACGGAGAATGGCCACCGTTGATCAGCGAACATTTTTATATACAGAAAACAAATGACGGGTTCAGCAGCGATTACGAAACCGAATCAAGCGACAAGCGTAGAGTAAATGCAAAATTCGTAATTACCCAGCACATATCCGGGTAGGGAAGCAGATCTTCTCGGAAGCCGGTTAGTATTTTTAGTCCAGTTTGTTTCCCTCAAGCATGCGCATGACCACACACTTACAATTTTACAAAGCGTTCATCACCAGTCGTCGTTCATCGCGATTCTATGATCACCTGTAATGAACACCGCCATTTTTACAATCGTCACAACTGCCCAGTAAAACACCCTTGGAGCTATTCTCAAGAACGCTGCCCCTAGAACCAGGCCAGACAGTTAGTCTTCAGCCTTTGCCATTCATCAATCAAAAAAAAAGGAAAAGGAGTCTTCAACCTTTGAGCCTAACTAATAATAGCTCCCTCGATCGATGTCTTCAGCCTTTGAACCTCAGCTAAGAGGGAAGAGTTCATCTCACATGCATCCTTCAAGATTTCGATTCTCCGGCCAACTTCACTGCCGTACTGCGAATCCCGTGGGACGCCTTGCAGAACCAGACTCTGGAGCATAGCCTGTCGGACGGGAAAATTTTCCAAGACACCAAAGGAAGGGGAATGATTAGAAAGTTCTATGTGTCGCAGCAGCATAAGGAGTTCACATTGTTGAAAACTCGAGGGGAAAAGTTACCTCGTGGTGCTGCTTCTGGGAGTAGCACCGGAGGAGCGACTTGACCATCTTGTTGCGCACTTTGACGGAAGCACTGCGCCGGAAAACGAAACCGGACAGGTGATGCTTCGCTAGTGTGAACGACATGGAATCCCTCCGAGCAGCCTTGTCCAGGATACCAGATGTCCATGATTTGGCATAAGCCTCCAAGATTCCTTCGTCGTCCTACAAATGAAATTCATAAATATGAAAGGTCAAGCCATCACTTCTTATCAGACATCTAATAATTAGCACCAAAACAGCAATTAATCATGTGCTCTTTGCATAGTCTGTCTTGTGCAATGTGCAAGCACTAGACGAGTTCAAAGTAAATGATGAAAACGAATTCATGGTCCACCCTGTCACTACCAAAGATGCTATCCGGAAGAGAATCATAAAAGGAACCAATGAAACGATACCTCAAGAGGCTCCAAGTATCCTTTAACATCACCAATGCATTTGTCTAGGGGAGGCAACAGTTCAAGCACATAAGCAGTAGACAATGCATTCCAGGCTGCCAGCCGAACCGTAGTCTCAACACTTCTATGCAAATAAATGGCCACTTGCCGACCAAAAATAACATCTCCATATGAGACAGCTGCGAATTGATCTACAACACTCTCGACAAAAGTAGTGTAGCTCTCATGAATTTTCTCCTTGAATCTGAGAATTTCGTGAGTGCTAATTACTTTTACTTCTTCAACAGTGGCCACAGATCTTACAACCTCATCATTATTAACAGAGCGAGATCTATAATATTTCTGGCATAATATGTCCAGATGCTTGCCATACAATTCTTGCAAAGCCTCAAAAACATCCTTGCTTCTATCTTCTTGAAGCAAGTCCATGTTAGTGCGGACAGAGGCAGAAAGTGCATGCATTTTCCAAACCAAAGGAACATCAAGAGATGGAGCAGCTGAAACAGCTTCCAGACCCAATAAAAAGATAAGACCAGCTCTTGAAACGTCAGCGTCATCACTGCAGCAGATTGAACTTAGAATCCAATGCGCAGGAAGAGGCAGTCTCTGGTGTGCCCACTCTAGAACTAACGTGCTGCAAGGTGGATTCACAACTTCTGTTAACTCCATTTCCTCTTGAATCGTCTCCAACGTTTCTGGTACTTTTGGCTTATTTATGGCACTGTTATTTCTTGCATGTTTGTCTGGATTTTTCTTCTTGATGGCCAACCATCTGGATCTGAAATGTGAATTTAGCACACTGCTAAAATGCTGATACTCATCCTCAGTTATGTCCCACTCAAAAGTTTTTGGTAATTTCATTTGAGAAGCCAGACAATGCATGGAAGATTTGAGACATTTCAAAACTGAAGGTTGGAAGAGGATATCAAAGGCTCTCTCCAACGTAGAGATCTGGCCAGGTCCTGCAATCAAAGATACACCAAGGACAGGACTGATTCTCTCTGAAGCGTTGGCGAATGGATTAGTCACATTATCCGAGTTTGCACCTTTACTGAGAGTAACAAGGCCTTCTGGCACAGCAGAGACGATTTTTATCAACTCTAGGACCAACTGTGAATCCAGTTGTGCAAGTAGGCATTTCAGAGACCAAAACCCACCTCCGCACGTCCCCCAGCCAAACCCAACACCAGGAGCTAGTCCTCCTCTACCAAACATCTCTATGTTCTTTAATACAGGCCACTGCGAGGAAATCAATGGCAACAGCGAAGTAAGAAAGTTCAACAAGTCATTATGCCATAAACTGGAAATGCCTTCTTGTAATATCTTGCCAGCTAGCCCTGCTTTAGATTCTTTGAGATGCTCAGAACTATTTGTTGTCGCTCTCTGGATCACTCTGTCAACAGAACAGGATAGCTGCACTAATCTTTGAAGGCAACTTATGGAAGATAGTGATGCATCGACATCACCCCAGCATCTCAGATGACAAAGCCCCTGCACCAACGATACACCACGGGACGGCAGCTGCTCCTCATGCCCAACAACTTCAGTGCACGAGAAGCTGAAAAACCCATTAGTAATTATCCCCAGGCCAATTTTGGGGACAAAGTCCGGTATCCAAGGCAAGCAGTAACTTCTACTATCAGGAGTGCCCTCTGGTGATATTCTTTCCAATGTCGAATTAAGCATGCCTAGTACAGAAGAAATCAACAAAACCAAGCAGCTTTGCTCCGGTGTATGTGTTGTATTCTCACTCTGCCCATTGATCAGTGAACACAAGTAGGGAATATCATTTAGATGTAACCAAGACAGCGCCGAATTTACCATTGGAACTACATGACTCCAAGACCACATCTCACCATAACTGCCAGGAACTCCCATATCTTGCTTGCCAAACTGCTCCACTGAATGAAGAAGTGGCAGCCTTTGTGCCAGAGCTCCTAATACAAGAAACGACTCTCTTGCAATTGAACTAAACTCAGTAAGAACATTGTGTTCACTTAGATTCTGGAACACTGGAGGGCTGAGCCACAGGCATAGAACAGGAAAGAAATCTGTGAAGTGTGATATGCAAAATCCATAAGAAATACAGGTTCTCCAAAACCGCAGCTGCTCGACCATCATTGCTGAACTCAACTTGCATTGTTCCTTTCCAGGTTTTATCCAATCCTTAAGGGTATAAGCCGGTAAGTACCACTGCCACATTGCCTGATGAAAAACTCCATTGTTCACAAAATTCAAGCATGTTTGTCTGTTGTATTTGGATAAAACCTAGCAAAAGGAACAAATGACTTTAGATGATAGCAAAGAGACCTTCTGTTTGACAAATATAGAAGCTATAGTTAAAAAAGTGATTGTCACATTTTAGTATGAGCAGTCTCAACAAAGAATAGCTTTTAATATGCTCATAGTGTTTATCACCTAATCTTAACAACGGGACAATCGTATTAATAAGCAACTCAAAGGAAGATTGAAGATCCACCAAATAGTTTCTGCGTCAGTACATGCATTGTGGAAGGGGGGTTGATTGGTTGACATAAGTTGCAAGGGCAATACTAAAACAATACAATTCCTATGTATTCAGATCTCAGAAGCTGCAAGCAAAGAGGAGAGACCTCAAGATGAGATTGTTGGTTGTTAGTTGACATTAAAAAGTATTAACTTATTCAAGAATCAGTTATGACAAGTGACGAACGAGCCTTTAATTTTGAGTTTTGAGATCACTGATACAAGGTGTTAAAACACTTACATCCAACAGGACACCACTTTTGAGTTCAACTAACAATAGACAATTAAGCAACAAAATCAGAATAGATTACTGGGAGAAGCATAAGTAGATCTAGTTATAGATCAATGAAAAGCAAGGATGATCAATAATGAAATACTACACTACCAACAAAATGCAGCTTCAGGTGTTAACCAATATGAACATAAAAACACGATATGTCAATGTACGATGACAGATATCTATCATGTTACCCTATAATATGAGATTGCCTTAGCAGCAAAGATACCTTCAACAAAGTAACCCCTCTGATCATTGACGAGTGAATTTCCGTTGATCCTTGCCTGTCCAACAGCTTAAGAACACATTGTACAAGCTTTGTACAATTCAAGATGGCATCAGCAGATTGCGGAGAGTGTCTGGCTAATGCCACAAGAATTGAAACGAGATAATCTTTTTGAATTTGAGGCGGGTCCATCTGAATCAACAAAGAGGTACAGCCTGAATTTAAGATCCTTAATCATGCTCACCAGTTTCCACGATAAAACTAAAAGATTGACAAAATCAAATCAAATAATTTGTTCAATTATCTGAAAAACAGAGCTTTGTAGCTTAGTAATACAAGTGCAATACAAAGTCATCTCTATGAAAGAAACAATCCAGGCAGCACATGCATGTTCCAAAAATTGTTCCAAAAGGTCATATATGCTATTGGATGGCAGGAAACAATAATGTTCAGATGTTTGAGTTAGTACTATTGCACACCTACAACTGCCATGTGGCATACAGTTCTTAGAATACAAAGGATATTTATATTATTCAAAGGGTAAACAAGTTAATACTAGTGGAACAGGAGGTGCTGTGCTAGAGGCATATAATTGATATTTTAATAGAATATACTGTACAAACTTGAGACACTTATTTTGGGACGGAGGGAGTACATAACAAGTATTACTATACAAGACTGAAGAAACTTTGGAGGTGGGGCGGGAGGCCTGTGACTAATAGACAACACAGTTCCGTGCAAATAATTTGGAGCAAATGCTTTTGTTATTCTAGTGAAATAAAAGAAGGCACAAAGCTCTATGTCTGGCCGAATGTCTTTATGGTTGTAAAAGAAACACGCTGGACAAGAAAACTCAAAAGGTAAAGATTGACCTCCAAAAGGGAGCAGATACGTGGTAGGATTCCCATTCTAATAAGACCAGCAGCAACATCCTGTCCAGACACAATAACATCATCTTGAATGGTGTGTTTCTCGTCACTTTCTTCTTCATCATCTTCACCATAGTGTGGAAGTATATTGGATGGTTTTGTGTTGTATTTCCAAAACCCCCCTTCAAGAAAACCTCCATCCACGTCAGGTTTGCTACGAAAAACAGGAGCTGTGCAGATATCTTCCGTCTTATTTATTAATTTCTGCACGTGCGGGAGATCAGCCATATAAGACTCAAATTTGTAATAAAAAAGAATAGACGGTTAAGGGAGTTACCTCTGAAAAATCAAAATATGACCCATTCATGTCATAGCTCAACATAACATTAATAACTTTAGCGCAAGTCAAAACTACAGACTCATGGTTATCATCCAATGCCATCCTGCAAATGTGTCAGTTAGCGACAAGGCGGTAAAACAAAATATAGAAACAAAAAAGATATATGGCATGACAAGGTATCAAATTGATGCCTTTTGACTTACAGAAATGCCATGCAAAATAGCTAGGTGTACATTTGCTAACTGCTGGTTGTGTTAGGTTCTATGATTTCCAGAATTTGGTTATGAGACTTAATATGACTGCAGTAGTTAACAACCTCGTAAAAATAATATACCAATAAAACGTCTAAGTGCAAACAGAAAATATGAATGGGGAGGGAGGAGTATAAGAGCATCCGCACCCCAGCGCCTATAAATTTGACGTGCTACAGTGGACATTTCTGTCTTCTCTTTCCACTCACCTTTCTTAGCTCTTTAGCCACATCCCTTAGCACACCATCTATAGGTGCTAAGGAGTCCAATACTTATTCAAATATAAATCTATTTTGCTTAACATTGGGTGCTATTGCTAAGCTTTTTAACCTTAGCACCTACCCTCACATGCACTAGCACCAGCGCTAGCCAATTTCTATTACTATTAGCATCCAGGGATGTGGATACTCTAATAAGGTTAGGGGATAAATACATTAATATCATCTTGTAAATCACTGATAGTTTATGGACGAGATCACTTTAAACTATTACTAACACTTACTACTCTCTAATTTGACAACTAAAAATACGATTGTTTGGAACATGCATTTTCAGGCATAGATGCAGCTATTTAAAATGTCTTGAAGGAAACTAAGCACATCTCTGTGGTACATGTTATGTTTGCTTGACTATACTTGATAGGATCGTGTAGTACATGTATGCTCAGTGGCTCTCCCCACTATGATGAACTAAATAAATAACATTGTATGGCAACAATAAGCAAATCTAAAATGAAGTTATCAGCTCAGAAATAAGTACCTTAGAGAAAGAACCAACTCTGGTTCGGGGCCAAGGGCATAGGCCCAAACTGCTTGCCAATCATAAGCTTTCTCAGAATTAGCTCCTTCCACATTATCAGCTAGATCCATCTTATGCAGGTTGTGCAATGCCCTATTCAGAACAGAAGCAAGAAGCTGCAGTCCTAGTACACGCTGCCCAGGAACCTATAGTTTGAACAGTAAAGCTGAATTACATGGTGTTTCTACATATTTTTGGGTCACACTTCAAGAATTGAGGCAAAACTATGAAGCTCTTTTTCATAAACTGAGATTTGTGAATTCAATGAAGCAGGGAACACTAAATACCATCCCTACACGCCCACCCCTCGCAGGTGGTCTCAAGCAATCTGAATATGAGTTATGTTACAACCCCTATCTTTTACTTGGTCTGTTTTATATACCGATGATTAAAAATTACCACTTTACTAGCAAGTGATTCTGGAGAAACAAATTAATGGAATAGCCTCACCGATCAGTCTAGCATAATAGCCAGTATGCCATTTCATGACAAATGCATGCAACCTAAGTAGTTAAAGTTGAAGTTTAACAACCTATCCAATTGGATGTGGAATGCATGCAGATCTTGCAATTGCAAATTTAGCAAGACCTACCAAGCTTGGACAAAAGTTTATTAAAACATGTACCACGCAATCAATTGTGCATAACATGAACCCCGCAAAATTCAAGAAGAAATCCATATATGTTCCGATGTTCATGTTGCTCGAATTTGACACTGAATACAGCCAAACGCTAAGTCTGTTTTGCCCATCCACCATGTGGTAAAGTTTATAGAACAAACCATGCTCCTGGTAAGTGCCAACGCCTCATTGATTGTGTAACCAACAGCTGCAGGATCTCCCTCTGTTCGTAGGAAGTCACGCTCAGCTACACTTTCTCCATGGGTCTTCTTGCCTGCAAGCAGAAAAGGCAAGCTGTGATGCCACCCCAAGAAGCTAAATTCAGAGATGGCAAAGAAGGAAGAAATTTACCATCTGGTTGCTCCTGAGAAGATTGAAATCCCAGAATATCTCCATCTAATGCAAACCTACACGACCTGATCCGCTCCACTCTCTCACTCCATGCCTTCCAAGAGTGTGCACTCTGCTCACCAGCAGTCAAATGCTCGCCTGGAATAGCCTTTGCAGTCTTCCTTGGCCCTGAAGTTTGCCTACTCTTATCCTTACCCTCATCTTTCTTGCCACCAGACTTCTCCCTCCCCCGACGCCTCAATACCTCCACCAGAGCTGGATCCATCCTATTCAAAATATCTGCCTGTGCCTCTGCTATCTCCTCTGCCGACATCCCTGCCAGCCTCGCTGTGTTCTCTGCGTTAATCTCTGCTGCGATCGATGGCTCCCCATCATCCAGCTGCATACCCTCTCCTCGTAATTCAGCAACCCCAGCCCCACCTTCTGTCACCGATGCATCCCCTGCATTCATCAGCTTCTTTGACGACACATCAGAAACCAAACCAGTTGACCCCAATGCTTCCCTGCCATTTCCACCGTCCAGCTCCATGCCATCTCCCCCCAATCCCCTCTCCCCCACCTGTACATTTTTAACCTCAGCCACATGATCAATTTTCTTTATGTTGTCTTTCTTCGCCTGCCTCCGCTTGGGGGGCACGTCGTCAGCGACAAACTCTCGCCACCTGCTGAAATCCATGCCCTTCTTCTCTTTCCTCCTCACAGGCCCGGCCACCGCCGCCGCTGGCTGGTAGTCCATCTCGTCCACATCCATCCCGTAGTCCTCCTCCTCCCCCTCCCCCTCCCCTTTCTTCTTGTCGGCAGCCTTCGCCACCGGTTTCCAGTGCTGCACAAGAGCAGTTAATCAGTCGTAAAGCACAAGCAAGCACTAACTGAAGAGGAGAGAAACAGGTTGTGGCGGGTTCAGGGCTAGGTTAGGGTTTCAGGGAGGGGCGACAGCGGCGGCTTACGGGGCCATGGGAGCGGTGGCGGGCGACGGGGAAGGGGAGGACGGTGGGGCGCGGGGCGGAGGAGGGCGCGGCGGCGGAGAAGCCCTTCTCGACGATGGCGCCGACGAGGTGGGCCGGTGAGGCCACCGTCGCTGCCGCGGCAGCGGCGGCGGGGGGAGGCGGCGGGGGGTCGAAGGGCTCCTCCACGACCTTGCGGCGCGCGGGGAGAGCGCCCGGCTGGTGCCTCCGCTTCGTCGCGTCTTCCATTGGCGGCCTGGTGAGCGGAGCGCGGCCTTGGTAGTCGGCAAGGGAGGGTTTAAGGGGGAGGAGCCAAGGAGGGAACGAGGGGATTCGCTGTGGTGGGCTTCTTTTCTTCTTTCTGTTTGCAACTCGATCGCCCGATTAGCTCTTTGGTAATGTTAGGCGCTTAGGAAGATGCTTATAAAAACAAGTCGGTTTTTTTTTAAAGCACCGGTACTTATTTCTACAGAAATAACGTTTGGTTAAGCATCTATCATGTACAAATAAGCACTGATGCTTAAAAAAACTTTGATTTATTTCTCTAAGCACCTCCCCTAAGCAACTTGCATTGTACAAGGCCTAACAAGTTTTTGAATTTTTCAAAGGGGTGATGTTTTTTCAAAGTCAAGTCTGATAGCTATGTGTGCCTTTGTTTGGTCTGGTGATGATGAGAATTCACCCATTATTTGAATATATAACGAAAGTGTAACAGAACATTTTATATGAGTGACTAACACGACCATGAACTCATACATCGTTACAAAATTTAAACAGTCGCTCATGCATAGTAAAAAAAACACAAGTGCATGTATATTTCATGGCCGCCACCATCGATAATACTAATAGCATAGTGTTATATGTGTTCTACGTGTGTATATATAGACAATCATTCAACTACAAAGTCCACACGGATTCGTAAGATCAAGCGAAAAATGCAATTAGTGTTGCTTTTCTAAAGATAGAGAGGTGTGCGTGTTGAAGATTTCACGCTTTTAGAATGACGACGATCATATTCTTGTTGTTATGGGTGGTGCTAAGTGGCCAACGACATCTTGGATTAAAAATTGCCGCGCCCTTATAAATATTGATTGTACTTCAGGTTTTAGTAGTGAGAACTTGCACAATCTTAAACTTTAGTTACCTTAGGGTGATCTATTAACTAAGGATGTGTTTAGTTGGAGGTTTGGATGGGACGGCGCTAGATGGTCACTCGTACATGTGTTTGATTGTAGTAATGCAACACATAATGGAATAATGTTGTTCCACTAGAGGGAACATTCCATTCATATTATGGAACACTTTGATAACACCAAAATTATGGAATCACATGGTTCCTCTCCTTTCATCGCCCGAGCCTTGATTTCCTTGAAAAAAGACTGCATGTCCATGCTCAAACCCATGCTATCGTTGTTGTCACATCAGTCCCAACGAGAGATGGCCCCCTCTAGTGGATTGTTGAAGGAAATATGCCATAGAGGCAATAATAAAGTTATTATTTATTTCCTCATATCATGATAAATGTTTATTATTCATGCTAGAATTGTATTAGCCGGAAACATAATACATGTGTGAATATATAGACAAACATAGTGTCACTAGTATGCCTCTACTTGACTAGCTCGTTGATCAAAGATGGTTGAGTTTCCTAGCCATGGACATGAGTTGTCATTTTGATTAACGGGGTCACAACATTAGGAGAATGGTGTGATTGACTTGACCCATTCCGTTAGCTTAGCACTTGATCGTTTAGTTTACTGCTATTGCTTTCTCCATGACTTATACATGTTCCTATGACTATGAGATTATGCAGCTCCCGAATACCGGAGGAACACTTTGTGTGCTACCAAATGTCACAACGTAACTGGGTGATTATAAAGATGTTCTACATGTGTCTCCGATGGTGTTCGTGGAGTTGGCATATATCAAGAATAGGATTTGTCACTCCGATTGTCGGAGAGCTATCTCTGGGCCCTCTCGGTAATGCACATCACTATAAGCCTTGCAAGCAATGTGACTAATGAGTTAGTTACGAGATGATGCACTACGGAATGAGTAAAGAGACTTGCCGGTAACGAGATTGAGCCAGGTATTGAGATACCGACGATCGAATCTCGGGCAAGTAACATACCGATGACAAAGGGAACAACGTATGTTGTTATGCGGTTTGACCGATAAAGATCTTCGTAGAATATGTAGGAACCAATATGAGCATCCAGGTTCTGCTATTGGTTATTGACCGGAGACATGTCTCGGTCATGTCTACATAGTTCTCGAACCCGTAGGGTCCGCACGCTTAAAGTTCTATGACGATCGGTATTATGAGTTTTTGTGTTTTGATGTATCGAAGGTAGTTCGGAGTCCCGAATATGATCACGGACATGACTAGGAGTCTTGAAATGGTCGAGACGTAAAGATCGATATATTGGACGACTATGTTCGGACACCAGAAGTGTTTTGGGAGGTTTCGGACATATACCGGAGTACCGGGGGGTTACCGGAACCCCCCGGGGAGTGTAATGGGCCTATTGGGCCTTAGTGGAGAAGAGGAGGGGCGGCCAGGGCAGGCCGCGAGCCCCCTCCTCCTCTAGTCCGAATTGGACAAGGAGGGGGGGCGGCGCCCCCCTTTCCTTCCTCCTCTCTCCTTCCCTTCCCCCTTCTCCTACTCCTACTAGGAAAGAAGGAGTCCTACTCCCGGTGGGAGTAGGACTCCCCCCTTGGCGTGCCCTCCTCCTTGGCCGGCCGCCTCCCCCCTAGCTCCTTTATATACAGGGGCAGGGGGCACCCCAAGACACAACAATTGATCATTGATCTCTTAGCCGTGTGCGGTGCCCCCCTCCACCATAATCCACCTCGATCATATCGTAGCAGTGCTTAGGCGAAGCCCTGCGTCGGTAACTTCATCAACACCGTCACCACGCCGTCGTGCTGACGAAGCTCTTCCCCGAAGCTCTACTGGATTGTGAGTTCGCGAGACATCACCGAGCTGAACGTGCGCTGAACGCGGAGATGTCGTACGTTCGGTACTGAGGATCGGTCGATCGTGAAGACGTACGACTACATCAACCACGTTGTCATAACGCTTCCGCTTACGGTCTACGAGGGTACGTAGACGACACTCTCCCCTCTCATTGCTATGCATCACCATGATCTTGCGTGTGGGTAGGAAATTTTTTGAAATTACTACGTTCCCCAAGAGTGGCATCCGAGCCAGGTTTATGCGTAGATGTTATATGCACGAGTAGAACACAAGTGAGTTGTGGGCGATATAAGTCATACTGCTTACCAGCATGTCATACTTTGGTTCGGCGGTATTGTTGGATGAAGCGGCCCGGACCGACATTACGCGTACGCTTACGCGATACTGGTTCTACCGACGTGCTTTGCACACAGGTGGCTAGCGGGTGTCAGTTTCTCCAACTTTAGTTGAACCGAGTGTGACTACGCCCGGTCCTTGAGAAGGTTAAAACAGCACTAACTTGATGAACTATCGTTGTGGTTTTGATGCGTAGGTAAGAACGGTTCTTGCTCAGCCTGTAGCAGCCACGTAAAACTTGCAACAACAAAGTAGAGGACGTCTAACTTGTTTTGCAGGGCATGTTGTGATGTGATGTGGTCAAGACATGATGCTATATTTTATTGTATGAGATGATCATGTTTTGTAACAGAGTTATCGGCAACTGGCAGGAGCCATATGGTTGTCGCTTTATTGTATGCAATGCAATCGCCCTGTAATTGCTTTACTTTATCACTAAGCGGTAGCGATAGTCGTAGAAGCAATAGTTGGCGAGACGACAACGATGCTACGATGGAGAACAAGGTGTCGCGCCGGTGACGATGGTGATCATGACGGTGCTTTGGAGATGGAGATCAAAGGCACAAGATGATGATGGCCATATCATATCACTTATATTGATTGCGTGTGATGTTTATCCTTTATGCATCTTATTCTGCTTTGATTGACGGTAGCATTATAAGATGATCTCTCACTAAATTTCAAGGTACAAGTGTTCTCCCTGAGTATGCACCGTTGCCAAAGTTCGTCGTGCCGAGACACCACGTGATGATCGGGTGTGATAAGCTCTACGTTCACATACAACGGGTGCAAGCCAGTTTTGCACACGCAGAATTACTCGGGTTAAACTTGACGAGCCTAGCATATGCAGATATGGCTCGGAACACTGAGACCGAAAGGTCGAACGTGAATCATATAGTAGATATGATCAACATAGTGATGTTCACCATTGAAGACTACTCCATTTCACGTGATGATCGGTTATGGTTTAGTTGATTTGGATCACGTGATCACTTAGATGATAAGAGAGATGTCTATCTAAGTGGGAGTTCTTAAGTAATATGATTAATTGAACTTAAATTTATCATGAACTTAGTACCTGATAGTATTTTGCTTGTCTATGTTGTTGTAGATAGATGGCCCGTGTTGTTGTTCCGTTGAATTTTAATGCGTTCCTTGAGAAAGCAAAGTTGAAAGATGATGGTAGCAATTACACGGACTGGGTCCGTAACTTGAGGATTATCCGCATTGCTGCATAGAAGAATTACGTCCTGGAAGCACCGCTGGGTGCCAGGCCTGCTGCAGATGTAACTGACGACGTTAAGAACGTCTGGCAGAGCAAAGCTGATGACTACTCGATAGTTCAGTGTGCCATGCTTTACGGCTTAGAACCGGGACTTCAACGACGTTTTGAACGTCATGGAGCATATGAGATGTTCCAGGAGTTGAAGTTAATATTTCAAGCAAATGCCCGGATTGAGAGATATGAAGTCTCCAATAAGTTCTACAGCTGCAAGATGGAGGAGAATAGTTCTGTCAGTGAACATATACTCAAAATGTCTGGGTATAATAACCACTTGATTCAACTGGGAGTTAATCTTCCGGATGATAGTGTCATTGACAGAATTCTTCAATCACTGCCACCAAGCTACAAGAGCTTCGTGATGAACTATAATATGCAAGGGATGGATAAGACAATTCCCTAGCTCTTCGCAATGCTAAAGGCTGCGGAGGTAGAAATCAAGAAGGAGCATCAAGTGTTGATGGTCAACAAGACCACCAGTTTCAAGAAAAATGGTAAAGGGAAGAAGAAGGGGAACTTCAAGAAGAACAGCAAACAAGTTGCTGCTCAAGAGAAGAAACCTAAGTCTGGACCTAAGCCTGAGACTGAGTGCTTCTACTGCAAACAGACTGGTCATTGGAAGCGGAACTGCCCCAAGTATTTGGCGGATAAGAAGGATGGCAAGGTGAACAAAGGTATATGTGATATACTCCCTCCGTTCCTAAATATAAGTCTTTCTAGTGGTTCCACTAGGTGGACTACATACGGAGCAAATTGAATGAATCTACAATTAAAATACATCTATATACATCCGTATGTGGTTCATAGTGGAATCTCTACAAAGACTTATATTTAGGAACGGAGGGAGTACATGTTATTTATGTGTACCTTACTAAACCTCGTAGTAGCACCTGGGTATTTGATACTGGTTTTGTTGCTAATATTTGCAACACAAAACAGGGACTACGGATTGAGCGAAGATTGGCTAAAAGATTGGCTAAGGACGAGGTGACGATGCGCGTGGGAAATGGTTCCAAAGTCGATGTGATCGCCGTCGGCACGCTACCTCTACATCTACCTTCGGGATTAGTTTTAGACCTGAATAATTGTTATTTGGTGCCAGCGTTGAGCATGAACATTATATCTGGATCTTGTTTGATGCGAGACGGTTATTCATTTAAATTTGAGAATAATGGTTGTTCTATTTATATGAGTAATATCTTTTATGGTCATGCACCCTTGAAGAGTGGTCTATTTTTGTTGAATCTCGATAGTAGTGATACACATATTCATAATGTTGAAGCCAAAAGATGCAGAGTTGATAATGATAGTGCAACTTATTTGTGGCACTACCGTTTGGGTTATATTGGTGTAAAGCGCATGAAGAAACTCCATACTGATGGACTTTTGGAATCACTTGATTATGAATCACTTGGTACTTGCGAACCATGCCTCATGGGCAAGATGACTAAAACACCGTTCTCCGGAACAATGGAGCGAGCAACAGATTTGTTGGAAATCATACATACTGATGTATGTGGTCCGATGAATATTGAGGCTCGCGGCGGGTATCGTTATTTTCTCACCTTCACAGATGATTTGAGCAGATATGGGTATATCTACTTAATGAAACATAAGTCTGGAACATTTGAAAAGTTCAAACAATTTCAGAGTGAAGTGGAAAATCATCATAACAAGAAAATAAAGTTTCTACGACCTGATCGTGGAGGAGAATATTTGAGTTACGAGTTTGGTCTTCATTTGAAACAATGAGGAATAGTTTCTCAACTCACGCCACCCGGAACACCACAGCGTAATGGTGTGTCTGAACGTCGTAATCGTACTTTACTAGATATGGTGTGATCTATGATGTCTCTTACTGATTTACCACTATCGTTTTGGAGTTATGCTTTAGAGACGGCTGCATTCACATTAAATAGGGCACCATCGAAATCCGTTGAGACGACGCCTTATGAACTGTGGTTTGGCAAGAAACCAAAGTTGTCGTTTCTTAAAGTTTGGGGCTGCGATGCTTATGTGAAAAAGCTTCAACCTGATAAGCTCGAACCCAAATCGGAGAAATGTGTCTTCATAGGATACCCAAAGGAAACTGTTGGGTACACCTTCTATCACAGATCCGAAGGCAAAACATTCGTTGCTAAGAATGGATCCTTTCTAGAGAAGGAGTTTCTCTCGAAAGAAGTGAGTGGGAGGAAAGTATAACTTGATGAGGTAACTGTACCTGCTCCCTTATTGGAAAGTATTCCATCACAGAAACCGGTTCCTGTGACATCTACACCAATTAGTGAGGAAGCTAATGATACTGATCATGAAGCTTCAGATCAAGTTACTACCGAACCTCGTAGGTCAACCAGAGTAAGATCCGCACCAGAGTGGTACGGTAATCCTGTTCTGGAAGTCATGTTACCTGACCGTGGCGAACCTACGAACTATGAAGAAGCGATGGTGAGCCCAGATTCCGCAAAATGGCTTGAGGCCATGAAATCTAAGATGGGATCCATGTATGAGAACAAAGTGTGTGCTGGGGAACATAGTAATTTCAAAAAAAATCCTACGAACACGCAAGATCATGGTGATGCATAGCAACGAGAGGCGAGAGTGTGTCCACGTACCCTCGTAGACCCAAAGCGGAAGCGTTAGAACAACGCGGTTGATGTAGTCGTACGTCTTCACGATCCGACCGATACAAGTACCAAACGTACGGCACATCCGAGTTCAGCACACGTTCAGCTCGATGATGTCCCACGAACTCCGATCCAGCAGAGCTTCGAGGAAGAGTTCCATCAACACGACGGCGTGATGACGGTGATGATGATGCTAGCGACGCAGGGCTTCGCCTAAGAACCGCTACGATATGACCGAGGTGGATTATGGTGGAGGGGGGCACCGCACACGACAAAAAGATCAATGATCAATTGTTGTGTCTTGGGGTGCCCCCTTGCCCCCGTATATAAAGGAGCAAGGGGGAGGCCGGCCGGCCCTTGCAGGGCGCGCCAGGAGGAGGAGTCCTCCTCCTAGTGGGAGTAGGACTCCCCTTTCCTAGTCCCACTAGGAGGGGGAAGGAAGGAGAGGGGGAGGAGAAGGAAAGAGGGGGCGCAGCCAGCCCTCCTCAAATCATATGTTGTTGTGCGGTTTGACCGATAAAGATCTTCGTAGAATATGTAGGAGCCAATAACCAATAGTGGAACCTGGATGCTCATATTGGCTCCTACATATTCTACGAAGATCTTTATCGGTCAAACCGCACAACAACATATGTTGTTCCCTTTGTCATCGGTATGTTACTTGCCCGAGATTCGATCGCCGGTATCCTCATACCTAGTTCAATCTCGTTACCGGCAAGTCTCTTTACTCATTCCATAATGCATCATCCCGCAACTAACTCATTAGTCACAATGCTTGCCAGGCTTATAGTGATGTGCATTACCGAGAGGGCCCAGAGATACCTCTCCGACAATCGGAGTGACAAATCCTAATCTCGATCTATGCCAACTCAACAAGTACTATCGGAGACACCTGTAGAGCACCTTTATAATCACCCAGTTATGTTGTGACGTTTGGTAGCACACAAAGTGTTCCTCCGGTATTCGGGAGCTGCATAATCTCATAGTCATAGGAACATGTATAAGTCATGAAGAAAGCAATAGCAACATACTAAACGATCAAGTGCTAAGCTAAGGGAATGGGTCAAGTCAATCACATCATTCTCTAATGATGTGATCTTGTTAATCAAATGACAACTCATGTCTATGGCTAGGAAATTTAACCATCTTTGATTCAACGAGCTAGTCAAGTAGAGGCATACTAGTGACACTCTTTTTGTCTATGTATTCACACATGTATTAAGTTTCCGGTTAATACAATTCTAGCATGAATAATAAACATTTATCATGAAATAAGGAAATAAATAATAATTTTATTATTGCCTCTAGGGCATATTTCCTTCAGTCTCCCACTTGCACTAGAGTCAATAATCTAGTTCACATCGCCATGTGATTTAACACCAATAGTTCACATCATCATGTGATTAACACCCATAGTTCACATCGTCATGTGACCAACACCCAAAGGGTTTACTAGAGTCAATAATCTAGTTCACATCACTATGTGATTAATACCCGAAGAGTACTAAGGTGTGATCATGTTTTGCTTATGAGAGAAGTTTAGTCAACGGGTCTGCCACATTTAGATCCGTATGTATTTTGCAAATTTCTATGTCAACAATGCTCTGCACGGAGCTACTCTATCTAATTGCTCCCACTTTCAATATGTATCCAGATTGAGACTTAGAGTCATCTGGATCAGTGTCAAAACTTGCATCGACGTAACCCTTTACGACGAACCTTTTGTCACCTCCATAATCGAGAAACATATCCTTATTCCACTAAGGATAATTTTGACCGTTGTCCAGTGATCTACTCCTAGATCACTATTGTACTCCCTTGCTAAACTCAGTGTAGGGTATACAATAGATCTGGTACACAACATGGCATACTTTATAGAACCTATGGCTGAGGCATAGGGAATGACTTTCATTCTCTTTCTATCTTCTGTCGTGGTCGGGCTTTGAGTCTTACTCAATTTCACACCTTGTAACACAGGCAAGAACTCTTTCTTTGACTATTCCATTTTGAACTACTTCAAAATCTTGTCAAGGTATGTACTCATTGAAAAAACTTATCAAGCGTCTTGATCTATCTCTATAGATCTTGATGCTCAATATGTAAGCAGCTTCACCAAGGTCTTTATTTGAAAAACTCCTTTCAAATACTCCTTTATGCTTTCCAGAAAATTCTACATTATTTCTGATCAACCATATGTCATTCACATATGTTTATCAAAAATGATGTAGTGCTCCCACTCACTTTCTTGTAAATACAGGCTTCACCACAAAGTCTGTATAAAACTATATGCTTTGATCAACTCATCAAAGCGTATATTCCAACTCCGAGATGCTTGCACCAGTCCATAGATGGATCGCTGGAGCTTGCACATTTTGTTAGCACCTTTAGGACTGACAAAACCTTTTGGTTGCATCATATACAACTCTTCTTTAAGAAACCCATTAAGGAATGTAGTTTTGACATCCATTTGCCAGATTTCATAAAATGTGGCAATTTGCTAACATGATTCGAACAGACTTAAGCATCGCTACGAGTGAGAAAATCTCATCGTGGTCAACACCTTGAACTTTGTCAAAACCTTTTTCGACAAGTCTAGCTTTGTAGATAGTAACACTACTACCAGCGTCCGTCTTCCTCTTGAAGATCCATTTATTTTCAATGGCTTGCCGATCATCGGGCAAGTCAACCAAAGTCCACACTTTGTTCTCATACATGGATCCCATCTCAGATTTTATGGACTCAAGCCATTTGTGGAATCTGGGCTCATCATCGCTTCCTCATAGTTCGTAGGTTCGTCATGGTCAAGTAACATGACCTCCAGAACAGGATTACCGTACCACTCTGGTGCGGATCTCACTCTGGTTTACCTACGAGGTTCGTTAGTAACTTGATTTGAAGTTACATGATCATCATCATTAGCTTCCTCATTAATTGGTGTAGGAGTCACAGGAACAAATTTCTGTGATGAACTACTTTCCAATGAGGGTGCAGGTACAGTTACCTCATCAAGTTCTACTTTCCTCCCACTCACTTCTTTCGAGAGAAACTCCTTCTCTAGAAAGGATCCATTCTTAGCAACGAATGTCTTGCCTTCGGATCTGTGATAGAAGGTGTACCCAACTGTCTCCTTTGGGTATCCTATGAAGACACATTTCTCCGATTTGGGTTTGAGCTTATCAGGATGAAACTTTTTCACATAAGCATCGCAACCCCAAACTTTAAGAAACAACAACTTTGGTTTCTTGCCAAACCACAGTTCATATCATCTCAACGGATTTAGATGGTGCCCTACTTAACGTGAATGCAGCTGTCTCTAATGTATAACCCCAAAACGACAGTAGTAAATTGGTAAGAGACATCATACATTGCACCATATCTAATAAAGTACGGTTACGATGTTCGGACACACCATTACTGTGGTGTTCCAGGTGGCATGAATTTGTGAAACTATTCCACATTGTTTTAATTGAAGACCAAACTCGTAACTCAATATTCATCTCCGCGATTAGATCGTAGAAACATTATTTTCTTGTTACGATGATTTTCTACTTCACTCTGAAATCTTTGAACTTCTCAAATGTTTTAGACTTATGTTTCATCATGTAGATATACCCATATCTGCTCAAATAATATGTGAAGGTCAGAAAATAATGATACCCGCCGCGAGCCTCAACACTCATCGGACTGCATACATCAGTATGTATTATTTCCAACAAATCTGTTGCTCGCTCCATTGTTCCGGAGAACGGAGTCTTAGTCATCTTGCCCATGAGGCATGGTTCGCAAGCATCAACTGGTTCATAATCAAGTGATTCCAAAAGCCCATCAGCATGGATTTTCTTCATGCGCTTTACACCAATATGACCTAAACGGCAGTGCCACAAATAAGTTGCACTATCATTATTAGCTTTGCATCTTTTGGCTTCAATATTATGAATATGTGCATCACTACGATTGAGATCTAACAAACTATTTTCATTGGGTGTATGACCATCGAAGGTTTTATTCATGTAAACAGAACAACAATTATTCTCTGACTTTAAATGAATAACCGTATTGCAATAAACATGATCAAATCATATTCATGCTCAACGCAAACGCCAAATAACATTTATTTAGGTTTAACACTAATCCCGAAAGTATAGGGAGTGTGCGATGATGATCATATCAATCTTGGAACCACTTCCAACACACATCGTCACTTCACCCTCAACTAGTCTCTGTTTATTCTGTAACTCCTGTTTCGAGTTACTAATTTTTAGCAACCGAACAAGTATCAAATACCCAGGGGCTACTATAAACACTGGTAAGGTACACATCAATAACCTGTATATCAAATATACCCTTGTTCACTTTGTCATCCTTCTTATCCACCAAATATTCAGGGCATTTCCGCTTCCAGTGACCATTTCCTTTGCAGCACTCGGTTTCAGGCTTTAGTCTAGCTTTGGGCTTCTTCACGGAAGTGACAACTTGCTTGCCATTCTACATGAAGTTCCCTTTCTTTCCCTTTGCCCTTTTCTTGAAACTAGTGGTCTTGTTAATCATCAACACTTGATGCTCTTTCTTGATTTCTACCTTCATCGATTTCATCATCATGAAAAGCTCGGGAATCATTTTCGGTATCCCTTGCATACTATAGTTCATCACGAAGTTCTACTAACTTGGTAATGGTGAATAGAGAATTCTGTCAATCACTATTTTATCTGGAAGATTAACTCCCACTTGATTCAAGTGATTGTAGTACCCAGACAATCTGAGCACATGCTCACTGCTTGAGCTATTCTCCCCCATCTTTTAGCTATAGAACTTGTTGGAGACTTCATATCTCTCAACTCAGGTATTTGCTTGAAATATTAACTTCAACCCCTGGAACATCTCATATGGTCCATGACGTTCAAAACGTCTTTGAAGTCCCGATTCTAAGCCGTTAAGCATGGTGCACTAAACTATCAAGTAGTCATCATATTGAGCTAGCCAAACGTTCATAATGTCTGCATCTGCTCCTGCAATAGGTCTATCACCTAGCGGTGCATCAAGGACATAATTCTTTTGTGCAGCAATGAGGATAAACCTCATATCACGGACCCAGTCCGCGTCATTACTATCATCTTTCAACTTAGTTTTCTCTAGGAACATATATAAAACATAGGGAAGCAACAACGCGAGCTATTGATCTACAACATTATTTGCAAAATACTATCAGGACTAAGTTCATGATAAATTAAAGTTCAATTAATCATATTACTTAAGAACTCCCACTTAGATAGACATCCCTCTAATCACCTAAGTGATCACGTGATCCATATCAACTAAACCATAACCGATCATCACGTGAGATGGAGTAGTTTTCAATGGTGAACATCACTATGTTGATCATATCTACTATATGATTCACGCTCGACCTTTTGGTCTCAGTGTTGTAAGGGCATATTTATCCCTAAGATGTTTTGGTGATTGATGACAATGCTTTTGCGGACTAATCGTGTGCGTTGAGTGTTTTTCAGAGATTCATCCTTTTGGCACGAGACGATTTCCTCCCCTCGGAGCTTAAAGCGAAGACGGTGTAGTCCTTTCGGATTAGTTTGGTGGACTAGTTTCATAGGGATCACCGTACTATCAAGAGGGGGTCCGCTTTGGAAAGGCTAGGGCGGAATCATCACGTATACTTCCTTTGCCCCTCCCTCCGAGCCTTTCCGTTTCGTTGATGGGCTTGTTTCTCTTCTCTTTGTGCCCTCTCTGGTCCCTGCGGTAGTACCGCGGGCCAGAGCGGTAGTACCGCTTGGGTGCTACAAGCGGTAGTACCGCTCTTGAGCGGTAGTACCGCCCAGAGCAGTAGTACCGCTAGTAGCCCCCATGTGTGTACTATCTCTGGTCCCAGCGGTAGTACCGCGGGACGGAGCGGTAGTACCGCTTGGGTGCCACAAGCGGTAGTACCGCTCTGGGCGCGGTAGTACCGCTCCAGAGCAGTAGTACCGCTAGTGGCCCCAAGCCGTAGTACCGCAGTGGTCTCGTGCTAGTACCGCCTCGATTCGAGGGCTCCTTTTTCGTGTCGGGTTTTACGGTACTGGCCGCGGCTGTGGGGGGCCGTAGTACCGCTCCTGTGCGGTAGTACCGCCCTCCATCCGCGGTAGTACCGCTGTGGGCCAAGCGGTAGTACCGCGTTTTGGAGCGATAGTACCGCTTATAGTGGCAAGCGGTAGTACCGCTGGCGCGGCGGTACTACCGCTCTCTTCGGGGCAGAAGGGGGGTAACGGTTGGTTTGTTCCCCCCACTATATAAAGGGGTCTTCTTCCCCAAAGTTGACTCACCTCTTCCCCCAAAAGCTCCATTGTTGCTCCAAGCTCCATTTTCGCCCGATCTCTCTCCCTAGCCAATCAAACTTGTTGATTTGCTCGGGATTGGTTGAGAAGGCCACGATCTACACTTCCACCAAGAGAAATTTGATTCCCCCCACTTATCCCTAGCGGATCTTGTTACTCTTGGGTGTTTGAGCACCCTAGACGGTTGAGGTCACCGCGGAGCCATAGTCCATTGTGGTGAAGCTTTGTGGTGTCGTTGGGAGCCTCCAATTAAGTTGTGGAGATTGCCCCAACCTTGTTTGTAAAGGTCCGGTCGCCGCCTTCAAGGGCACCAATAGTGGAATCACGGCATCTCGCATTGTGTGAGGGCGTGAGGAGAATATGGTGGCCCTTGTGGCTTCTTGGGGAGCATTGTGCCTCCACACCGCTCCAACGGAGACATACTTCCCTTCAAAGGAAGGAACTTCGGTAACACATCCTCGTCTTCACCGGCTCCACTCTTGGTTATCTCGTTCCTTTACTTTAGCAAGTTTACTTGTGCTATATCTCTTACTTGCTTGCGTGCTTGTTGTCGTTGCATCATATAGGTTGCTCACTTAGTTGCATATCTAGACAACCTATTTTGATGCAAAGATTAATTTGGTAAAGAAAAGCTAAAAATTGTTAGTTGCCTATTCACCCCCCCTCTAGTCAACTATATCGATCCTTTCAAGTGTTCCGAGGCCATATCTGCATATGCTAGGCTCGTCAAGTTTAACCCGAGTATTCTGCGTGTGCAAAACTGTCTTACACCCGTTGTAGATGAACGTTGAGCTTATCACACCCGATCATCACGTGGTGTCTCGGCACGACGAACTTTGGCAACGGTGCATACTCAGAGAGAACACTTTTACCTTGAAATTTAGTGAGAGATCATCTTATAAACCTACTGTCGAACTAAGCAAAATAAGATGTATAAAAGATAAACATCACATGCAATCAAAATATGTGACATGATATGGCCACCATTATCTTGTGCTTTTGATCTCCATCTCCAAAGTACTGTCATGATCTTCATTGTTACCGGCATGGCACCATAATCTCCATCATCTTGATCTTTTATCAACGTGTCGTCACATGGTCGTCTCACCAGCCATTGCTTTTGAAACTATTGCTATCGCATAGCGATAAAGTAAAGCAATTACATGGCACTTGCATCTTATGCAATAAAGAGACAACCATAAGGCTCCTGCCAGTTGCCGATAACTCTGTTACAAAACATGATCATCTCATACAATAAAATATAGCATCATGCCTGGACCATATCACATCACAACATGCCCTGCAAAAACAAGTTAGACGTCCTCTACTTTGTTGTTGCAAGTTTTACGTGGCTGCTACGGGTTGAGCAAGAACCGTTCTTACCTACGCATCAAAACCACAACGATATTTCGTCAAGTTAGTGATGTTTTAACCTTCACAAGGGCCGGGCGTAGCCACACTCGGTTCAACTAAAGTAGGAGAAACTGACACCCGCCAGCCACCTGTGTGCAAAGCACGTCGGTAGAACCAGTCTCGCGTAAGCGTACGCGTAATGTCGGTCCGGGCGGCTTCATCCAACAATACCGCCGAACCAAAGTATGACATGCTGGTAAGCAGTATAACTTGTATCGCCCATAACTCACTTGTGTTCTACTCGTGCATATAACATCTACGCATAAACCTGGCTCGGATGCCACTGTTGGGGAACGTAGTAATTTCAAAAAAATTCCTACGAACACGCAAGATCATGGTGATGCATAGCAACGAGCGGGGAGAGTCTGTCCACGTACCCTCGTAGACCGAAAGCGGAAGCGTTAGAACAACGCGATTGATGTAGTCGTTTGTCTTCACGATCCGACCGATCCAAGTACCGAATGTACGGCACCTCCGAGTTCAGCACACGTTCAGCTCGATGACGTCCCACGAACTCCGATCCAGCAGAGCTTCGAGGGAGAGTTCCGTCAGCACGACGGCGTGATGACGGTGATGATGATGCCAGCGACGCAGGGCTTCGCCTAAGAACCGCTACGATATGACCGAGGTGGATTATGGTGGAGGGGGGCACCGCACACGGCAAAAAGATCAATGATCAATTGTTGTGTCTTGGGGTGCCCCCCTGCCCCCGTATATAAAGGAGCAAGGGGGAGGCCGGCCGGCCCTTGCAGGGCGCGCCAGGAGGAGGAGTCGTCCTCCTAGTGGGAGTAGGACTCCCCTTTCCTAGTCCCACTAGGAGGGGGAAGGAAGGAGAGGGGGAGGAGAAGGAAAGAGGGGGTGCAGCCCCTCCCCTAGTCCAATTCGGACTAGGCCCATGGGGGGTGCACGGCCAGCCCTCGTGGCTTCTCCTCTTTTTCCCCTAAAGCCCACTAAGGCCAATATGTACTCATGTATTCCCGTAACTCCCCCGGTACTCCGAAAAATACCTGAATCACTCAGAACCTTTCCGATGTTCGAATATAGTCGTCCAATATATCGATCTTTACGTCGACCATTTCGAGACTCCTTGTCATGTCCTCGATCTCATCCAGGACTCCGAACTACCTTTGGTACATTAAAACACATAAACTCATAATACGGATCGTCACCGAACGTTAAGCGTGCGGACCCTACGGGTTCGAACACTATGTAGACATGACCGAGACACGTCTCCGGTCAATAAACAATAGTGGAACCTGGATGCTCATATTGGTTCCTACATATTCTACGAAGATCTTGGTCAAACCGCACAACAACATATGTTGTTCCCTTTGTCATCGGTATGTTACTTGCCCGAGATTCGATCGTCGGTAACCTCATACCTAGTTCAATCTTGTTACCGGCAAGTCTCTTTACTCGTTCCATAATGCATCATCCCGCAACTAACTCATTAGTCACAATGCTTGCAAGGCTTATAGTGATGTGCATTACCGAGAGGGCCCAGAGATACCTCTCCGACAATCGGAGTGACAAATCCTAATCTCGATCTATGCCAACTCAACAAGTACCATCGGAGACACCTGTAGAGCACCTTTATAATCACCCAGTTACGTTGTGACGTTTGGTAGCACACAAAGTGTTCCTCCGGTAATCGGGAGTTGCATAATCTCATAGTCATAGGAACATGTATAAGTCATGAAGAAAGAAATAGCAACATACTAAACAATCAAGTGCTAAGCTAACGGAATGGGTCAAGTCAATCACATCATTCTCTAATGATGTGATCTCGTTAATCAAATGGCAACTCATGTCTATGGCTAGGAAACCTAACCATCTTTGATTCAACGAGCTAGTCAAGTAGAGGCATACTAGTGACACTCTTTTTGTCTATGTATTCACACATGTATCAAGTTTCCGGTTAATACAATTCTAGCATGAATACTAAACATTTATCATGAAATAAGGAAATAAATAATAACTTTATTATTGCCTCTAGGGCATATTTCCTTCAGTGTGGACTTTGGTTGACTTGCCCGATGATTGGCAAGCCATAGAGAATAAATGGATCTTCAAGAAGAAGACCGACGCTGACAGTAATGTTACTGTCTACAATGCTCGACTTGTTGCGAAAGGTTTTCGACAAGTTCAAGGGGTTGACTATGATGAGACTTTCTCACCCGTAGCGATGCTTAAGTCTGTCCGAATCATGTTAGCAATTGCCGCATTTTATGATTATGGAATTTGGCAAATGGATGTAAAAACTGCATTCCTGAATGGATTTCTAGAAGAAGAGTTGTATATGATGCAACCAGAACGTTTTGTCGATCGAAAGGGTGCTAACAAAGTGTGCAAGCTCCAGCGATCCATTTATGGACTGGTGCAAGCCTCTCGGAGTTGGAATAAACGTTTTGATAGTGTGATCAAAGCATATGGTTTTATACAAACTTTTGGAGAAGCTTGTATTTACAAGAAAGTGAGTGGGAGCTCTGTAGCGTTTCTAATATTATATGTGGATGACATATTGTTGATTGGAAATGATATAGAATTTCTGGATAACATAAAAGGATACTTGAATAGGAGTTTTTCAATGAAAGGCCTCGGTGAAGCTGCTTATATATTAGGCATCAAGATCTATAGAGATAGATCAAGACGCTTAATTGGACTTTCACAAAGCACATACCTTGA
Source organism: Triticum aestivum (assembly GCF_018294505.1). Lineage (NCBI taxonomy): Eukaryota > Viridiplantae > Streptophyta > Magnoliopsida > Poales > Poaceae > Triticum > Triticum aestivum. Next base: position 463,561,013 of record NC_057814.1, on the reverse strand, counting down.
TAAAGTTTTGAAAAAGTTCAAAATGGATCAAGCAAAGAAAGGGTTCTTGCCTGTGTTACAAGGTGTGAAGTTGAGTAAGACTCAATGCCCGACCACTTCAGAAGATAGAGAGAAAATGAGAAGTGTTCCCTATGCTTCAGCCATAGGTTCTATCATGTATGCAATGTTGTGTACCAGACCTGATGTGTGCCTTGCTATTAGTTTAGCAGGGAGGTACCAAAGTAATCCAGGAGTGGATCACTGGACATCGGTCAAGAACATCCTGAAATACCTGAAAAGGACTAAGGATATGTTTCTCGTTTATGGAGGTGACAAAGAGCTCGTCGTAAATAGTTACGTCGATGCAAGCTTTGACACTGATCCGGACGATTCTAAATCGCAAACCGGATACGTGTTTTTATTGAACGGTGGAGCTGTCAGTTGGTGCAGTTCAAAACAAAGTATCGTGGCGGGATCTACGTGTGAAGCGAAGTACATAGCTACTTCAGAAGCAGCAAATGAAGGAGTCTGGATGAAGGAGTTCATATCCGATCTAGGTGTCATACCTAGTGCATCGGGTCCAATGAAAATCTTTTGTGACAATACTGGTGCAATTGCCTTGGCAAAGGAATCCAGATTTCACAAGAGGGCCAAGCACATCAAGAGACGCTTCAATTCCATCCGGGATCAAGTCCAGGTGGGAGACATAGAGATTTGCAATATACATACGGATTTGAATGTTGCAGACCCGTTAACTAAGACTCTTCCACGAGCAAAACATGATCAACACCAAGACTCCATGGGTGTTAGAATCATTACTATGTAATCTAGATTATTGACTCTAGTGCAAGTGGGAGACTGAAGGAAATATGCCCTAGAGGCAATAATAAAGTTATTATTTATTTCCTCATATCATGATAAATGTTTATTATTCATGCTAGGATTGTATTAACCGGAAACATAATACATGTGTGAATACATAGACAAACATAGTGTCACTAGTATGCCTCTACTTGACTAGCTCGTTGATCAAACATGGTTGAGTTTCGTAGCCATGGACATGAGTTGTCATTTTGATTAACGAGGTCACATCATTAGGAGAATGATGTGATTGACTTGACCCATTCCGTTAACTTAGCACTTGATCGTTTTGTTTACTGCTATTGCTTTCTCCATGACTTATACATGTTCCTATGACTATGAGATTATGCAACTCCCGAATACCGGAGGAACACTTTGTGTGCTACCAAACATCACAACGTAACTGGGTGATTATAAAGGTGCTCTGCAGGTGTCTCCGATGGTGTTCATGGAGTTGGCATAGATCAAGAATAGGATTTGTCACTCCGATTGTCGAAGAGGTATCTCTGGGCCCTCTCAGTAATGCACATCACTATAAGCCTTGCAAGCATTGTGACTAATGAGTTAGTTACCGGATGATGCATTACAGAACGAGTAAAGAGACTTGCTGGTAACGAGATTGAGCTAGGTATTGAGATACCGACGATCGAATCTCGGGCAAGTAACATACCGATGACAAAGGGAACAACGTATGTTGTTATGCGGTTTGACCGATAAAGATCTTCGTAGAATATGTAGGAACCAATATGAGCATCCAGGTTCCGCTATTGGTTATTGATCGGAGACATGTCTCGGTCATGTCTACATAGTTCTCGAACCCATAGGGTCCGCACGCTTAAAGTTCTGTGACGATCGGTATTATGAGTTTTTGTGTTTTGATGTACCGAAGGTAGTTCGGAGTCCCGGATATGATCACGGACATGACGAGGAGTCTCGAAATGGTCGAGACGTAAAGATCGATATATTGGACGACTATGTTCGGACACCGGAAGTGTTTCGGGAGGTTTCAGACATATACCGGAGTACCGGGGGGGTTACCGGAACCCCGCGGGGAGTGTAATGGGCCTATTGGGCCTTAGTGGAGAAGAGGAGGGCGGCCAGGGCAGGCCACGCCCCCTTTCCTTGCTCCTCTCTCCTTCCCTTCCCCCTTCTCCTACTCCTAGTAGGAAAGAAGGAGTCCTACTACCGGGAGTAGGACTCCCCCCTTGGCGCGCCCTCCTCCTTGGCCGGCCGCCTCCCCCCTAGCTCCTTTATATACGGGGGCAGGGGGCACCCCAAGACACAACAATTGATCATTGATCTCTTAGCCGTGTGCGGTGCCCCCCTCCACCATAATCCACCTCGGTCATATCGTAGCGGTGCTTAGGCGAATCCCTGCGTCGGTAACTTCATCAACACCGTCACCACGCCGTCGTGCTGACGAAGCTCTTCCCCGAAGCTCTACTGGATCGTGAGTTCGCGGGACGTCACCGAGCTGAACGTGTGTTGAACGCGGAGATGCCGTACATTCGGTACTGAGGATCGGTTGACCGTGAAGATGTACGACTACATCAACCGCGTTGTCATAACGCTTCCGCTTACGGTCTACGAGGGTACGTAGACGACACTCTCCCCTCTCGTTGTTATGCATCACCATGATCTTGCGTGTGCGTAGGAAACTTTTTAAAATTACTACGTTCCCCAACAATTGTTCCCCTATGTAGGACCAAGACGACATGAAGAAGAAGGTGACTGGAACAATTTATGGAACTGACTCCCACGTCGATCTTTTTTGGCGTTTCTCCATAAGTCTGACGAGATACCCTCGACATTGTTCACCATCTATAACTAGAATATGAAAGTGCACGTTGTCGCATCCGACCATCTTTATGAACGGATGATAGAACTTTTTGTATCAAAACATGAACGGTGGAAACTATCTGAGAAAAAAATGGATTCGATGTGAGGATGAGTTGTTCAAAACTCTAGGGTCGTTCAAAATTTTAGGTACATGTCGTGGTTTTGTCACGACAGATGTCCTAGAGAAAGGACTTAGTCGTGGAGCCATCGCTACGGGTTAACTTAAAGGGGTTAAAGCGGACAAGGGACGCAAGAGAGTTTTATACTAGTTCGGCCCCTTACGATGAAGGTAAAAGCCTACGTCTAATTGTGATGGAATTGCTGGGGTTTCGATGACCAGGGAGCGAATACGCTTTGCCTGAGTCTCGAGTTGTTGTCTGTTGTCCTTGAACCGCCGCCGGGTCGTCCCCTTATATACATGGGTTGACGCCCGTCGATTTACAGAATCCCAAGGCCGGCTCATAATCGTGTCCGGCTCGGTCTCTGCTACTTCTATCTTACAACACAAGTTTACATATCAATGCCGGTTTATGTCTACAGGCCTTAAACCGGCTTTGGGCCCTGGGCCTTCATAAAGCGTCACCGTCTGTCTTCATGGACTTCATATACACATGAACTACTTATGGGGTTAACCCGGCCTCTCCTGGCCGATTTACGTGAGTCTTTGCGCTCTCGAACATCGATTAGATAGTATGACCCGTTGTGTAGATTCTTGCTGACCACAAAGGGTCCTTCCCAAGGGGGGATAGCTTATGCATATCCGTCTGATCCTGGATGAGCCGAAGCACCAAATCGCCTTCTTGAAAGGTTCTGGTTCTAACCCGGCGGCTATGATAACGACGCAGATCTTGTTGATAAATCGCCGAACGGGCTGCCGCCATAAACCATAACGAGCTTCTTGCCATGCCTTCTCGTTGTCAGCTTCAACATATGCCGCTACACGAGGCGAGTCATGACGGATGTCACTAGGAAGAACTGCTTCCGCTCCATAAACCATAAAGAATGGTGTGTGTCCTGTTGATCTGTTGGGTGTGGTATTGATGCTCCACAACACAGAAGGTAACTCCTCAACCCAACAACCCGGCGTCCGTTGCAAAGGAACCATAAGCCGGGGTTTGATGCCTCTCAAGATCTCTTGATTGGCCCTCTCCGCTTGACCATTAGACTGTGGGTGAGCCACTGATGACACGTCAAGCCGGATGTGCTCTCGTTGACAGAACTCCTTCATGGCACCTTTTGACAGATTGGTACCATTGTCTGTTATAATGATGTGTGGAAAGCCAAACCGGAAGATCACCTTTTTGATGAATTGAACCGCCGTGGCTGCGTCACACTTACTAACTGGCTCTGCCTCCACCCACTTCGTGAACTTATCAACCGCCACCAAAAGGTGGGTCTTCTTGTCCTTGGACCTCTTGAAAGGCCCAACCATATCCAGCCCCCAAGTTGCAAACGGCCAGGTGATTGGAATCATCCTCAATTCTTGAGCCGGTACATGAGCGCGCCTTGAGAATTTCTGACAGCCATCACATCTTTTGACCAAGTCCTCGGCATCAGCATGAGCTGTCAACCAATAGAAACCGTGACGAAACGCCTTGGCCACCAAAGATTTTGAACCGGCGTGGTGACCACAATCTCCTTCGTGGATCTCACGCAAAATTTCACGGCCTTCCTCAGGAGACACACAACGTTGAAATGCCCCTATCACACTGCAATGATGTAACTCTCCATTGATAATAGTCATGGACTTGGACCGCCGGATTATCTGCCTGGCCAAAGTTTCATCTTCTGGTAACTCGCCCCGGTTCATATACGCCAGATATGGAACCGTCCAATCCGGGATAACATGAAGAGCCGCCACCAACTGAGCCTCCGGATCAGGAACAACCAAATCCTCTTCACCAGGGAGCTTGACGGACGGATTATGCAAAACATCCAGGAAGACATTAGGTGGAACCGGTTTACGTTGGGAACCCAGGCGGCTTAAAGCGTCCGCCGCTTCATTCTTCTGCCGGTCCACATGATCCACCTGATAACCTTTAAAGTGACCTGCAACAATATCCACCTCATGACGATATGCTGCCATTAGTGGGTCCTTGGAATCCCAAGTGTCGGACACTTGTTGAGCCACCAGATCCGAGCCACCGAAGAACTTAACTCGGCTTAGGTTCATCTCCTTAGCCATCCGAAGACCATGGAGTAAAGCCTCATATTCAGCTGCATTGTTAGTGCAAGGGAACATTAAACAGAGAACATAACAAAACTTATCACCTCGTGGGGAAGTTAATACGACTCCAGCCCCCGAGCCCTCCAATTGCCTGGACCCATCAAAATGAATAGTCCAATAAGTATGATCTGGCTTCTCCTCTTGCGCTTGTAATTCTGTCCAATCATTGATGAAATCCACAAGTGCCTGAGATTTGATCGCCGTTCGGGGTATGTATTTCAACCCGTGAGGCCCGAGCTCTATAGCCCACTTAGCAATCCGGCCAGTTGCTTCCCTGTTCTGGATTATATCTCCCAACGGAGCAGAGCTGACCACCGTGATGGGATGACCTTGGAAATACTGCTTAAGCTTCCGGCTTGCCATAAAAACCCCATACACCAATTTTTGCCAATGTGGGTACCTCTGCTTGGACTCAATAAGTACCTCACTGATATAGTAGACCGGCCGTTGAACCGGATATTCCTTTCTGGCCTCCTTGCGCTCCACCACAATAGCCACACTAACAGCCCGGGCGTTAGCTGCCACATATAGCAATAATGGCTCTTTGTCAACCGGAGCAGCGAGAACCGGCAGATTAGCCAGCTGCCGCTTTAAGTCCTCAAATGCTTCATTAGCGGCGTCACTCCAGACGAAGTCATCCGTTTTCTTCAGCATCTGATACAAAGGGATGGCCTTCTCGCCAAGGCGACTGATAAACCGGCTCAACGCGGCAATCCGGCATGTCAGGCGTTGAACATCATTGATACACTTCGGTTTGGCCAAGGAGGTGATGGCCTTGATCTTTTCTGGATTAGCTTCAATACCCCGGTTAGACACCAAAAAACCCAAGAGCTTGCCTGCAGGTACACCAAAGACGCACTTGGCCGGATTAAGCATCATTTTGTAAACCCGCAGGTTATCGAAGGTTTCCTTCAAGTCATCAATCAATGTCTCCTTCTTCCTTGATTTTACCACAATATCATCCACATAGGCGTGAACATTGCGGCGGATCTGTTTATGAAGACAATTCTGCACACACCGTTGATAAGTCGCCTGGGCACTCTTGAGCCCAAAAGGCATGGACACATAGCAGAAGGCTCCAAAGGGAGTTATGAAGGTTGTCTTCTCCTAGTCCTTAATTGCCATTCTGATCTGATGATAGCCAGAATATGCATCCAAAAAGATCAAACGCTCGCAACCCGCCGTAGCATCAATAATTTGATCAATACGAGGGAGGGAAAAAGGATCTGCTGGACAAGCTTTGTTAAGGTCTGTGTAGTCCACACACATACGCCAAGTGCCGTTCTTTTTAAGGACCAGCACCGGATTAGCCAACCACTCAGGATGGCATACTTCAACAATAAATCCAGCCGCCAAGAGCCTGGCTACTTATTCTCCAATAGCTTTGCGTCTTTCTTCATTGAACCGGCAGAGAAACTGCTTGACCGGTTTATACTTGGGATCAACATTGAGAGTGTGCTCAGCGAGTTCTCTCGGTACACCTGGCATGTCAGAAGGCTTCCATGCAAATATGTCCCGATTCTCACGGATGAACTCGATGACCGCGCTTTCCTATTTCGGATCCAAGTTAGCGCTAATGCTAAACTGCTTGGACGAATCGCCAGGCACAAAGTCAATAAGCTTAGTCTCATCAGCCAATCTAAACTTCAGGGCCGGATCATGCTGTGTAGTTGGTTTCTTCAACGAAGTCATATCTGCCGGATCAACATTGTCCTTGTAAAACTTCAACTCTTCTGTTGCACAAACCGACTCAGCATAAGCCGCATCACCTTCTTCACACTCCAGAGCAATCTTGCGGCTCCCATGCATGGTTATAGTTCCCTTGTGACCCGGCATCTTGAGCTGCAGATAGACATAACAAGGTCGTGCCATAAACTTAGCATAAGCTGGCCGTCCAAACAGGGCATGATACGGGCTTCTGATTTTCACCACTTCAAAGGTCAAGGTTTCTGATCTCGAGTCATGCTCATCTCCAAAAGCCACCTCCAGAGCTATCTTACCAACAGGATATGCCGACTTACCAGGCACCACACCATAGAACACCGTATTGGACGGTTTAAGATTTTTATCTGTTAACCCCATGCGACGGAAAGTTTCATAATAAAGGATATTGATACTACTCCCTCCATCCATGAATACCTTAGTGAACTTATAACCTCCCACCTGAGGTGCCACCACCAGAGCCAGATGACCCGGATTGTCAACCCGGGGTGGATGATCTTCTCTACTCCACACAATCGGCTGCTCGGACCAGCGCAAATAACGGGGCACCGCCGGTTCAACGGCATTCACCGCCCTTTTATGAAGCTTCTGATCGCGCTTGCCCAAGCTAGTGGTGAAGACATGATACTGTCCGCTATTCAACTGCTTCGGGTTGCTCTGGTAACCTGACTGCTGCTGCTGCCGATTGCCCTGATGATTATAGCCACCTTGGTTACCCTGATTACTTTGATTGTTATGTCCACCCTGATTGTCGTGGAAGCCTGAACCGGAATTTCCTCCACCATAACCCGGCCCATGAGACCCGGGGCCCGAACCGCCTCCTGGTCCATGATCATACCGGAAAGAATCAGAATTTTTGAACTCTTGCATGATGTAACAATCTTTCCAGAGGTGCGTGGACGGGATCTCCTTCGTCCCATGCTTTGGACAGGGCTGGTTCAACAGATAAGACAAATGGTCCGGATTAGGACTTGGCCCTCCACCGCGCTGGGGCTGTTTACCCTTACGCCGCTGGCCCTTGTCATGTGTATTAGTATTAGCCACAAAGTCTAAACCGTGGTCCGCCTTACGCTTGCCGCTGTTTCCATGACCCGCCGGGTTGTGGTGCTGCCCCTTGGCGTTGCCGCTCTTTTTTCCCTTCCCTGTCTTATCATCGTCAGACTCGGGATCCTTGGTACTATCAGAGTCGGCATACTTCACCAGTGCAGCCATGAGGGTTCCCATGTCATTACAATGATGTTTGAGCCGTCCCAACTTCAACTTAAGGGGTTCAAACCGGCAATTGCCTTCCAATGTTAAAACTGCGGTGTCAGCGTTGATGCGGTCCGATGAATGCAAAATCTCCGAAACGCGGCGCACCCAATGGGTTGTTGACTCTCCTTCCTCCTGGACACAGGCAGCTAAGTCCACAATTGACATGGGCTGCTTGCATGTATCCTTGAAATTCTGAATAAACCGGGCTCTCAACTCGGCCCATGACCTGATAGAATTAGCCGGTAAGCTCTTTAGCCAAGTGTGGGCCGTCCCTTCTAGAATCATGGTGAAGTATTTCGCGCATGCCGCATCATCCACATCCAGCATCTCCATGGCCATCTCATAGCTTTCGACCCATGTTTCAGGGGATAAATCGGCGGTGTAATTCGGCACCTTGCGCGGGGCCTTGAAATCCTTGGGCAGGCGCACATTGCGCAACGCCGGGACGAGACACGTCACTCCCAAAGAACTAGAGGTAACTCCTGGTTCCACCGATGTGGTTGGACGAACCGGAGTAAGCTGACGGGCTTCATGCTGCACCGCTAACTCGGCCTCTCTGCGTGCCCGAGCCCGGTCCACCACCTCTTGAGCATCACCAGCACCACCCGCCGGGTTATTGCCACGGGGCGGATCACGGTTCCGCGCATTGCTTGACACTGCCGGTTCATCCATACGCCTGCTGTAACTCCGGCTTGGACGGGGAGTGGAATGAATTCGGCCGCGACTATATGAATAAGCCTCCTGTTGAACCAAGGCTGTCTGAAGAAGCTCCTTAACCCGACGCGTCTCGACCGCCGCCGGAGAATCGCCTTCGATCGGGATGGCCGCCAGCCGTGAAGCGGCAGCGACAATGTTGTCCATCGGGTTAGAGTAATGACCCGGTGGCGTGGGGACATGCGGTGTTACAATGTTGTTCTGACGAGGCGGATCCACCAAACGTGGCTGAACCGGCGCCCCTGCTCCAGGTGCCTCCGCCCGGTTTACCACCGGCGGATTACTGGTCCCTGCTCCTGGGGTGTTAAAGAGATTTCTAGCGTCATAAACCGGCGGCAGGCGAGACCGGTACCTCCTCTTCAGGACTTCGTTCAACGCACTCTGATCCAGCATAATCCGGTAAGCTTGTGCATCCAAAGCGGCCCGCTCCGCGGCCATCCTGGTACCCTCAGCTGCTAAGTCGGCTTTGGCCTGGGTGATCTGATCTTTCACTTTCGCGATTTCCGCATTGTGTGCATCTTGATCCGCCGGGTTAACCTCCGCCATCAGCGTTGCCAACGCGTCAAACAAAGCAGATAGAACCTGAGCTGGCGGTCGCACAGGGCCTCCTGCCCCGGCCGCTGTTGCCGCTGTCGATCCGGAAATCATCGCCGCTGCGGTCGAAGAGTGGAGCGCCGGTTGCGTACCGGCCATGAAGATCGCAACCCGGTTTGGCAGATCAAAGGGGTCCGGAATACTGTGCCATCGGAACAGCCCCCAATCCGGCCATCTTGTAACTGATATAACGACTCGGTCTCTCCGGTCGATGACTTGTTGCCGGAATAAACAACGGTCTCACCACCAGATTCCGATCTATCCTCAGATTCCCCTCCATGGATAACTCCCACGAAGGCACGACAGGCTTGACCCGGGCAGATCTCGCACGTTGAGCCGTTTCGACGAGGTCGGTGCAGATGTCCGGCTCAGGGCCCGGTTCGCTGATCTTGCCAATAAAAACACGTATGCCACCAAAGGAGACCCGGTACCCGTACTCGATTGAGCCGGCCTCGGGGCCCCAGCCTGCATCGTCGATGTAGAGCTTGCCGCGACGACTCTTGGTCATCCGGCCCACAGCGTAACCCTTGAGTCCTTCGAAGTTGCCCTCCAAGAACTTGAAACCATCGTGCGATAGCCCCACGGTGGGCGCCAACTGTCGTCGTTTTGTCACGGCAGATGTCCTGGAGAAAGGACTTAGTCGTGGAGCCATCGCTACGGGTTAACTTAAAGGGGTTAAAGCGGACAAGGGACGCAAGAGAGTTTTATACTAGTTCGGCCCCTTACGATGAAGGTAAAAGCCTACGTCTAGTTGTGATGGAATTGCTGGGGTTTCGATGACCAGGGAGCGAATACGCTTTGCCTGAGTCTCGAGTTGTTGTCTGTTGTCCTTGAACCGCCGCCGGGTCGTCCCCTTATATACATGGGTTGACGCCCGTCGGTTTACAGAATCCCGAGGCCGGCTCATAATCGTGTCCGGCTCGGTCTCTGCTACTTCTATCTTACAACACAAGTTTACATATCAATGCCGGTTTATGTCTACAGGCCTTAAACCGGCTTTGGGCCCTAGGCCTTCATAAAGCGTCACCGTCTGTCTTCATGGACTTCAGATACACATGAATACTTATGGGGTTAACCCGGCCTCTCCTGACCGGTTTATGCCCAGTGGTAATATCCCCAACAGTACAGATTCATATAAGCCACACAACTATATTCAGGGGATAATTGACAAAGATGTTTAACAACATTATTTAGGATATCATACAAATATCTTGGGAAACCAGCGTTGCGGGATCACATGGTACAACATCCAAATTGAAACTTGTATTAACATGTGATGTAGTCATTGGACGACATTCCAACCAAGCTTTCAAAGGGTAACACTTCTTGTTACCTTGAAACCAATGTTGTAATAATTGTCCCCGACATGGATTTTGCAATCAAATGCGATAAAATTAGAAACAACTGTTTCAAATCACAATGGAGAACTTTAATAAAGTATGCCCGAGGAAATGATTAATTAAACAATTGGGGAAATAAAGTATGACCGAGGAAGTGATTAATGAAATGTGACACAAATTAAAGCAGGTATTTCATGAATGAAGGAAACCAAATTAATTTGAATTTCAAGAATACATTATCTTGTCAAGCAATATTTCCTCTAGGTCCCCGCACGTGACGAAATCAAGTACTCACAAGTGCATACCTATATTTAAAAAAATCCTATCTGACTCGGTGACATTAGTACTCTCCGACTACGCTTTGAGATGCAATAAGGAAAAAGTGTTGCTGAGTTTTGCATAGTGTACTCAGAAAGCAACAACAACAAAAAGGTCGAATTCTATAGTAATGTAAATTTATCGACAAGATAGCCTGCAAACAATTGCAAGAAAATTATGAAAGCCACCGGGCCCCTTTCAAGCGCCAAAATTTAAAATACCCAGGCGAACTTCATAAATCAAAAGGGGCAATAGTTCCAAACTAAAAGGAAAATCTCCAAAAACTAACAGACCTTGTCCACTTGAATCAACGATGATGTAGGACCAAGGCAAGGAGGAGCAAAGGTAGGTGTCCCTGGCCACCGTATTTGTGGCGTGAAGCTAAATCATCCTAACCAAACTCTACGACAAGCTAATAAAAACCAGTGCCGCCACCTTTTATTGTAAGAAATTATGGGGAAGTAGAGAAGACCTGAATCATTGAGAGGTTCTCCGAGATGAGTGTGTCGGTGTAACTTGTGGATGATGCAGAGGCAAATACTGAGGGGTCGATGATATGATAGTGGTGGGAGACAACCCCGTCGATGCATCCATGAAGGAGCTGAACTGTCGGGAGATTCGTGCCATGACGGGTCACGGGAGAGAGAGAGAGAGGCGTTGTTGCTCTTAGCGATGTGGAGGCGACGGACAGATGAGTGTTCACGCAGTTCGCCTCCATAGTATATGAACAATGGGGAGAAAATAGAGAGTAATGCAATGCTAGCCAAAATTAATCATCATCATTATCATAGGAGGATAGGGTGGCTTTGATCCCTGTGATTAGGGTGTCACCGACGTTTCAGCTCGCGGGGGGTGAAGCTTTAGCCTTCTGTTGCGAAAGCAAAGATAGGTCTTCCCTCCATCGATTTTGAACTTCACCATTGAGGTGCAAGTCGAAAGTTCTACCTCGTACCAATCTATAACTTGGTACACCGAAAAAGTAATGTTCACACTTTTGCATCCAAGACATGACCCCTTCTTTAGTGTTGGAAAAATAAACTCGCAGAGATTGATGTATTCGCTGTCCATCTTGATATTATTTTTGCGGCATTTGTTCTTGCAGGTATTGGCACAAGTCATGTTATTGAGTTGGAAGTGGTTTTCTAGGTAAGTATCTATTGGCCGGTTTCATGTGATTTCCAACAAAGGGCAAAAGTATTGGTTGGAAAATTTGGATATTTAATATTGAATCGGGCATTGGTTGTGGTGGTAGGAGTGTGCTATTAGCTCCAACATTCTCATCTTTCGAGTTGTGAGGAAGGCCATAGGTAGTTGAAGACAAGTGTTTGTGCCAAGATTCTTGAGGGGGATAAAGAGGGTTATTTTTGCAATTGAGTCTTTTAGTTGCTACTCGAGGTAGGGGGTTTAAAGTTATGGAATAGGTGAGACTGGTGGTTGTATTCATGAGACCTTCCCTTCCTTGGCCGTCATCGGACATCGTTGTTGGTCGCTCTTTGGTATACCCATTTGCCTGAATTAAGACTAGCAACACGAACAGACGTTCACTAGTTCGCACCGCTACCTCCCAAACCTCCAAGTTATAGCAGTTTGTTGCGTGTACTCCCTTGCCAACGCCAGGGGGTTACGTGTAGGAGGAAGCCGTGCTGGCGCCAAACTACTCGCCCGCCATCACGCGAGGGTTATATATTGTACCCATTAGCTACCCATCATGCACAGAAAATACCAGATGGGTTTAAGCATGGGTGCTCTTACGTCCATACATATTGAAGTGAGTGGGTATAGAAAAATTTATATGAGTATGATTTTGGGCACGAGGAGGTTGTACCCACCCATACCATCATGAAAAAGTAAGACTGATTATTTTGTATATGTGGTTATATGTTGAAAGTCTCAGTCTTCTAAATGCAATTAAGACTTGTTACCTCAAAAATTAGTTACTACTCCCACTAAAAGGAATATGATTTGATATCCCTTTTGTCAGGTAAACGCAATTGAGGTATTTTCAGTTACTACTCCCACTAAAAATATATCGAGTAAACGCAATTCACACATGAAAACGAGCACGTGGCTCGGTGGTTAGCCGTGCCAGTGGCCATGCAGTCCTCCCGTGTTTGATCCCTTGAATTATCTCAGGTGTCTCAGTTGAGGCATTTTTCTTGTCTCAGTTGCAAGTACCTCATATGCCTACGGGTCACAACAAAAGCTCATAGCCGGCACGTGTCGTGCGTTTGATCATGTACCACAACTTGTATCCGCCGAGGCTAAAAGCACACACAATTCACACACCATGCTCACCATTGCACGTGCACAAAATAACAACTAAACTAAAAGCACCGCAACTGCTACACAAACCTGCTTAAAATACAGTCATTTTTCTAACATAGCCAGAGGAGCCAAGCCAACCACAACCAGGCTAAATTGCGTTACAGATAGGCACACGACCAAGCCAGCCACACAGCACACACACATACACACGAGAGAGAGCCACATGCATCCCCTCCACGGAACATCCTGCCTTTCTCTGATCCCTCTACACCTGGAAAGTACGCGTCCGGGAGCTTTCCTCCCATAAACACCTCATAAAAATCATTCTCAGGAGGACCAAATCACCCGACCCAAGCCAAAACCAAAACAAATACCAACACACAGCCAGCCAGCCAGCCAAGCCAGGGAGCAAAAAAATCCCCCCCACCCTCCCTGCAATAGCAAACACGCGGAAAAAAATGGAGGCATGAACACGCCCTCCTCCTCCTCCTCCCCCTCCTCCGTCCCCGCCTCCCCCGATCCCGTCGACAGCCCAGCGGCCCCGCCCCCCTGCTCCCGGCGGGAACCTAGCCCCACGGCGGCGTAGGCGTGCCAGGGGAAGCGGCGCGCAGCGACGATGCCGTCGCACTCGGATCTGGACCGGCAGATCTCGCAGCTGCGGGACTGCAAGTTCCTGCCGGACGCCGAGGTCAAGGCCCTCTGCGAGCAGGCCAAGGCGATCCTCATGGAGGAGTGGAACGTGCAGCCCGTGCGCTGCCCCGTCACCGTCTGCGGCGACATCCACGGCCAGTTCTACGACCTCATCGAGCTCTTCCGCATCGGGGGCGACACCCCCGACACAAACTACCTTTTCATGGGCGACTACGTCGGTAGGTCCCCGCCGCCCCCGGCCTTATCCGCGCAAAGGATTCGGTCAGGTCGTTCGATCTGATTCTGATTAATGGAGAGGTTACGAATTCGATAGATCCTCCCCTTATGGTCTGTGCATATTGGGAGGTTTGTGCTGGCGGGGTTGCCAATAAATTGTTTATGCTAATCATTTTTTTAAATTTTTTCTTGCTGTTGTTCCATGGATTGCTAGAATGAATTGTGTCAACGTTTTAGGCCCTGTTCGGTTGATCAAATAGGTGGATGCTGTTTTGGATTAGATATGTCAACCGAATCAAAATTTATTGAGAGTATGAAGTGATTCTCATGGGCATGAATGGATATCCTTGAAGTGTTCCTTATAGTAACGGCGCATTTAGAGAATTGGGGTGATGGTTTTGGACTTTTGTTGCCTCATTTATCAAGGCAAAAGGCTGCCCGGTAGAGCGACAAACAGGGATTTTTTTGTCGTTATTCGCGTATGCTTTTCCCTGCATGACAAGCATTCTCAGAACTGATCTCAAGCCTGATTACGTTGTAAGAATGACAGCCATTCGTCGACTAAGGTGTCGCTTCGTTGCCCTTAGATGGTAAGCTGTTCCGCTCGCCTTAGCCATCTATCATATGGGGCCCACAGAGAATGTTCTGCCGCTGCCCACTTGTCGCTGATCCTGGGCGGGTAAACTACATCCCCGTGCTGCTGTGGCGAGGGAGAAGAGAGGGCTTGCGAGGCAGAAGGTAGGGTTGTGTGATGGTGTCTGTTGATGTGAGGAAGGGGAGGAGCGGGGTGGCTCCGCTGCTGCGGTGAGGGAGAAGGGAGTGGTTGTGGCAATTAGGTCACAGGAGTAGATGGGGCTATTAGATGATGGGCTTTTAAGCCACGTGGGACGTGGGTATTGTATACCCACCTCTCAGTCTTTTTGTTTTTGTCTTGTTATGTGCTGTTTGCTCTGTTTGCAGGATTTCTAGGGCGCTAGCGTACTGCCTTATTTGTAAGCACTTGTAATTATTTGTGGTGGTTGCACCCCTTACTTTTGAAAACCATGGTGTCTACAGCACATGCTTCCGGTGTATTTATACAGCACACCTATGAATCAGACAAATAATACACCACTCAATGAGTATCTTTAATAGGAATAATCGTTTCGTAGACATTCGGTAGAAATGCTATTATTTAAGTTAAGTTGACGGGTTCTTTCCTTTCTATCTATAATTTGATTAATTTATTTTTCTTTGGATCGTGTTCATTTGGTTCTGTGTTATAACTGCATTGATTTTTATGAACATTTGCTGCAGACCGTGGCTACTATTCAGTGGAGACTGTTTCATTATTAGTGGCTCTCAAAGTTCGTTATAGAGACAGAATCACAATCTTGAGAGGAAATCACGAGAGCCGACAAATCACTCAAGTGTGAGTTCCTTTTTCTCGATTCTGAAAAATCTTACAGCAGTTGCCAATTGCTAGCTTCAGCATAGTACTTCTGAATTGTAATTACTGCAAAGCATATTGGCATTATTCCGTAAATCTGTTCGAATGGCTGAGTTGGAAATGGATTATCTCCAGACACGAGTATGCTTTGTTGTAGAAAAGGCACTGAGAGGTTTTCGCTGTCAGAAGATTAGTACATATGTTACTTTGGTGTCTCCTGGTTTGTGACTTTCGCCTTCTTTACTTTTAAGTTTCTTGCTACTTATTTAAGATTCTTGTCCAAGATCTAAACCTATAACATGATACTTGAATATTATCGGCAAACAGTCTGTTCACGCATCGAGCCATATGTTAATTTAATCAATGAGACCATAGACATTAAATTAGGAAACATTAAGTGTGGAAACAAATCTGTCGGACCTCGCTTCTGTTATTATGTGGGATTGCCGCACAACACAATCTTCTTCGTGATATGATGAATCTCTAATGTGTTGGAGGCTAGGTGTTTGTGGTATTGTTTTGACTAGGGGTAGCTACAGTGGG
Organism: Triticum aestivum; assembly: GCF_018294505.1. Taxonomy (NCBI): domain Eukaryota; kingdom Viridiplantae; phylum Streptophyta; class Magnoliopsida; order Poales; family Poaceae; genus Triticum; species Triticum aestivum. The sequence goes on along the minus strand of NC_057814.1, from coordinate 463,545,061 downwards.
TGGGTTGGGATCACTATGGATTGGTATTGCTGCAAGACACATCTGATGGACCCACTGTAGATTATTTGCAGCATCATGAATTTGCGATGTGAAGTAGGACAGAGTTTGGGATATCATGACTTGAGGAGGTGCAGCCGATGGATCAGTGTGTAATGGTTTCAGTCAAATGTACGAACCAAGGTACAATTGTGCATTTGACCCAGGCTCCTGACTTTCTGCACTGGCCAACCTCTAAGCTTCGGAAGTGCATGGGAGAAAGCCTGAAGGTTATTGTGATTTGACCATCCGAAATGGTGTAAACCATCAATTATGATTTGGAATTTGGCCTTCCAATTCTTCTCTCACCCCTAGCTGCTCTTGATCGGAGATCACATCAGAATGTAATTTTATTTTATCCCCTTGGACTTCAACATGAAGGTGAAAAAAACAGCTTATAAATTTGTAGGAACAGAAAAAAAGATCTCATTTGCTACACACATGAAAAATGTGGAAGTAATCATAAGCAGTGTAAACTCTTTACCCCAAGGTTGATAATTTTTTAATTAGTCATCATATCGCTACGGCATGACTGGACAACAATGCATGTAGAACCGTAGTTTTTGGCAGTAACTTTATACTGTACCATATTGTGCTAAGGCTGCTTGGCTTGCCCCCTCTGTATATCATATATGTAACTCCGCTTTCGCTTTTAGAATCAAATAGTGGTGGCTATCTAGCATTATTTTTTTGACATTGTGAAATGGTCTTCAGGCTTTATAGTTTTAAATCGTGACATGCTTTGACCCAGTGCAACAATTTTGACTGAGATGCTTCACAGTTTTTATCCTATATTTTGTGCACCATACTATTGTTTGAAATATATTAGTCCATCTGAATATATTGCTTATCCATCAAATGATCAAATATCCATATCAAAATTTGACATGCATATTTGTTTCAATTATACCCACTTGTCTCTATGGCGTGGCTGTAATAAGGTTCCTTTTTTTTTTTGGCATTCCAACTGTAATAAGGTTCCTGCCAACAATCACATCCCAAGGTAAAAAAGAAGTGCACATAGCTACACAGTAGCCTGGTAGTTATACGAGTATATAACTAAATAAAGATGCATTCCCTGAATGTCCATTTCTGCACTCGAGCTCCTCTGATCTCGGTGAACAGTAAAATGAACAAAGTACTAGGAAAATTCGTAAAAATCTTTTACATTCCTTTCCTTTGGAACAATATAAATCTTTCATCTTCTATCCGATCTGTTATATTCTTATATTTGAATAAAATAAGTCATGGAAGTATCCAGTAGAACCAATATTTCGGGTTTACACTTGTTAACTCTCACATGATATTTGGATGGACGAGATGGACATATTTAGGCGCACCTGAAGTTCATATCCATGACTATCTGCCAGTAAACCCGTCACAGACAAATAAATCAGTTGTGAGGAGGGCGGCTAGCCGACTCCCAGATCTCTCATCTCATTCAGTGGTAAATGGTCCATGTGGAGTTCAGATGTTAGCAGTTAATGTATTATAGGGTTTGTGTTCGCTCTGGTATATTGAAGTAGGTGACATAAGTCATAACCTGATGCTGATTTACTCCGTGCAGAGAAGAGACAACTCTGAAAATGGTCATTCCAAGAATAAATTTTATCTTCATAACAGTTGTATCATGATCTGAACTTTTAGCCTGGGTTGTGCATTGTGCTACTTTCTGAAATGCAAGCCTACCATAGTGTTCGAAGGTGTTCCTGACAGAGTTCTTGGCTACAGGTATGGCTTCTATGATGAATGCTTACGGAAGTACGGAAATGCAAATGTCTGGAAGTACTTCACAGATTTGTTTGATTATTTGCCTCTCACAGCTCTTATAGAAAACCAGGTTTGTTTTTTTCACCAAATTTGCTGGTTTGCTCTGTTAATATGGACATAAAATTCATTCCCATGTACGCCTGGTTAAAGAAGAAATTTCTGTTTTGTAGGTGTTTTGCCTCCATGGTGGTCTCTCTCCATCATTAGATACATTGGACAATATTCGTTCTCTTGATCGCATACAAGAGGTACACTGCATTTTACTGTTTGAGCTGGTGCCTAATCTGGATCATTTTATGCATGAAGTCTGTTCATTTGAACTACTCCATAGACAAGGCAAACATTTTTTAGAGGGTCAATGTAGCTCTAGAACAGAACAATGTGTAGATTCTGAATCTTTATTTAGAAGGCCAAAGTCGATCCTTGGGCTTGAGCAAAGGAAGTCATGTGCAGCCTCCCTTTTTTGCCATTGAATTTCATTTATCTTGCATATGTGCATTGGCACACCTGGCATTCTTCAGAAGCATTAATCTGATATGGTAAATTTCTCGTCAATGTACAGCAAGTATCCCCGAGCAGAGGTTTACTATATAGGATCATTCGTCTAAGAAGTTATAGTGATATAGTGAATTGTTCTTTCGTGATGTATAATTGTATGTTCTGCCAAGACCAGGTTGACTAAGTGTTCTAACTGGTTGCAGTTATGTGGTTTGCACAGTTCCCCAGTCCTGCATGCATTTTACTCGCTAGTTCAGTTTTAGTGGGAAAATGGCTTCCAGATTAAAATATGCAATATGGTTGGTACTTGGTATAGATTGTTGATAATATTGCATGAACTTGACCTCATTGCACCTTTGGGTTCAAGAAATTTTGTCTTGTGCAGAATATGTGGGCTGTATTCTGTGTTTAGGTCATACTCTTGACTAATTTTTTTGTCTGTTCTCTAAAATGGCTGTAGGTCCCGCATGAAGGACCTATGTGTGATCTTTTGTGGTCTGATCCGGATGACCGATGCGGGTGGGGAATTTCACCAAGAGGAGCAGGCTACACATTTGGACAAGATATAGCACAACAATTTAACCATACAAATGGTCTTAGCCTTATTTCAAGGGCCCATCAACTTGTGATGGAAGGGTTCAATTGGGCACAGGTTGGTTTCCAGTGTGTTAGATTCCTTCCGTCCTAATCATTTTCACACAATTCCTTGACACATGAACGTGCACATAGAATTTCCCCTCATCTCTGACATTTGAGCATCAGACTGGACAACATCCTTGCTGGAAACTTGAATAATTGATTTGCCTTTATATCGATCACTGTGCAGGAGAAGAATGTTGTCACAGTTTTCAGTGCGCCAAACTACTGTTACCGGTGTGGTAACATGGCTGCGATTCTCGAAATTGGGGAGAACATGGATCAGAACTTCCTCCAATTCGATCCAGCGCCGCGGCAAATCGAGCCAGACACAACGCGCAAGACCCCCGACTACTTTTTGTAATCGTGGAGTTGACTTTTTTTTAACTCTTGTGCTGCTGGTGCTCCTCTCATCCGCAGCACTGCCTGGCTGGATCTGTAGATCTCTGTCCTTAGAAAATGGGATTCCTTGAGCTGAGTTGTGTACCCCCCTCTCATTCTTTTGTTTGGAGATTTTGGTTGCCGCTTCTCAGGACCTCATAGGACATGTTAAAAGTACATTGCATTGGTATTTTTTTTGTATCTCCATTTTGTATTATTTCCGAGACAGAGAAGGGAAGCTGCAATAGAATCGTCTCGTAACATATTTCATGCTCTTCTTCAGAAGAACTCCCTTATTTCAGGGATGTTGTGTTGTCTGGTATGGCCTTTGGGGGCTCTGCCTCAAGTGACAAAGTTGCTTGGTTTGTGTGAATTGTGTATGGGTTTTTCCAATGCTTGTGCGTAATTTCCTGTTTTGTTCTCTTTATAACAGTTCGCTGAGATCACCATGCCAGCACCTACAGTAAGATGCATTGCCCGTCAAAGAAAAACTGGAACGTCTGTGAGTCCTTTTGGAGAGCCCTTTGTTTTGAAGGAGGGGAAATAAATGCAGGCTATCTCCACAAGTTTGCCTCCGAAAGAAAACGGAGAAACACCGTTAAAAGGCTGCACAACGATGCAGGAGTTGGGTGGATGATGAAGGCCGATTGAAGTGCGCCATTCACGACTCCTTTTAAGTCCCTACTATGGTCTTTTAGCCAAGGTAAAATAGTACTCCCTCAGTAAAATAATATAAGAGCATTTAGATCATCAAAGTAGTGATCTAAACTTTTTATATTTCTTTACGAAGGGAGTACAAGACATTCTCAAATGTGCTGATACAAAGGTAGACACACAGATGAATGCATTTCTTTGTGAATACTCGAGAGAAGAAGTAAAAGATGCCCTTGATGTAATGGGAGATTTGAAGAGACTGGGGCATTATTCTACAAAAAGTGTTGGTGAGAAGGTGATGTAAATGTTCTAAGTGCCCCTTTGATTCAAAGGATTTTGAAAGGAATTTTTTAGGATTCTAATCCTTAGGATTTTTTTCTAGGTGGGTTGTCTGGTTAGTATGATTATTATCAAATATAGTTTTTTTCTTGGAATTCATTTGCATTAGTTTTCATATCCTTTTTTCATCCACTTCAACATAATGCGAAGAATCCTACGTTCTCCCTACGCACAATAAACACACATGCTAATCTTGTAAAGATGATATGTTTTCTTATTCCCGTGTTGCGAGTATCCTAAAAATCAAGGATGCCTTAAACGGCGGTCAATTGGTCAAATAACGTTGGGATGGAACAACACTACTATCGTCACAATCCACAAAGCAAAAAAGAAAACCCCAGAGAAGATCAAGGATCCAAGACCTATAATTCTCTGTAGTGCGGTATATAAAACTATATAAAAAATTATCACCTATTGACTCAAGTTTATTCTACCAATTGCCCACCGTACCTTATGTGTGGCTGGTAGCTTTAGAATTGAAGTTATGCACTTAAGTAGTTTTCTTTGGTGGTAACAAAATCCAAAACGTCATTGCGCCCGGTAGAATCATTGCACATAATATTCTATTAGCATATGATTCGACGCATTTTTTGCAATAAAAAAAAGGCAGCCACGAAACACATTAGCACATGAACCGATTCAAGGGTTCAATGACGACTGCGGCTAGTCATGTGCACGAAAACTTTTCCGCTATCATCAACAAGGTCAAGCTGACTCCGACAATGGCCAGGTTCCATGTCGGTGGCCAGGTTGGCCGGTGGTTCCCATGTCATATGGGTTGAGTTGTATCGGTTTTAGCAAAGTTTTCCGCCAATTAACGGGACAATTCTTTTCTTCTTAATCAATGAAATGGCAAGTCTTTTGCCTTGTTAAAAAAAAGCCGACTCCGACACGTTGACGGCTTGTTCTAAACAATAAAGATCGTTTAGTAGTCTAGAGACCTTGATGTAATTTCTTTATAATAATGTTTGATGGTGCTCTCTACATGTGGTGAACTTTTATGATAGATCGGATCCTTCTAAAGAAAAAATCCCCTCAAAGCAGACATGAAAAAAACTTGGAGCCCTGACCATGCTTGATAGGATCTCCAGCAATACCATTGAGCAAGACTCGCGATGACGCCGAAGAGAGAAGCGCCGAGACCTAGTCGCGGAAACGTGCAGGGAAGCCATGATGACTCAGCATCGCCAATAGGTAATCCCACCTCACAGAGTCAAAAGCCTTCTTGATGTCAAGCTTGAGGAGAAGCATGGGATTTTTGTGCGATAAAATTTTCTGGCCAAATTCCACACGTATAGGAAATTGTCATGTATGCTTCTTCTCTTGATGAACGCACTCTGTGCAATGGATACGATGTCATTCATGTGGGGGCCAGCCTGGAGGCAAGGATCTTGGCAATGAGCTTTGCCACAGGATGGATCAGGCTAATTGGTCTAAAGTCCGAGATCTCTTCCGCACCATCCTTCTTAGGAACAAGAGCAATATTCGCAGAGTTGAGCCAGTGCAAGCTTCGGGCCTGGAGGGTGGAGAAGTTATTGATCACAAGCATGATATCTTCCTTGATAATGTCCTAGCAGGTCTTGAAGATTTTTTCAGTGAATCCATCCGACCCCGGGGCTTTGTCACTAGGAAGGGCGAAGACCGCAGCCTTGACTTCATCCTCCGTAATAGCATCACCAAGCGCTGTGAGGTCATGGTCAGCACGGGGGATGGCAGCCCAATTGATGGTCTTTGTACGCAGGGTACCCCTTTTCATAACCTCCGTGAAAGGAGAGTGGATGATATTTTTTTTGTGATCATGATCCGTCACCCAGCCATTGCCTTGCTTGAGGCGGTGTATAAGATTTTTCCTCCGCCGACCATTTACCCTAAGGTGAAAAGTTTTTGTATTCGCATCTCCCTCTTTGATGTTGGTGATTCTGGAGCTTTGTCTCTTTCTGGCTCTTTCCATGACCGCAAGGCCCACCACTCTTTTCTTTAGCCTTTTCCGGATATCCGCTTCTTCGGGGCTAAGCATCCGCACGTCCTGTGCCTCATCGAGGCGAAGGATGATCTCCAAGGCCATATGTAGCTGAATCTTGGCATTGGAGAAGAGGGTTTTACTCCAAGAACGAAGCTTTTGACCAGTCCATTTCAGTTTCTGGAACAACCTTCAGTAAGGATCATGGTGCGGAGAGGGCTCATTCCAAGCATCATGGACAACCTGGGAAAAGCCTGGCATATTGGTCCAAAAGTTCTCGAAGCAGAAAGTCCGAGGTCGCCGAGGCCCGTCATCATTTGCCAGGAGAAGGGGGAAATGGTCGGAGAGAGAAGAGGATAAGGCATGGAGGATGTGCTTATCAAACGTGATATCCCAATCCTCATTGCAAAAGAAACCATCAAGCTTGGACATGGTCGGGTTGTTCTGTTCGTTGCTTCAAGTAAACCTTCTATTCTGCAGGTGGATTTCTTTTAGCTCGCAGAAATTGAGAGCATTCCAGAAACGCGTGATGCGGCTACGGTTAGCATTGGAGCGGTTCTTGTCTCTAGCCCGATCAATCTGGTTGAAGTCACATGTGATGAGCCACCTTTCCCCCAAGTGCGGCTTTGCATCCTTCATCTCTTGAAAAAAAAACATCTTTCAGATTGTCTCTAGTTGGACCATAGACAGTGGTTAGCTTGAAGGAAGTATTAGTGGCAATAATTGTGATCCTAGCCGAGAGGGTGTAGTCACCGTAGTGCACATTTTCGACGCAGACATGCTCATCATCCCACAGCATCAGAATCCCTCCGCGCGTGCCCAAAGCAGGGCGCTGGGCAAAGCCCTTCAATCTGTAACCACCAAGGAAAGCAGCAGTGGAAGCATCGACATTTTCGAGCTTATATTCTTGTAATCAGGCGAGTTGACACGCAGAAGCAGCAATAGTGGTGTTGACAGCAACTCTTCTATTGGGACAATTCAACCCACGTACATTCCAGTTAAGAACACTGAGATTGAGACTAGACATTAGGGAAACTAATTAACTTCACATAACTAGAGCAGCTCCAGCCAAATTTTACCAAGCCTTGCCAAGGCACATCAGGGTAGCAGCTAACAACAGCAGCTACAGACAGGCAACCTAGTACATGTTGGAAATTGACTAACATTGGAAACTAGCAACATTAGTAGCAGATAGGCCTAGTCAGGTCAGGCAGCGACGACGTCGCTTGCCGCAACTGTCATCTCGGCGCCTCCCTCTCCGCCATGCTGAAGCAGAGCTTCCTCCACAGCCGTTGCGAGATCACAATCCAGCCTGAAGAGAGCACGCAACCCAGCGATGGCCAAGTCTGGGAGCCGCCCATTGAACATGGCCACGAAACGGCCGACAGCTTCCTGTGTGACCTCCTCACCTTCACCTACGACGCCCATCCCCTGACAAAGTAATATCTCCGCAAGCTGGGCAATGTGCATTGCCCTGTTCTTGGTGCGAATACGCGGGCTCCGGCGGCTCAGGTCGAAGCTAGTCACCCCTGCTAGCGTCTTCCTCCTCTTGGCGGGCATCCTGGGTGGAGTGGGTTCTGGAGCCGGCAGGATTGGTGGCACCACCGGCACGAACAGAGGTGAGCCGAGGGAGCACTGGTCCATCTCAGCCGCAGGGGTCACCTCCTCCATTGCACCAGCGGGCTGGCTGCAATCCAGCAGCTGCTGGCGCGGAGTGAAGACCGGCGTACATGGCTCATCAGGCGTGCTTCGAGTAGGGCTGGGCACATGGGCAGAGGTCGCGTCTCCCTCGAGTGTTGAAGATGGCTGCACCGGCGTCCCAGAGCAGGCTGATGACCCACAAGTATAGGGGATCTATCGTAGTCCTTTCGATAAGTAAGAGTGTCAAACCCAATGAGGAGCAGAAGGAAATGACAAGCGGTTTTCAGTAAGGTATTCTCTGCAAGCACTGAAATTATCGGTAACAGATAGTTTTGTGATAAGGTAATTTGTAATGGGTAACAAGTAATAAAAGTAAATAAGGTACAGCTGAAAGGATCGAGATGGACCTAGAGGGGGGGGGGTGAATAGGTACAATTACAAATTTTAATTATTACTTAGCAATTTTAGGCAATAATGCGGAATATGAAGGTGAGCCTAACAATTGCAAGTGTAGTACTAAGTGCTAAGCAAGATAAGTAACCACAAGTAGAGAGTTAGGGTTAGGAATAACCGCAACTCCGGGAGACGAGGATGTATGCCGATGTTCACTTCCTTGGAGGGAAGCTACGTCACCGTTAGAGAGGTGGATGCTACCACGAAGGCACACCAACGCCACGAAGGCTCACCCTATTCTCCCTTTGAGACAACACCACGGAGGCGTTTCTCAACCACTGGTGGTAGACCTTGGGGTGGTCTCCAAACCCTCACAAACTTTTCCGGGGGTAATCACAAAGGTCGATTCCTCTCCGAAAGACTCCTACCGCCTAGGAGTCTCCAACCTCCAAGAGTAACAAGAACGATGGGGAAAAGCTCAAGACTTGCTCAAATCACGAATTCCTTTGGTGCAAAGAAGGAGAAGGAGTGGATCTATCACTTGATCGGACAACTTCTCTCAAATGCTCTCAAATCCCTTGGGGATCTAAGATTTGGTGTGGAGGAGTGAGAGAGAGAGAGTGAAATGTGTTCCAGGGTTTGTTCAAAGTGAGTGGTCAGCCCTCTCCCGTGGGGAAGAAGGGCTATATATAGTGTGAGCACAAATATGGCCGTTGTAGTGTAAGTGAATGGGCAGGCCGGACATCTGGGCTAGGGGCCGGACATCCGGCCTGGCAAGGTGTGAGGAACAAAGCAGAAACAGAACAAAAAACAGAGGGGCCGAACATCCGGGGGCCAAGCCCGGACATCCGACGTATCAGGAAGGCCCGGACATCCGGCAGATGGCCGGACATCCGGCGCGATCACTTCAAAGTTACAGAACCTCAGCTATTCCACGGGTAGTAGAGGCCGGACATCCGGCGTATCAGGAAGGCCCGGACATCCGGGGAAAACCCGGACATCCGGCGTGGAACCAGAAACCTTCTGGATATGAAGAGGGCTAAGCCCGGACATCCGGGGAGCAGCCCGGACATCCGGCACTCCCAGGGGCAGAATAAACCAGAGAGTAGTGATAGATCAAATGAGTTATGTAAAGGAGATATCATGGCAAGAGCAAGTCTTTTACTAACCCTATCGATCCCCTCTTAATAGTGCGGGATCCTATACTCAAGGAAACAAAATATAATATCATTTTAATGCTTCATCCTTGAGTGAAACCACTTCGTATGCTCTTGATCCACACACTTTGATGAACCGGGGACCAACACCTGAGATTTAACTTGACAGCCATTGTTAGTCCCCTACATGTATATTGTCATCAACATCAAAACATGATGTAAGGGCATGATTGCTCTTTCAGCAGCAAGGTGGCCCAATCCTTTTTGTAGCAAAGGACAAGCCTGGACAAACTCTTATATAAAGGAAAACGCTCCCGAGGACACAAGGGAATTATCATCAAGCTAGTTTTCATCACGCTCATATGATTCGCGTTCGTTACTTTGATAATTTGATATGTGGGTGGACCGGTGCTTGGGTACTGCCCTTCCTTGGACAAGCATCTCACTTATGATTAACCCCTATTGCAAGCATCCGCAACAACAAAAGAAGTATTAAGGTAAACCTAACCATAGCATGAAACGTATGGACCCAAATCAACCCCTTACGAAGCAACGCATAAACTAGGGTTTAAGCTTCTGTCACTCTAGCAACCCATCATCTACTTATTACTTCCCAATGCCTTCCTCTAGGCCCAAACAATGGTGAAGTGTCATGTAGTCGACGTTCACATAACACCACTAGAGGAAAGACAACATACATCTCATCAAAATATCGAACGAATACCAAATTCACATGACTACTTATAGCAAGACTTCTCCCATGTCCTTAGGAACAAACGTAACTACTCACAAATCATATTCATGTTCATAATTAGAGGGGTATTAATATGCATAAAGGATCTGAACATATGATCTTCCACCAAATAAACCAACTAGCATCAACTACAAGGAGTAATCAACACTACTAACAACCCACAGGTACCAATCTAAGGTTTTGGGGCAAAGATTGGATACAAGCGATGAACTAGGGTTTGAGAGGAGATGGTGCTGGTGAAGATGTTGATGGAGATTGACCCCCTCCCGATGAGAGGATGGATGTTGATGACGATGGTGATGATTTCCCCCTCCCGGAGGGATGTTTCCCCGGCAGAACAGCTCCGCCAGAGCCCTAGATTGGTTTCGCCAGGTTCCGCCTCGTGGCGGCTGTGCTTCGTCCCGAAAGCTTGCTTATGATTTTTTTCCAGGGCGAACGACTTCATATAGCAGAAGATGGGCACCGGAGGCCTACCAGGGGGCCCACGAGGCAGGGGGCGCGCCCAGGGGGTAGGGCGCGCCCCCACCCTCGTGGATGGTGGGTGGCCCCCCTCTGGTGCTTTCTTCGCCCAATATTTTTTATATATTCTGAAACTGACTTCCGTGGAGTTTCAGGACTTTTGGAGTTGTGCAGAATAGGTCTCTAATATTTGCTCCTTTTCCAGCCCAGAATTCCAGCTGTCGGCATTCTCCCTCTTCATGTAAACCTTGTAAAATAAGAGAGAATAGGCATAAGTATTGTGACATAATGTGTAATAACAGCCCATAATGCAATAAATATTGATATAAAAGCATGATGCAAAATGGACGTATCAACTCCCCCAAGCTTAGACCTCGATTGTCCTCAAGCGGAAACCGATAACAAAAAATATGTCCACATGTTTAGAGATAGAGGTGTCGATAAAATAAAATACGGACATAAGGGCATCATGATCATTCTTATAACAGCAACATATATATATATATATATATATATATATATATATATATATATTGTCATGTGATTTCTTATGCTAAAGTAACAATCTATTCACAATGTCAAGTATGAATCAGAAACTTCATTCAGAACTGACAAATTATGATCTCGGTCATCGAAGCAATTGCAATTTATCATAACATCGGAAAGAGTCAATATAAGAGCTTTTCAGCAAGTTCACATACTCAACTATCATTTAGTCTTTCACAATTGCTAACACTTACGCAATACTTATGGGTATGGAGTTTTAATCGGACACAGAGAAAGATAGGGGCTTATAGTTTTGCCTCCCAACCTTTACCTCAAGGGTAATGTCAACAATAATAGTTTATGATAACTTACATCCAATTGGATATATATATCAGGATCTTTCCAACACAATGTGCTTGCCAAAGGATAAAATGTAAAAAGGAAAGGTGAAGATCACCATGACTCTTGTATAAGGCATAAGACAAAAGTAAAAGATAGACCCTTCGCAGAGGGAAGCAGAGGTTGTCATGTGCTTTTATGGTTGGATGCACGAAATCTTAATGCAAAAGAACGTCACTTTATATTGCCACTTGTGATATGGACCTTTATTATGCAGTCCGTCGCTTTTATTGCTTCCACATCACACGATCGTATAAAGCTTATTTTCTCCACAGTAATAAATCATACATATTTAGAGAGAATTTTTATTGCATGCAACAATGACAACTTACTTGAAGGATCTTACTCAATCCATAGGTAGATATGGTGGACTCTCATGGCAAAACCGGGTTTAAGGATATTTGGAAGCACAAGTAGTATCTCTACTTGGTGCAAAGAATTTGGCTAGCATGAGGGGGAAAGGCAAGCTCAACATGTTGGATGATCCATGCCAATATACTTTATTTCGGATATAAGAAAACATAACCCATTACGTTGTCTTCCTTGTCCAACATCAACTTTTTAGCATATCATATTTTAATGAGTGCTCACAATCATAAAAGATGTCCAAGATAGTATAGTTATATGTGAAAACCTCTCTTTCTTTATTACTTCCTATTAATTGCAACGATGACCAAAACTATGTTTGTCAACTCTCAACAACTTTTATTCATCATACTCTTTTATATGTGAAGTCATTACTCTCCATAAGATCAATATGATCTCTTTAATTCCCCCCTTTTTTATTCCTTCAAGATCATAGTAAGATAATCAAGCCCTTGAATCAAAACTAATCTTTATTATATATAGCTCACGGACTCGATTACATAGAAGGATCATAAAGCAAAACTCAAAACTAGATCATACTAAAACTTTATTCTACTAGATCAAGATATTACTAAAAGGATCGAACTAAGAAAAACAGTAAAGATAGGAGCGTGATGGTGATACGATACCGGGGCATCTCCCCCAAGCTTGGCAGTTGCCAAGGGGAGTGCCCATACCCGATACTCAATTCTCTTTCCTCGGAGGTGGTGATGACAGGGTTGTTGATGATGTAGGCTTGTCGTCCCTCTTCCAAGGCATAGGCTCACCATCATAGAAAGATGACTGAGTCTCCGGGATCCTCAAATCTGCAGCCAAACTCATCCTCTTGAATCTATATTCATACTCATAGTTTTGGTTTTGTAGGTCATAGATCTGGGCTTGGAGGTGCTCGATTTTCTCGTGACGCTTGAAGATGGCCTCCCAATGTTCTTGGCATCCAGCTTGTGGTTGTTGGTGAACTCTGTGATCATCATGTGGTTGGCGCCGAGTCCACGTTCCACCATCCCTTGGCACTTGAAAACTTGCTGCTCCATTGCTTCGAGTCTTGTTTCCACGCTTCCGGCCCTCCTTGGTCCCTCAACATCGCAGATGTGCAGCACCCCCTCATGCATCTCAATGGTTTGAGGGTGTTGCAGCACCTCCGCGAGGTAGGGGTTGATGACCTTCTCGAAAAACTTGTCCTTGGGTGCGCTTGAAGACGTCATGGTGATCTAGATCTGTCAGAAAAACAGCTCGAAACAAAAACAGGAGATATTTGCATGGTACGGTGGTCAAAACCTTCGGGAGATTATATAATGAATTTTTGTTGGGGAACGTAGTAATTTCAAAAAATTTCCTAAGCATACGCAAGATCATGGTGATGCATAGCAATGAGAGGGGAGAGCGTTATGACAACGCGGTTGATGTAGTCGTACATCTTCACGATCGACCGATCCTAGTACCGAACGTATGGCACCTCAGCGATCTGCACACGTTCAGCTCGGTGACATCCCACGAACTCATGATCCAGTAGACCTTCGAGGGAGAGTTCCGTCAGCACGACGGCGTGATGACGATGATGATGATGTACCGATGTAGGGCTTCGCCTAAGCACTGCTACGATATGACCGAGGTGGAATATGGTGGAGGGGGACACCGCACACGGCTTGGAACAATCAACTTGTGTGTCTATGGGGTGCCCCCCTCCACCGTATATAAAGGAGTGGAGGAGGGGGAGGAGGCCGGCCTCCTAGGCGCGCCCCAAGGGGAGTCCTACTCCCACCGGGAGTAGGATTCCACCCTTCCAAGAGTAGGAGTAGGAGGGAAGGAAGGAGGAGAGAGGGGGAAGGAAAAAGGGGGGCGCCGCCCCCCTTCCTTGTCCAATTCGGACTAGAGGGGAAGGGGGCGCGCGGCCTGCCCTAGCCGCCCCTTCCTCTCTCCACCAAGGCCAATGAGGCCCATTACACTTCCCGGGGGTTCCGGTAACCCCCGGTACTCCAGTATTTGTCCGAACTCACTCGGAACCCTTCCGAAGTCCAAACATAGTCATCCAATATATCGACCTTTATGTCTCGACCATTTTGAGACTCCTCGTCATGTCCGTGATCATATACGGGACTCCGAACTACCTTCGGTACATCAAAACACATAAACTCATATTACCGATCGTCACCGAACGTTAAGCGTGCGGACCCTACGGGTTCGAGAACTATGTAGACATGACCGAGACACGTCTCTGGTCAATAACCAATAGCGGAACCTGGATGCTCATATTGGTTCCTACATATTCTGCGAAGATCTTTATCGGTCAAACCGCATAACAACATACGTTGTTCCCTTTGTCATCGGTATGTTACTTGCCCGAGATTCGATCATCGGTATCTCAATACCTAGTTCAATCTCGTTACCGGCAAGTCTCTTTACTCGTTCCGTAATGCATCATCCCGCAACTAACTCATTAGTTACATTGCTTGCAAGGCTTATAGTGATGTGCATTACCGAGAGGGCCCAGAGATACCTCTCCGACAATCGGAGTGACAAATCCTAATCTTGATCTATGCCAACTCAACAAGTACCATCAGAGACACCTGTAGAGCACCTTTATAATCACCCAGTTACGTTGTGACGTTTGGTAGCACACAAAGTGTTCCTCCAGTATTCGGGAGTTGCATAATCTCATAGTCATAGGAACATGTATAAGTCATGAAGAAAGCAATAGCAATATACTAAACGATCAAGTGATAAGCTAACGGAATGGGTCAAGTCAATCACATCATTCTATAATGATGTGACCCCATTAATCAAATGACAACTCATGTCTATGGTTAGGAAACTTAACCATCTTTGATTCAACGAGCTAGTCAAGTAGAGGCATACTAGTGACACTCTATTTGTCTATGTATTCACACATGTACTAAGTTTCCGGTTAATACAATTCTAGCATGAATAATAAACATTGTTCATGGTATAAGGAAATATAAATAACAACTTTATTATTGCCTCTAGGGCATATTTCCTTCAGTCTCCCACTTGCACTAGAGTCAGTAATCTAGATTACACTGTAATGATTCTAACACCCATGGAGTCTTGGTGCTGATCATGTTTTGCTCGTGAGAAAGGCTTAGTCAACGGGTCTGCAACATTCAGATCCATATGCATCTTGCAAATCTCTATGTTTCCCTCTTTGACTTGATCGCGGATGGAATTGAAGCGTCTCTAGATGTGCTTGGTTCTCTTGTGAAATCTGGATTCCTTTGCCAAGGCAACTGCACCAGTATTGTCACAAAAGATTTTCATTGGACCCGATGCACTAGGTATGACACCTAGATCGGATATGAACTCCTTCATCCAGACTCCTTCATTTGCTGCTTCCGAAGCAGCTATGTACTCCGCTTCGCACGTAGATCCCGCCACGACGCTTTGCTTAGAACTGCACCAACTGACAGCTCCACCGTTCAATATAAACACATATCCGGTTTGTGACTTAGAGTCATCCGGATCAGTGTCAAAGCTTGCCTCAACGTAACCATTTATGACGAGCTCTTTGTCACCTCCATAAATGAGAAACATATCCTTAGTCCTTTTTAGGTATTTTAGGATGTTCTTGACCGCTGTCCAGTGATCCACTCCTGGATTACTTTGGTACCTCCCTGCTAAACTAATAGCAAGGCACACATCAGGTCTGGTACACATCATTGCATACATGATAGAGCCTATAGCTGAAGCATAGGGAACACCTTTCATTTTCTCTCTATCTTCTGCAGTGGTCGGGCATTGAGTCTGACTCAACTTCACACCTTGTAACACAGGCAAGAACCCTTTCTTTGCTTGATCCATTTTGAACTTCTCCAAAACTTTATCAAGGTATGTGCTTTGTGAAAGTCCTATTAAGCGTCTTGATCTATCTCTATAGATCTTGATGCCCAATATATAAGCAGCTTCACCGAGGTCTTTCATTGAAAAACTCTTATTCAAGTATCCTTTTATGCTATCCAGAAATTCTATATCATTTCCAATCAACAATATGTCATCCACATATAATATTAGAAATGCTACAGAGCTCCCACTCACTTCCTTGTAAATACATGCTTCTCCAAAAGTCTGTATAAAACCATATGCTTTGATCACACTATCAAAACGTTTATTCCAACTCTGAGATGCTTGCACCAGTCCATAGATGGATCGCTGGAGCTTGCACACTTTGTTAGCATCCTTTGGATCGATAAAACTTTCAGGTTGCATCATATACAACTCTTCTTCCAGAAATCCATTCAGGAATGTAGTCTTTACATCCATTTGCCAAATTTCATAATCATAAAATGCGGCAATTGCTAACATGATTCGGACGGACTTTAAGCATCGCTACGGGTGAGAAAGTCTCATCATAGTCAACTCCTTGAACTTGTCGAAAACCTTTCGCAACAAGTCGAGCTTTGTAGACAGTAACATTATCGTCAGCGTCTGTCTTCTTCTTGAAGATCCATTTATTCTCGATGGCTTGCCGATCATCGCGCAAGTCAACCAAAGTCCATACTTTGTTCTCATACATGGATCCCATCTCAGATTTCATGGCCTCAAGCCATTTCGCGGAATCTGGGCTCATCATCGCTTCCTCATAGTTCGTAGGTTCATCATGGTCAAGTAACATGACCTCTAGAATAGGATTACCGTACCACTCTGGTGCGGATCTTACTCTGGTTGACCTACGAGGTTCGGTAGTAATTTGATCTGAAGTTACATGATCATCATCATTAGCTTCCTCACTAATTGGTGTAGGAGTCACAGGAACATATTTCTGTGATGAACTACTTTCCAATAAGGGAGCAGGTACAATTACCTCATCAAGTTCTACTTTCCTCCCACTCACTTCTTTCGAGAGAAACTCCTTCTCTAGAAAGGATCCATTCTTAGCAACGAATGTCTTGCCTTCAGATCTGTGATAGAAGGTGTACCCAACAGTCTCCTTTGGGTATCCTATGAAGACATATTTCTCCGATTTGGGTCGAGCTTATCAGGTTGAAGCTTTTTCACATAAGCATCGCAACCCCAAATTTTAAGAAACGACAACTTTGGTTTCTTGCCAAACCACAGTTCATAAGGTGTCATCTCAACGGATTTAGATGGTGCCCTATTTAACGTGAATGCAGCCGTCTCTAAAGCACAACCCCAAAATGATAGCGGTAAATCAGTAAGAGACATCATAGATCACACCATATCTAGTAAAGTACAATTACGATGTTCGGACACACCATTACGTTGTGGTATTCCGGGTGGCGTGAGTTGCGAAACTATTCCGCATTATTTCAAATGAAGACCAAACTTGTAACTCAAATATTCTCCTCCACGATCAGATCGCAGAAACTTTTATTTTCTTGTTACGATGATTTTCTACTTCACTCTGAAATTCTTTGAACTTTTCAAATGTTCCAGACTTATGTTTCATCAAGTAGATATACCCATATCTGCTCAAATCATCTGTGAAGGTGAGAAAATAACGATATCCGCCGCAAGCCTCAACATTCATCGGACCACATACATCAGTATGTATGATTTCCAACAAATCTGTTGCTCGCTCCATTGTTCCGGAGAACGGTGTTTTATTCATCTTGCCCATGACCCATGGTTCGCAAGTACCAAGCGATTCATAATCAAGTGATTCCAAAAGTCCATCAGAATGGAGTTTCTTCATGCGCTTTACACCAATATAACCTAAACGACAGTGCCACAAATAAGTTGCACTATCATTATCAACTCTGCATCTTTTGGCTTCAATATTATGAATATGTGTATCACTACTATTGTGACGCCCGGATAATTAAGCTACAGCAACCCTATACTAATGATGCCACATCACTTCGATTACTATTGTCAATCTCGCGTTAGTTTGAAACCGATTCAAATTCAAATCCAAAACCAAGCAAACAATAAAAAAATTCAAGTATTAAAACTAAAATGTTCAGAGTGAACTAAATAATGCATAGGTAATTATGGTGGAGAAACCAAACTTTGATAAAATGTTTAAAGGCTCTAAGATAATTAAAACAGTAGTTAAAACAATTAAATAAATGCCTATTGAATTTTATAAAATATTAAACTATTTTATTTTGGGTTGAGAATTAAGGTGGCAGTAGTATATTTATAAATACAAATTTAGGTGCTAGTGTTTATTTTTTTACAAAACTGTAATAAAAGGGAACTTAAAATAAAATAGAAAAGAAAAAAAACAAAAAGAAAAGACCCCCTCTCCCCTGGGCCAAGTGGCCCAGTTGGCCACAGCTGACCAGGCCGGCCCATCCCCACTCCTCCCCTTAACCCCCCACTCCCACCGAACCCTAACCCGTAACCCCCACTCCCCCCACGATTCCCCTTTCCCCCTCGTCTCCTCCCTTGGCGCCCCCGATCCAGATCGGGCACGGCCCCGCCGCCCACCGCCGACCTCCGTCGCCGAACCCCGACGCCGCCCAGTTCTGCTCCGCCGTCGTCCTTGTCTCCTTCTCGCCGGACGCGACCTCGTCTCCTCCTCAAGGCGCTCGCCCGGATCGCCGCCTCGCCTTCCTCTTCGTCGTCAACCGCGTCCCCGTCCCCCACCTCGAGCACCACTGCCCCGTTCCCTACACACCACGGTGAGGCCAACCCCCGGCCTCTCTTTCCCTCCCCGCCTAGCTCGCCGCTTCTGCTGCTAGCGCAGCCACCGCCGCTCGGGCTCCCGCTCGCGGCCACCGCGGCCCCGGCCGAGCCCGCTCGACCACGCGCGCGCCCGTGCGCCCCCGACATAGCCCCTGCCACCGCAGCGCAGCGCATCGCGCGCGCACGCCTCCCTACCTCGCCCCGTTCCCGCAGACTGCTGCTGTTCCGCGCCGCGCCGCAGCTCGTCGTTGAACCGCGGCGCCGCCTCTCGCCGTCGCACCAGCCCCTGCGCGCACGCGCTCGCCGTGCCCGTGGCCTCCCCCTGCGCTCTTCTTCCCCTGCCGCTGCACTGCTCCGCTCGCGCGCACACATGCCCATGGCCTCGTCCGCCTCACGCGCCCCCACTGGCCGCTCATTGGCTCCCCGGACCGCCGCCCCGTATCCATCCCGCGGCGGCCCTGCTGCTGCGCCGCACCGGCACGCAGCCCCGCCCCCTGCGCCGCTGCGGCCGCTCGCCGGTGTGGCCGCCGGCACCCAGCGCCTTCCCCCCGCGTCGACCTGGGCGGGTGCCCAGCGCCCGCTTCAGACGCCCGCTAACGCCCGACCCAGTTGGCCTATGGGCCACAGACAGGTGGGCCCTACGCCCAGAACGAAATTAAAAAAAGAGAATTAAAAATAATATTAATAAAATAAATAAATAATAATTAAAATAAATAATTAATTAATTAATTAATTAATTAATTAATTAAGTTAATTAATCCTATTTAAATTAATCTAATTAACTATTTAGTTTAATTAAATAGCAATTAGATTAGTTAACCCTAATTAGACTAAACAGTCATTGACGAAGGGGATCCACACGTCAGTTGACCAGTCAACTCCCCTGTTGACTGCTGACGTCATGCTGACGTCAGCATGCACTATTCTAGATAATGTTGGATTTAAATAAATAATTAAAATCCGAAAATGATTAGATCTTTAGAAAATCATATAAAATAAGCCATAGCTCAGATGAAAATACTTTCTACATGAAAGTTGCTCAGAACGACGAGACGAATCCGGATACGCAGCCCGTTCGCCCGCCACACATCCCTAGCATAGTGAACCTGTAACATTTCACCTCCGGTTCATCTGTCCGAAAACGCGAAACACCGGGAATACCTTCCCGGATGTTTCCCCCTTCGCCGGTATCACCTATCCCTATGTTAGGTCACCCCTAGCACAACGTATCACCGCGTCTTGCTTTGTGTTACATTTGATTGCTCTCTTATTTATTGTGTTCCCCCTCCGTTACTTCTTTCCGGTAGGCTCCGAGACCGCTGCCGATGTTCGTGTGTTCGACTACATCGAAGACGACCCCTCCTTCTTGCCAGAGCAACCAGGCAAGCCCCCCCTTGATCACCAGATATCACCTATTCTTATCTATACTGCTTGCATTAGAGTAGTGTAGCATGTTACTGCTTTCCGTTAATCCTATCCTGATGCATAGCCTGTCATTGTTGCTACAGTTGTTTCCCTTACCTGCTATCCTACTGCTTAGTATAGGATGCTAGTGTTCCATCAGAGGCCCTACACTCTTGTCCGTCTGCCATGCTATACTACTGGGCCGTGATCACTTCGGGAGGTGATCACGGGTATATACTTATGTACTCTATACATGACACATGTGGTGACTAAAGTCGGGTCGGCTCGTTAAGTACCCGCAAGTGATTCTGATGAGGGGGCTGAAAGGACAGGTGGCTCCATCCCGTTAGAGGTGGGCCTGGGTTCCTGACGGCTCCCGACTGTTACTTTATGGCGGAGCGACAGGGCAGGTTGAGACCACCTAGGATAGAGGTGGGCCTGGCCCTGGTCGGCGTTCGCGGATAAATAACACGCTTAACGAGTTCTGGGTATTTGATCTGAGTCTGGCCATTTGGTCTATACGCACTAACCATCTACGCGGGAGTAGTTATGGGTATCCCGACGTCGTGGTATCAGCCGAAGCTCTTTTTGACGTCAGCGACAGAGTGGCGCGCGCCGCATTGGACCATAAGCTCGCGCTTGTATTAAGGGGGCTAGGTCTGCTTCCGGCCGCGTACGCAACGTGCAGGTGTGCATAGGGCGATGGGCCCAGACCCCTGCGCGCATAGGGTTTAGACCGGCGTGCTGACCTCTCTATTGAGACTAGGTGGGGCTACGACGTGTTGATCTTATGAGGCCGGGCATGAGCCAGAAAAGTGTGTCCGGCCAAATGGGATCGAGCGTGTTGGGTTATGTGGTGCACCCCTGCAGGGAAGTTTATCTATTCGAATAGCCGTGTCCCTCGGTAAAAGGACGACCCGGAGTTGTACCTCGACCTTATGACAACTAGAGCTGGATACTTAATAAAACACACCCTTCCAAGTGCCAGATACAACCCGGTGATCGCTCTCTAACAGGGCGACGAGGAGGGGATCGCCGGGTAGGATTATGCTATGCGATGCTACTTGGAGGACTTCAATCTACTCTTTTCTACATGCTGCAAGATGGAGGCTGCCAGAAGCGTAGTCTTCGACAGGATTAGCTATCCCCCTCTTATTCTGACATTCTGCAGTTCAGTCCACTGATATGGTCCTTTACACATATACCCATGCATATGTAGTGTAGCTCCTTGCTTGCGAGTACTTTGGATGAGTACTCACGGTTGCTTTTCTCCCTCTTTTCCCCTTTCTATACCTGGTTGTCGCAACCAGATGCTGGAGTCCAGGAGCTAGAGATCCCGAGGATGATTCTACATGGAGTTCGGCTTCGAGGAGTAGTTAGGAGGTCCCAGGCAGGAGGCCTTGCCTTTTCGATCGTTGCTACTTTTGTGCTAGCCTTCTTAAGGCAAACTTGTTTAACTTATGTCTGTACTCAGATATTGTTGCTTCCGCTGACTCGTCTATGATCGAGCAATTGTATTCGAGCCCTCGAGGCCCCTGGCTTGTATTATGATGCTTGTATGACTTATTTATGTTGTAGAGTTGTGTTGTGATATCTTCCCGTGAGTCCCTGATCTTGATCGTACACATTTGCGTGCATGATTAGTGTACGGTCAAATCAGGGGCGTCACAAGTTGGTATCAGAGCCAACTGCCTGTAGGAATCCCCCCTTTCCAACTCCTTGGCCGAAGTTGAGTCTAGTCATTGCTAAACTTTTACTAACATGGCTGTGTGGCTTACGGGCCCACGTCGCCATTGGGTGGTATTAGGATCTTTTACTCCTTGTCTATACTCTGGGACTCTCTCCTATTCGGGTTAAATGATTTTGCTAAAAGGACTAAATGTAAGTTCTCGTAAATACTTTCTCCCGGAGAGCCCTTTATCACAGATGGTCGCCGACTGCACCAGAAGATGTTGAAGATACTCTTTGATCATTCCCGAAACCCTTGTGCCCTCTGCCTTTTCAATTCCCTACTACCGATATATCCATATGGATAACAACATACACTTGTTGTTCATTCAATTACTCTGAGTTTCTCGTGTTATTACCAGATACATCGAATTGCTCTCCGGCTTTTTAAGAATCCCTTGTACCACTAACTTGCAGTTCTTTTCCACCTGGATACCCCTACGAATAATTTCTCGCACTTATCGAGTATCCGCTCATCCCCAAATGATACGTGTATTTCACAAAGTCCTCGAAATACCATTCGATCTTCCGAAAATCCTCAGCAACCTATTGCTCTGGAATTTCTTGCTTGCTTTAATTATGATTAATCCCATAAGTCTGGTAATCTTATTAGCATCCTTTGCCATTATCATTTGAGTCTGTTGATTCAATATGTTGCGATGCTCGCATTCCTCAGTCGAATCCTAGAATTCATCCTTCCGGCTCAGATGTCATTTGAACAGGAGCTGGTTCTCGACTAATCAAATTACTGTCGGTTGTATCCCTAAGGCTATTCAACTTATCCATCCCTAATCAGAGCATTGCTTCGGATCCCTTGATTTGGAAATCATAATTCCTTTGCCTTTGAGCTTTGAGTTAGTCAGTTGTTTCTATAATCTGATCTCCTTGCATTCTTCTTCCTCTAGTGGAGTACCGTTGCTCACGTCAGATCCCTTGTGGACCACCAGATCCTTTGTTGGATTTTATCCGACAGCATCCTTCTTATTCAATAAGCCTGTGAGCTTTTCCTCGGATACATAATGCCTTTGGTAAATTGTATCCTCTGCTTTGTCAACCATGCTCTACTTTTGAGCTTGTGTTATTTACGCCTGAAGTTTGTAGTATATCTTTCTACGATGCCCCGATGGGTTGAACCTATGCCTTCCTTAATCAGTGTGAACCCGAAAGATTTCGCGGGACATACTTATCTGGTATTGCACCAGGTAAAACTTTCGACAACTAATGTCATTATCAAAATACGAGAGGCGAATGGAAGGTTATGCATTGAAGAAGTGGGAGTCGACCTTGAACCTTTGTGTTCATGCCCATGGACACGATGTAGATCCTATCATGGAAGCTTCTCTTATAATAATTACCCCCTTGTAATAAGTTCATCTGGTATCCGTGGACGTGGTTCCGACCATGTTTCTCCTTGATTCCGTTTCTCGTGCAAGTTTGAGCACTTGTCTTCTACAGGGCAATACCCTAGTCCAACCTTTACCTTGATCTGTCGTCGAGTATTACCCCCTGGTATCTCGAGATTATCATGGAACTGCATAACTTCTGATGAGTTTTTCATCAAGTGCTACATTCTCACCGATTCCAATTTTCCACGGGCTCTGAGTTATTAGTCACTCGAGAACACCGATAAGTGAATCGATTCCGCACTCTGATTCAATAACTCTAAGTAATTCTTGTTGCTTACGAGTTTAATAATCCTTCAAGTCATTCCTAGCCTTATCGGCTATATCATTATCGTGCAAACTTTTTAACTGTGCTACCCGGTCCTTCCCGGAACACAACTTTCGATGTTGAGCTAAGCTTACGTCGATCTTCCTCGTCATATTAGTTCGCCTTGAACAACAAGCTTGATTTCAAGTTTGTGCCGTACCCTTGGTTCCATTAACCTACCGCTTTCATCATTCCTTTGACTTGATGTCATTGTCAATCAGTTACATCTTCTTAAAAACCTCTCGGCAAATTTGTCGTGATCATTGTCAACAGTTTGACTTCTTCCAAGTTGTGTGTCGAAATTCAGGATGAGAAATACCATCCTTGCCCCTCGATGATTTGTGTTATCATCGACCACTCGATTGCCTTCCGTTCAACACAAACTTGTTCGTGATTTGTGTTATACCTTGAGATCCTTGCTATCCAGCATTTGTTCTTCTTTACCTTGGAGTATTACCATCTTTTATGTCAAGAATGTCTTGAGAATTTCACCACCTCTTAAGAATTCTTAATGCAGGTGATACCTTTTGCCATATCCGTTCATTCCTTGGTCCCCGTGTTGTTTCTAAACGAAATACCGACAAATGGTCTGTGATGTGTAACTTCTAAACTTCCAGCAACCCTATTGCTTTGAAGTTATTGGTCCATAGTTGCATTCTACGTCTATGGCTTAATCAATCATCATTCGAACATTGATCGTGCTACCTAGCCCATATTTCGGGTGCACATTTCAACCAATGTTTAAATGTGTATGTTTTCCTCGAGCATACATCATTAAGTCATTCGATCTAGCTAATGTTATTTCCTTGTTCACATAGATGTGGAAATCCATCTTTTGGAAATCTCAATGGATTGTCGCTGCATCAATCAGTCACCTCCTCACCTCTCCTTGATTTAATGATGAACCCTTGTTCGGAACTCGCTTCCATAGTTCATCTCCCAAGAATCTTCGTTGTCGTTTCGACAATTTGTGTTGCACCTTTTCTTCTCAGGCATCCTGAGTCTGAGTTATCCTGACACCAATCAGATCTGAATCTCGGTCGGATATGATGGTTGGGACATAATTCCAAGAGTTATAACATTGGCCTATTTATGACCCGGTAAGGTGATGTCATTCCTAACACACCTGGCCGGAGGATCTACTGTTATAGTTCTTCCTTTTAGCAATGTTAACCATTCTTCCATGAGGAAATTGAAAGACTTATTCAATAAGTTGTTCCTGATGAATCCTTTGAGTATCCTAAGTCCGACCCTTGCCTGAAGACCATGTCCATGCTACCTCGTAGCATGTATGTGGTACTCCGATTTTCAATAAGAACATTTGAAGCAAAATGCTAAATTTTCTTTATCAAATTATCCAAACACTGCTGTATGGGTAATGTCTTGAAATTTCTCTCCCCTATCCTAAAGGATTCTGTATGTTATATCCTGTCTTGGATATCATCCTCTGCTTGACTTTGGGAAGGATATACCCCTGATATATGTGTTTAAACGCATTTTCCTTTCCATTGTTCTGTTTAATGTGATGATCACCTTTTCCTTTCCATTATTTTGTTTAATCTTTCTTGTGATCTATATGATCTAAGCAGTAATATTCTCCTGCTTATGTAAACATCTCGGTGAACAAATCTATCAGCAAGACCCTGTTACTATTGTTGATGACATTCCAGTAACCACCGATGGACGAGAACTTTGCCTATTGGTCCGCCTCATTCAACGAGCAGGAAAATGGTTCTCTTCGTCCCTCGCCCTTGGTACCGACGTTGTTGCCGACATAACTGACAGGCTATCCTCTAACATTTCTTGCTTACATGATCGTGCAAGACGTCACCGCCCTTCCTACTTTTAACCCACATGGCGGGCCCATAACCCATAGTTCCACAGGATCAAAACCTGACTCTCCTGTACACGCCCGGTTTCCAAAGTTATTCCTCGCGTGTGGCCTCATATGTAATTCACGGGCCACCTTCCAAGTGATCTATTCTGGTAACAGACGCAGTACTCAATCTCGTTGCTCTAGACCCCTTTCGCACGTTGCTCCAGACATCGAACGATTGCCTATCCGTTTGGAACTTCTCATGGTACCTTCTAACTTTGCTCTCGATATCTTCTTAAGTTTCAATTTGAGAGATACTTATGCTTCTTCCCATGAGTTAACCGTCCGATGCTAAATCTTGTTAGAACTCGTCCTTATAGAGTTTTCCCCTCTTATCCTTTCGTAAGTTCGGTGAAGATCCTGAAGGAGGGACGACAATTTCATCATGATGACTGAAGCATAGGAATGAAGACATCAATGTAATTGATCGACATCTTCGAGAAGAGCAACCAAGACCAAGAAGAATCATTAGAATTTCGTAACCTATTCTTCCCCCTTACTCCATCTATTACATCTCGGGACGAGATTTCTTGTAGTAGAGGAGATTTGTGACGCCCGGATAATTAAGCTACAGCAACCCTATACTAATGATGCCACATCACTTCGATTACTATTGTCAATCTCGCGTTAGTTTGAAACTGATTCAAATTCAAATCCAAAATCAAGCAAACAATAAAAAAATTCAAGTATTAAAACTAAAATGTTCAGAGTGAACTAAATAATGCATAGGTAATTATGGTGGAGAAACCAAACTTTGATAAAATGTTTAAAGGCTATAAGATAATTAAAACAGTAGTTAAAACAATTAAATAAATGCCTATTGAATTTTATAAAATATTAAACTATTTTATTTTGGGATGAGAATTAAGGTGGCAGTAGTATATTTATAAATACAAATTTAGGTGCTAGTGTTTTTTTTACAAAACTGTAATAAAAGGGAACTTAAAATAAAATAGAAAAGAAAAGACCCCCTCTCCCCTGGGCCAAGTGGCCCAGTTGGCCACAGCTGACCAGGCCGGCCCATCCCCACTCCTCCCCTTAACCCCCCACTCCCACCGAACCCTAACCCGTAACCCCCACTCCCCCCCACGATTCCCCTTTACCCCTCGTCTCCTCCCTTGGCGCCCCCGATCCAGATCGGGCACGGCCCCGCCGCCCACCGCCGACCTCCGTCGCCGAACCCCGACGCCGCCCAGTTCTGCTCCGCCGTCGTCCTTGTCTCCTCCTCGCCGGACGCGACCTCGTCTCCTCCTCAAGGCGCTCGCCCGGATCGCCGCCTCGCCTTCCTCTTCGTCGTCAACCGCGTCCCCGTCCCCCACCTCGAGCACCACTGCCCCGTTCCCTACACACCACGGTGAGTCCAACCCCCGGCCTCTCTTTCCCTCCCCGCCTTGCTCGCCGCCTCTGCTGCTAGCGCAGCCGCCGCCGCTCGGGCTCCCGCTCGCGGCCACCGCGGCCCCGGCCGAGCCCGCTCGACCACGCGCGCGCCCGTGCGCCCCCGACATAGCCCCTGCCACCGCAGCGCATCGCGCGCGCACGCCTCCCTACCTCGCCCCGTTCCCGTAGACTGCTGCTGTTCTGCGCCGCGCCGCAGCTCGTCGTTGAACCGCGGCGCCGCCTCTCGCCGTCGCACCAGCCCCTGCGCGCACGCGCTCGCCGTGCCCGTGGCCTCCTCCCGCGCTCTGCTTCCCCTACCGCTGCACTGCTCCGCTCGCGCGCACACATGCCCACGGCCTCGTCCGCCTCACGCGCCCCCACTGGCCGCTCATTGGCTCCCCGGACCGCCGCCCCGTATCCATCCCGCGGCGGCCCTGCTGCTGCGCCGCACCGGCACGCAGCCCCGCCCCCTGCGCCGCTGCGGCCGCTCGCCGCTGTGGCCGCCGGCGCCCAGCGCCTTCCCCCCGCGTCAACCTGGGCGTGTGCCCAGCGCCCGCTTCAGACGCCCGCTAACGCCCGACCCAGTTGGCCTATGGGCCACAGACAGGTGGGCCCTGCGCCCAGAACGAAATTAAAAAAAAGAGAATTAAAAATAATATTAATAAAATAAATAAATAATAATTAAAATAATTAATTAAGTTAATTAATCCTATTTAAATTAATCTAATTAACTATTTAGTTTAATTAAATAGCAATTAGATTAGTTAACCCTAATTAGACTAAACAGTCATTGACGAACGGGACCCACAAGTCAGTTGACCAGTCAACTCCCCTGTTGACTGCTGATGTCATGCTGACGTCAGCATGCACTATTCTGGATAATGTTGGATTTAAATAAATAATTAAAATCCGAAAATGATTAGATCTTTAGAAAATCATATAAAACAAGCCGTAGCTCAGATGAAAATACTTTCTACATGAAAGTTGCTCAGAACGACGAGACGAATCCGGATACGCAGCCCGTTCGCCCGCCACACATCCCTAGCATAGTGAACCTATAACATTTCACCTCCGGTTCATCTGTCCGAAAACGCGAAACACCGGGAATACCTTCCCGGATGTTTCCCCCCTTCGCCGGTATCACCTATCCCTACGTTAGGTCACCCCTAGCACAACGTATCGCCGCGTCTTGCTTTGTGTTACATTTGATTGCTCTGTTATATATTGTGTTCCCCCTCCGTTACTTCTTTCCGGTAGACTCCGAGACCGCTGCCGATGTTCGTGTGTTCGACTACATCGAAGACGACCCCTCCTTCTTGCCAGAGCAACCAGGCAAGCCCCCCCTTGATCACCAGATATCGCCTATTCTTCTCTATACTGCTTGCATTAGAGTAGTGTAGCATGTTACTGCTTTCCGTTAATCCTATCCGGATGCATAGCCTGTCATTGTTGCTACAGTTGTTTCCCTTACCTGCTATCCTACTGCTTAGTATAGGATGCTAGTGTTCCATCAGAGTCCCTACACTCTTGTCCGTCTGCCATGCTATACTACTGGGCCGTGATCACTTCGGGAGGTGATCACGGGTATATACTTATGTACTCTATACATGACACATGTGGTGACTAAAGTCGGGTCGGCTCGTTGAGTACCCGCAAGTGATTCTGATGAGGGGGCTGAAAGGACAGGTGGCTCCATCCCGGTAGAGGTGGGCCTGGGTTCCTGACGGCCCCCGACTGTTACTTTATGGCGGAGCGACAGGGCAGGTTGAGACCACCTAGGAGAGAGGTGGGCCTGGCCCTGGTCGGCGTTCGCGGATAAGTAACACGCTTAACGAGTTCTGGGTATTTGATCTGAGTCTGGCCATTTGGTCTATACGCACTAACCATCTACGCGGGAGTAGTTATGGGTATCCCGACGTCGTGGTATTAGCCGAAGCTCTTTTTGACGTCAGCGACTGAGTGGCGCGCGCCGCATTGGACCGTAAGCTCGCGCTTGTATTAAGGGGGCTAGGTCTGCTTCCGGCCGCGTACGCAACGTGCAGGTGTGCATAGGGCGATGGGCCCAGACCCCTGCGCGCATAGGGTTTAGACCGGCGTGCTGACCTCTCTGTTGAGACTAGGTGGGGCTGCGACGTGTTGATCTTACGAGGCCGGGCATGACCCAGAAAAGTGTGTCCGGCCAAATGGGATCGAGCGTGTTGGGTTATGTGGTGCACCCCTGCAGGGAAGTTTATCTATTCGAATAGCCGTGTCCCTCGGTAAAAGGACGACCCGGAGTTGTACCTCGACCTTATGACAACTAGAACTGGATACTTAATAAAACACACCCTTCCAAGTGCCAGATACAACCCGGTGATCGCTCTCTAACAGGGCGACGAGGAGGGGATCGCCGGGTAGGATTATGCTATGCGATGCTACTTGGAGGACTTCAATCTACTCTCTTCTACATGCTGCAAGATGGAGGCTGCCAGAAGCGTAGTCTTCAACAGGATTAGCTATCCCCCTCTTATTCTGACATTCTGCAGTTCAGTCCACTGATATGGTCCTTTACACATATACCCATGCATATGTAGTGTAGCTCCTTGCTTGCGAGTACTTTGGATGAGTACTCACGGTTGCTTTTCTCCCTCTTTTCCCCTTTCTATACCTGGTTGTCGCAACCAGATGCTGGAGTCCAGGAGCTAGAGATCCCGAGGATGATTCTACATGGAGTTCGGCTTCGAGGAGTAGTTAGGAGGTCCCAGGCAGGAGGCCTTGACTTTTCGATCGTTGCTACTTTTGTGCTAGCCTTCTTAAGGCAAACTTGTTTAACTTATGTCTGTACTCAGATATTGTTGCTTCCGCTGACTCGTCTATGATCGAGCAATTGTATTCGAGCCCTCGAGGCCCCTGGCTTGTATTATGATGCTTGTATGACTTATTTATGTTGTAGAGTTGTGTTGTGATATCTTCTCATGAGTCCCTGATCTTGATCGTACACATTTGCGTGCATGATTAGTGTACGGTCAAATCGGGGGCGTCACAACTATCGAGATTCAATATAAATAGACCATTCTTCAAGGGTGCATGACCATAAAAGATATTACTCATATAAATAGAACAACCATTATTCTCCGATTTAAATGAATAACCGTCTCGCATCAAGCAAGATCCAGATATAATGTTCATGCTCAACGCTGGCACCAAATAACAATTATTTAGGTCTAAAACTAATCCCGAAGGTAGATGTAGAGGTAGCGTGCCGACCGCGATCACACCGACTTTGGAACCATTTCCCACGCGCATCGTCACCTCGTCCTTAGCCAATCTTCGCTTAATCCGTAGTGCCTGTTTTGAGTTGCAAATATTAGCAACAGAACCAGTATCAAATACCCAGGTGCTACTGCGAGCATTAGTAAGGTACACATCAATAAGATGTATTTCACATGTACCTTTGTTCACCTTGCCATCCTTCTTATCCGCCAAATACTTGGGGCAGTTCCGCTTCCAGTGACCAGTCCCTTTGCAGTAGAAGCACTCAGTCTCAGGCTTAGGTCCAGACTTGGGCTTCTTCACTTGAGCAGCAACTTGCTTGCCGTTCTTCTTGAAGTTCCCCTTCTTCCCTTTACCCTTTTTCTTGAAACTGGTGGTCTTGTTGACCATCAACACTTGATGCTCCTTCTTGATTTCTACCTCCGCTGCCTTTAGCATCGCGAAGAGCTCGGGAATTGTCTTATCCATCCCTTGCATATTATAGTTCATCACGAAGCTCTTGTAGCTTGGTGGCAGTGATTGAAGAATTATGTCAATGACACTATCATCCGGAAGATTAACTCCCAGTTGAATCAAGTGATTGTTATACCCAGACATTTTGAGTATATGCTCACCGACAGAACTATTCTCCTCCATCTTGCAGGTGTAGAACTTATTGGAGACTTCATATCTCTCAATCCGGGCATTTGCTTGAAATATTAACTTCAACTCCTGGAACATCTCATATGCTCCATGACGTTCAAAACGTCGTTGAAGTCCCGGTTCTAAGACGTAAAGCATGGCACATTGAACTATCGAGTAGTCATCAGCTTTGCCCTGCCAGACGTTCATAACATCTGGCGTTGCTCCTGCAGCGGGTTTGGCACCCAGCGGTGCTTCCAGGACGTAATTCTTCTGTGCAACAATGATTATAATCCTCAAGTTACGGACCCAGTCCGTGTAATTGCTACCATCATCTTTCAACTTTGCTTTCTCAAGGAACACATTAAAATTCAACGGAACAACAGCACGGGCCATCTATCTACAACAACATAGACATGCAAAATACTATCAGGTACTAAGTTCATGATAAATTAAAGTTCAATTAATCAAATTACTTAAGAACTCCCACTTAGATAGACATCCCTCTAATCATCTAAGTGATCACGTGATCCAAATCAACTAAACCATGTCCGATCATCACGTGAGATGGAGTAGTTTTCAATGGTGAACATCACTATGTTGATCATATCTACTATATGATTCACGCTCGACCTTTCGGTTTCAGTGTTCTGAGGCCATATCTGCATATGCTAGGCTCGTCAAGTTTAACCCGAGTATTCTGCGTGTGCAAAACTGGCTTGCACCCGTTGTATGTGAACGTAGAGCTTATCACACCCGATCATCATGTGGTGTCTCGGCACGACGAACTTTCACAACGGTGCATACTCAGGGAGAACACTTATACCTTGAAATTTAGTGAGAGATCATCTTATAATGCTACTGTCGATCTAAGCAAAATAAGATGCATAAAAGATAAACATCACATGCAATCAATATAAGTGATATGATATGGCCATCATCATCTTGTGCCTTTGATCTCCATCTCCAAAGCACCGTCATGATCACCATCGTCACCGGCGCGACACCTGGATCTCCATCGTAGCATCGTTGTCGTCTCGCCAACTATTGCTTCTACGATTATCGCTACTGCTTAGTGATAAAGTAAAGCAATTACATGGCGATTGCATTTCATACAATAAAGCGACAACCATATGGCTCCTGCCAGTTGCCGATAACTCTGTTACAAAACATGATCATCTCATACAATAAAATTTAGCATCATGTCTTGACCATATCACATCACAACATGCCCTGCAAAAACAAGTTAGACGTCCTCTACTTTGTTGTTGCAAGTTTTACGTGGCTGCTACGGGCTGAGCAAGAACCGTTCTTACCTACGCATCAAAACCACAACAATATTTCGTCAAGTATGTGTTGTTTTAACCTTCACAAGGACCGGGCGTAGCCACACTCGATTCAACTAAAGTTGGAGAAACTGACACCCGCCAGCCACCTGTGTGCGAAGCACGTCGGTAGAACCAGTCTCGCGTAAGTGTACGCGTAATGTCGGTCCGGGCCGCTTCATCCAACAATACCGCCGAATCAAAGTATGAAATGCTGGTAAGCAGTATGACTTGTATCGCCCACAACTCACTGTGTTCTACTCGTGCATATAACATCTACGCATAGACCTGGCTCGGATGCCACTGTTGGGGAACGTAGTAATTTCAAAAAAATTCCTACGCATACGCAAGATCATGGTGGTGCATAGCAACGAGAGGGAGAGTGTTGTCCACGTACCCTCGTAGACCGTAAGCGGAAGCGTTATGACAACGCGGTTGATGTAGTCGTACGTCTTCAAGATCGACCGATCCTAGTACCGAACGTACGACACCTCCGCGATCTGCACATGTTCAGCTCGGTGACGTCCCACGAACTCACAATCCAGTAGAGCTTCGAGGGAGAGTTCCGTCAGCACGACGGCGTGGTGACGGTGATGATGAAGTTACCAATGCAGGGCTTCGTCTAAGCACCGCTACGATATGACCGAGGTGGAATATGGTGGAGGGGCGCACCGCACACGGCTTGGAACAATCAACTTGTGTGTTTATGGGGTGCCCCTCCCCCGTATATAAAGGAGTGGAGGAGGGGGAGGAGGCCGGCCTCCTAGGCGCGCCCCAAGGGGAGTACTACTCCCACCGGGAGTAGGATTCCACCCCTTCCAAGAGTAGGAGTAGGAGGGAAGGAAGGAGGAGAGAGGGGGAAGGAAAAAGGGGGGCGCCGCCCCCCCTTCTTTGTCCAATTCGGACTAGAGGGGGAGGGGGCACGCGGCCTGCCCTGGCCGCCCCTTCCTCTCTCCACCAAGGCCCATGAGGCCCATTACACTCCCCGGGGGGTTCCGGTAACCCCTCGGTACTCCGGTATTCGTCCGAAGTCACTCGGAACCCTTTCGAAGTCCAAACATAGTCATCCAATATATCGATCTTTATGTCTCGACCATTTCAAGCCTCCTCGTCATGTCCGTGATCATATCCGGGACTCCGAAATACCTTCGGTACATCAAAACACATAAACTCATATTACCGATCGTCACCGAACGTTAAGCGTGCGGACCCTACGGGTTCGAGAACTATGTAGACATGATCGAGACACGTTGAAATGATCGATATAGTTGACTAGAGGGGGGGGGGTGAATAGGCAACAACAATTTTTAGCTTTTCTTTACCAATTTAAAATTTGCATCAAAGAAGGTTGTCTAGATATGAAACTAGGTGAGCAACCTATATGATGCAACAACAACAAGCACACAAGAAAGCAAGGCATATAACACAAATAAGCTTGCACAAGTAAAGGCACGAGATAACCAAGAGTGGAGCCGGTGAAGACGAGGATGTGTTACCGAAGTTCCTTCCTTTTGAGGGGAAGTACGTCTGTTTGGGGAACGTAGTAATTTCAAAAATTTCCTACGCACACGCAAGATCATGGTGATGCATAGCAACGAGAGGGGAGAGTGTTGTCCACGTACCCTCGTAGACCGAAAGCAGAAGCGTTAACACAACGCGGTTGATGTAGTCGTACGTCTTCACGATCTGACCGATCAAGTACCGAACGCAGGCACCTCCGAGTTCAGCACACGTTCAGCTCGATGACGTCCCTCGAACTCCGATCTAGCCGAGTGTTGAGGGAGAGTTTCGTCAGCATGACGGCGTGGTGACAATGATGATGTTCTACCGACGCAGGGCTTCGCCTAAGCACCGCTATGATATTATCGAGGTGTAATATGGTGGAGGGGGGCACCGCACACGGCTAAGAGATCAATGATCAATTGTGTGTCTAGAGGTGCCCCCTGCCCCCGTATATAAAGGAGCAAGGGGGGGTTCGGCCGGCCAAAGGGGAGAGGCGCGCCAGGAGGAGTCCTACTCCTACCGGGAGTAGGACTCCCCCCTTTTCCATGTTGGACTAGGAGAGAGAGGGGGAAGAGGTGGAGGGGAGGAAGGAAAGGGGGGGCGCCACCCCCCTCTCCTTGTCCTATTCGGACTGGGGGGGGGGGAGGGGCGTGCGGCCCTGCCCTGGCCTCCTCTCCTCTCTTCCACCTAGGCCCACTAAGGCCCATTAAGTTACCGGGGGTTTCCGGTAACCTCCCGATACTCCGGAAAAATCCCGATTTCACCCGGAACACTTCTGATATCCAAACATAGGCTTCCAATATATCAATCTTTATGTCTCGACCATTTCGAGACTCCTCGTCATGTCCGTGATCACATTCGGGACTCCGAACAACCTTCGGTACATCAAAACATATAAACTCATAATATAAATGTCATCGTAACGTTAAGCGTGCGGACCCTACGGGTTCGAGAACTATGTAGACATGACTGAGACACCTCTCCAGTCAATAACCAATAGCGGAACCTGGATGCTCATATTGGCTCCCACATATTGTACGAAGATCTTTATCGGTCAGACCGCATAACAACATACGTTGTTCCCTTTGTCATTGGTATGTTACTTGCCCGAGATTCGATTGTCGGTATCTCGATACCTAGTTCAATCTCGTTACCGGCAAGTCTCTTTACTCGTTCCGTAATACATCATCCCGCAACTAACTCATTAGTTACAATGCTTGCAAGGCTTATAGTGATGTGTATTACTGAGTGGGCCCAGAGATACCTCTCCGACAATCGGAGTGACAAATCCTAATCTCGAAATACGCCAACCCAACAAGTACCTTTTGAGACACCTGTAGAGCACCTTTATAACCACCCAGTTACGTTGTGACGTTTGGTAGCACACAAAGTGTTCCTCCGGTAAACGGGAGTTGCATAATCTCATAGTCATAGGAACATGTATAAGTCATGAAGAAAGCAATAGCAACATACTAAACGTTCGAGTGCTAAGCTAACGGAATGGGTCAAGTCAATCACATCATTCTCCTAATGATGTGATCCCGTTAATCAAATGACAACTCATGTCTATGGCTAGGAAACATAACCATCTTTGATCAACGAGCTAGTCAAGTAGAGGCATACTAGTGACACTCTGTTCGTCTATGTGTTCACACAAGTATTATGTTTCCGGTTAATACAATTCTAGCATGAATAATAAACATTTATCATGATATAAGGAAATAAATAATAACTTTATTATTGCCTCTAGGGCATATTTCCTTCAACGTCTCTATTGGAGCGGTGTGGAGGCACAATGCTCCCCAAGAAGCCACTAGGGCCACTGTATTCTCCTCACGCCCTCACACAATGCGAGATGCCGTGATTCCACTATTGGCGCCCTTGGAGGCCGCGATCGGACCTTTACAAACAAGGTTGGGGCAATCTCCACAACTTAATTGGAGGCTCCCAACGACACCACGAAGCTTCACCACAATGGAATATGGCTCCGCGGTGACCTCAACCGTCTAGGGTGCTCAAACACCCAAGAGTAACAAGATCCGCAAGGGATTAGCGGGGGGAGTAAAATTTCTCTTGGTAGAAGTGTAGATCGAGGCCTTCTCAACCAATCCCTAGAAGAACAACAAGTTTGATTGGCTAGGGAGAGAGATTGGGCGAAAATGGAGCTTGGAGCAACAATGGAGCTTGGGGATGGAAGAGGTAGTCAACTCGGAAAAGAAGACACCCCTTATATAGTGGAAGAACAAATCCAACCGTTATCCACCAACCCAGCCTGCATAGCACGGAACTACCGCGCTGGGGACGCGGTCCTACTGCAAGGGCACGCGGTACTACCGCAGGGCACCGCGGTACTACCGCCCGTGCAGCAGAAACCAGAACAACCCTGATGCGATGAAGCAGAGGGCGGTAGAACCGCTGGCACGGTACTACCGCTCCCCCTTGCGGTACTACCGCAAGGCAGGGATAGTCCAGATTTTGGGAAGGCACATACATATAAAAATACATCCGTGGCAACTTCCGCTGAGTTGGGATCTATGCAAAAATCCGACACGGTAGTACTGCAAGCCAGGAGCGGTACTACCGCGTGGGGCGCGGATGTAAAAAATTACATCCGCCCCTACTGCCGCGCATGATGCCGAGCCTGGCCAGAGCGCATGGTACTACCGCGCCAGAGGCGCAGTACTACCGCGTAGGGCGCGGATGTAAAAAATTACATCCGCCCCTACTACTGCAAAAGCTGCAGCGCCTGGCCTGAGACCACAATACTACTGCTCCACAGAAGCAGTACTACCGTGGGCGCTTGCGGTACTACCGCGCCAGGGGCCGGTACTACCGCAAGGGCCCGCGGTACTACCGTTCCTAGGAGCAGTACTACCACATGCCCAAGTTCAGCAATCACAACATTTTGCATATACAAGAAAAGACGGAGTGCTCCAAAGTGCCAAAGGAAAGGTGGTGCAAATGGAGTAGATGTGTACGTGATGATTCCACCCAAACCTTTCCAAAGCGGACCCCCTCTTAATAGTACGGCTTACTATGACTCAAATTCACCGAAAAGAAACATAGAGAAATGCCGTCTTCAATAGTCTTCGAGGGGCACCAAATCATCTTTGTGCCTAGTCATGACATATCTGAAATACTCAATGCACACGATTAGTCCGCAAAAGCATTGTCATCAATCACCAAAACAACTAAGGGATAAATATGCCCTTACAATCTCCCCCTTTTTGGTGGATTGATGACAACACATGATTTGCACAAAGGGAGATAAAATAAACATGGGCAAACCCCACATCTATGAAATATAGACGGGCTCCCCCTAGATGTGTGCAATTAAGATAAGTGCTTTGGACTGCATGGCACACATACTAGGATCAACACTCCCCCTATATTTTATAGACAAGGCATATCTTGCAACAATAAAGCTAACGCTAAGCAAGATGATAGATATGAGCATAATGTAAATAGCACAAGATAGCATAAGCTCAATAAGATACGATAGAGTGCATATGTATTACACCATATGATAGAAAGGTCTCACAAGCGCAAACCAAACCAAAGCAAACGAGGTTCAATGGAACGAAAGCAAACGAAACAAACACGACACACGACTCACAAATCCTACTCTCTCTCCCCTTTTGGCATCGAGACGCCAAAAAGGCAGAGAGGACACCTACAACACAAGTGGTGGCTCAAGCGGAGTAATCACTCACACGCTCTCCGTCGGAATCGGCGGCGGGGATGGGCTCCTCCTCAGAATCAGTCCACTTGTAGCCCTATGCTGCCATCCATTCGGCATCTGGAGTGATGTGCTTCTCGGATCCGCTGGAAATGTCCTCTCCAAAAGTCCTCAAGATCCTCTTGTCGCGACGGCGACTCTCCTTGGAGGCAACGTGAGTCTGGTACTGCCCCTTTGCTTGCATGCAGAACAAGGCCTTCATCTTGGCCTTCAGCTTCTTAGCCCAAGAGGGCTCAGTAGAGGGAGGAGCATACCCAGCAGAACTGTCCTCATCTGCGTCCTCCTCCTCAATCTCATCCTCATCAACTTTCATTCTAGCAGCCTCAGCCTCAGCACGAGTAGTAGTGTTAGCCCACTGGGGCTTGATGCGGAGTCTGATGGGGTCATGACGGATCCAGTCAGGGGCCAAAAACTCATCCTGCGGGTAGAGCTTCTCCCACGTCTTCGAGATCAAGAGAAACAAGTAAGGTCCATAGATGGGAACCTTACGGTTGAACACCGCAAACCGAAGCTCGCACCACATGATGTGGGAGACGTCAAGTGGTTGAGGCTGAGTGAGACGCGCCTCCTCACAAATGAGCATCATGTCCACAAGATATGCATGCACCTTGTCCTTGTCCCCAATGCGTGGGAAGAGAGAGTTGCGGAAGATCCGGTGCATAATGTCAAGGAAGGGGTTCAGCACCCACGCCTTCTTGCCACTGGGAAGGAGCTTCTCAACATAATACTGCTGGAGCTTGTTCTTGCTAGCTGACTCGGAGTTGGCATGAGGGCGAACACCAACGGGCGTGTTGAGCCCCTCATCAGGTACGTGGAGCAAATCCATGAAGTCCTTCCACGTAGCAGTCATCTGATGTCCATTGGTCATCCAGGTCATCCTCCGTTCCTCATCAGTATGAAAGTGAACCTAAGCAAAGAACTGGGCCACAAGCTTGGCATCAAAGTCCAGGTGGAAGGAGATCACATCCTCAATGGCAAATTGCTCCACGAGATCCAAGGCCTCACCAAAGTAGGCACGGTGCTTATCCTCCCTCATGTGATTCATGTCAATCCAGTGCACGTCCACATATGTGTTCTGCTTGGCCTTGATCACATCCAAATAAATGAGATTCTGCTGCTTGGTCCAGAAGAGATCATTCCCTCTAAAGTTGGCATGAGGATTCACATAAGGGTTGATCCTCCTTTGACAGATAAACTCAGCTAGTGGTATCTCATCCATGCCCATGGAGGGCTCCTTGTTCTTGGTGGCGGTGGTCTTGGTCCTGCGTTGGGGGGCATTGGAGCCCTCTGGAGCTTCATCTTGGTTGCCCAGACGCTTGGAACCCGTGTCACGGCTCGGATTGGAACGGCGAGCAGGTGCACCGGAGCCACCACCTTGTTCCATGGCAAGAGGAAGTGGTGGGGAACGATCCCACTGGACGAAATCCGAGGAGAGCGGCCGGAGACGGAGATCCGGTGAGGGTCTTCGGCGCCGTTCTTGAGTGAGCACTACAAAAAAAGACACATCCGTGACATTTTGGGCCGAACGATTTTTTCTGTCATACTTATGACACTTCTATGACAATAATTGTGACAAAACACGGTATCATCATAGATGTGGTGGGGTCCTACTTCTATGACAAAAATCATGACAGAAAATGGGCTTTTCATCCTGGGCGGGCCGGAGACGCAGCTGCATGGCATTCTTTGGGCCGTCCATGATGGAAAAAACCGTGGTAGAAGCGAGGGCGAGGAAAATATCGGAGTGTTCCCAGTTACGGTGGGTGGTCGGGGCCGAGCGATGCTTGTTTCTCTCGTACACACACGTGCATGGGTGCGAGGTGTTGGGCTCTAACAGAACCCGAGCGAGGCGTTGGGCTCTAACTGAACCCGAGCGATTGCACTGTAGGCTACGCGTTACTGAACCCGAGTGATCGATCGATGGCTGTTAACTGAACCCGATCGAGCGATTCCTTCGCTACTGCTGCTAACTGAAGCCGATTGATGCTGCCTCTGGATGAACAGTGAGCCTTGCTGGGGGGGTTTGGATGAACAATTCCTGGTGGGGGTGGATGAACAGGACCCCATGGTGTTGCCTCTGGATGAACAGGACCCCGATCGATCGAGCCGGTTGGGGCTGGATGAACAGGACCCCGTGGAGGGCTGGATGAATAGGACCACCCCGTGGAGGGCTGGATGAACAGTAGACGGTGGAGGGGTGGATGAACAGTAGCCCGTGGAGGGGTGGTTGAACAGGAGCCCGTGGAGAGGGCTGGTTGAACAGCAGCCGGTGGAGTAGCGCGCGGTGGAGGCTGGATGAACAAGAGCCCGTGGATGAACAGTTGCGGGTGGAGGCTGGAGGAGGTCGACGGTGGATGAACAGTAGCCCGTGGAGGCTGGAGGGGGTCGACGGTGGAGATGAACAGTATCCCGTGGAGTCCCGTTTTGCGGTACGCCCCACCCCTCCCGATGAATAGGACCCCTGTTTCGACCGTAGCGCTCCAACACAAGTCCGTTTCCTCCGTTTTGCCGTACGCCACACGCCTCCCGATCAACAGGACCCCCGTTTGGACAATATGAGGTCCGTTTCCTTCGTTTTGCGGTATGCCAGACCCCTCCCGATGAACAGGATCCCATTTCGAACGTGGCCGGTCGAACACAAGGCCGTTTCCTCCGTTCTGCGGTACGCCAGGCCTCGTTTCCATCGGCTGTTCCGTCCAAGCCGGTTGGCTCCCACGCGTTCCATTGCCTCCCGATGAACACGACGCATTCCGTTGCCTCCCCATGAACACGACGACGACGCAGTTTCTGCATTCCGACCCAGCCATGTACACGAGCCCTGGCCGTACGTACGCGCGAGTAGGCGTTCGAGACCCCGCCCGTATGTACGTACGTGGCCGTATTTACTTTCTTGCACCCTGGCCGCTGTACGTACGTGTACATGCTACGTGCGCGCCTCTACTACGACACGTGCGCGCCTCTGCATCGACCAGTATGTATGTACATGTTCGCGACCAGAATGACAACGCTACGTACGCTTCGACCAGGTGGGTCCCGACTGTCAGTCACTTCCTTGCGTGCGAAGATGTAGCTGGTGGGTCCCAGCAGTCAGGGGGCGAATCATTTTTTTTGCCCGGGCGGACTTCCTTGCGTGCGAAGATGTAGCTGGTGGGTCCCAGCAGTCAGGGGGAAACATTTTTTTTCACAAAATATGGTGGCCCGTCCGGTGGGTCCCCGATGCCAAGTGGAGGAATAATTATTTTGCATGTAATAAGGAGGCACTTCCTTGCTGCGGCCGTGGACCTAGCTGTCAGCCTCTCCACGTATAGTCCACGTCCGATGGAAGCCTTTCCTTGACCACGTTGACCATGCCGCGCCGAGAGCACCAGGGCGGTGGACGACGGCGAGGCCTAGGAAGGGGACAACACGGAGCCGAGGAAGACGCGACAGTGGATGCCCACGCGTAGAGGAGTACAAGGGTTCACTGGTTCACTGCGGTGTGAGGCTGCCGTCATCGCAGAATAACAAGGGGTGTGGGTGAGTAGAGGGATGGCCTGGCCAGCGGTGGGAATAGTAGGGGGCGGTGAGGCCTCCGCGGCAGCACAGCCGTCCACGGGAGGCAGGAGCATGCGGCACAACTGGCGCTGCTTTGGGCGGCTGGAGCAAGAAGACCAGAGGTTGAAGAAGCACTACGGCCGTTGGATGGACATCGTACGGTCACTGGAGCTAGAATCGTTCATATTGACTAAGTTGACAAAGCACTCCGTCCCCGTCAACTTAGTAGGCCCACAAGTCAGCCTCCCACCAAGGTGGGTCCCAACTAGCAGGGGGGTATTCATTTTTTTGTGCGTAATAAGGAGGCACTTCCTTGCTGCCGTCGTGGACCCAGCTGTCAGCCTCTCCACGTACAGTCCACGTCCGATGGAAGCCGTTCCTTGACCATGTTGACCACGCCGCGCCGAGAGCACCAGGGCGGTGGACGACGGCGAGGCCTAGGAAGGGGACGACGCGGAGCCGGGGAAGACGCGGCAGTGGAAGCCCGCGCGGAGAGGAGTACGAGGGTTCACTGGTTCGGCTGCGGTGTGAGGCTGCCGTCGTCGTAGAATAACAGGGGTGTGGGTGAGTAGAGGGATGGCCTGGCCAGCGGTGGGAGTAGTAGGGGGCGGTGAGGCCTCCGCGACATCACAGCCGGCCACGGGAGGCAGGAGCACGTGACACGACCGGCGCTGCTTTGGGCGGCTGGAGCAAGAAGACCAGAGGTTGAAGAAGCACTACGGCCGTTGGATGGACATCGTACGGTCACTGCAGCTAGAATCGTTTATATTGACTAAGTTGACAAAGCCCTTGGTACGCGTCAACTTAGTAGGCCCACAGGTCAGCCTCCGAAATGGTGTGCCCCAGATGTCAAGGGGAGGAATCATTTTTTGGGCGGCTGAAGCAAGAATATCCGAGATTGAAGAAGAAGCACGACATCCGTTGGATGGACATCCAACGACCACAGCTGCCAGAACCGTGTGTTGTTGACAAAGCCTTGCATACGCGTCAACTTAGTTTTTTTAGGGGACGCGTCAACTTAGAAGGCCCACAAGTGTGTGGCAGAGAACATATAGCCCATTTGCGATTTGTAAGAATGTACAACCCATTTTTTAATTCTAATGGAATTTGCTACAACCCATTTACAGTTTGTTAAAAGTACAGCCCATTTTCTAGCTAGGACAACAATTAATAATTTCAACCAACCACTCAAAACAAAATTCAAAAAAATTCCCACATTTTTATGGGATCCGAAATATTTTTATCCGAAATTTCTAGGCAGATTAAATATAATTTCAAAATAAAGTTGTATTACGTTGAAATCCAACGAAATATTGCGCGCGCAACAAGTAATGAAATTAAAAATTTCAAATTCCAAAAATAATATATTTTTTAAACTAATTACGCGTTTGGTGCATTTTTTATAGTTACTGCCCAGTTATTATAATTACATCCCATTTATTATTTCTTAAAGTCCATTTTCTTGTTAGGCCTAATGCATACCTCCTAGGAAAGTTTGCGGCCCAGCGGGGCGGAGAATAACAAGTTGACCCGGATATTGTGTACAACTGTCGGCCCAGTTGCATTGCTGATGTTGAAAAAAAGGCCTGTGTAGTACAGTACAACCTAACATGGCTACTCAGCCCACATTAAGCGACGCCGGAAAGGCCCAAACAAGGCTTCTGTACAACTTTTTGAAGTCACTGAGCTCAATTAATAACTTAAGAAAAAAGTTAAATTACAGTGGAACCTAATTCAACGGGTCCCACTTGTGCGTGTGTGCATGTGTGCGTGTGTGTGTGTGTGAGAGAGAGAGAGACCCATCGGTCGATGCTCGTAAATACATCTTTCAGCCATGTGCATTGCTGATGCTCAGTAAATACTTATATAGTTGACACAATCATATAGAACATCATAGCACACTGAACTTGCATACAAAAATTTCACGCAGGCGGCACAATCAGGATGGAAGCAGTGGATCGCTACGGGTAGGGCTATGTTGAAACCAACGAACTCGTACATAATGGTTCATCGTCTTTATCAATGACAGGGAAATATCTTGAATGCTGTGCAAAGAAAACAGACAGACAACACAATAAGTTTTGCTAGCACATTAAGTTGACGTACAACCCTTTCTAAAAAAAGTTCAGGTACAAAATTAGAATAGGTCACGATCAAATGTACTGGCACATGAGTGCTTCACACCCATAGCTCGGATTTAACTAGTATCTGACAAGATTCACTTGTTACCTCAAATTAGAGCACATCCAGGCAGCCAGCCTTGCCTCTTCTCCCAAAGAAGCAGTGGCCTCCGCCGCGCGATGGAGTAGGCCCTGTGCATCCATCGTTCTGAGCAACACGGGGAAAGTCTGACGTGGACTCCTGTAATAGACGTTGTCGACGGACCCTGGCACCAGCGGCGGCGGCAGGACTTCGATTGATGGATTGACCACTTCTTCGACATGCACGAACACTCGATATAGGTACATCCCTAACGTGGTCCGCGGCGGCCTTGGTGGCGACGAATAGTACAACCCCGGTTCCTGCACCGGTATCTCAACACCAATCACCTTCGGTATGGTGGACGGCTTCTTCATCCATGCCATAATCGTCAGAGCCAGCTGTCTGGAGGAACAAACAGTACAAAAAAAGACACATCCGTGACATTTTGGGCGGAACATTTTTTTTCTGTCATACATATGACACTTCTATGACGATAATTGTGACAAAACCCGGTATCATCATAGGTGTGGTGGGCTCCTACTTCTATGACAAAAAATCATGACAGAAAATGGGCTTTTCGTCCTGGGCGGGCCGGAGACGCAGCTGCATGACATTCTTTGGGCCGTCCATGACGGAAAAAACCGTGGTAGAAGCGAGGGCGAGGAAAATTTCGGCGAGTTCCCGGTTACGGTGGGAGGTCGGGGGCCGAGCGATGCGCGTTTCTCTCGTACACGTATGCGCGTGTGTGCGAGGCGTTGGCTCTAACTAAACCCGAGCGAGGCGTTGGGCTCTAACTGAACCCGAGCGATTGCACTACAGGCTACGCGTTACTCAACCTGAGCGATCGATCGATGGCTGTTAATTGAACCCGATCGAGCGATTCCTTCGCTACTGCTGCTAACTGAAGCCGATCGATGCTGCCTCTGGGATGAACAGTGAGCGTTGCGGGGGGGTTTGGATGAACAGTGAGCGGTGGCGTTGCCTCTGGATGAACAGGACCCCGTGGTGTGGTGGAGGGCTGGATGAACAGTAGACGGTGGAGGGGTGCCCGTGGAGGGTGGTTGAACAGGACCCCGTGGTGTGGAGGGCGGATGAATAGTAGACGGTGGAGGGGTGCCCGTGGAGGGGTGGTTGAACAGTAGCCGGTGGAGTAGCGCGCGGTGGAGGCTGGATGAACAGGAGCCCGTGGAGGCTGGAGGAGGTCGACGGTAGCCCGTGGAGGCTGGAGGAGGTCGACGGTGGAGATGAACAGTATCCCGTGGAGTCCCGTTTTGCGGTACGCCACACCCCTCCCGATGAACAGGACCCCGTTTCGACCGTAGGAAGGTCCGTTTCGTCCGTTTTGCGGTACGCCACACCCCTCCGATCAACAGGACCCCGTTTCGATCGTAGGAGGTCGTTTCGTCCGTTTTGCGGTACGCCACACCCCTCCCGATCAACAGGACCCCCGTTTCGACCGTAGGAGGTCCGTTTCCTCCTGTTTTGCGGTACGCCACACCCCTCCCGATCAACAGGACCCTGTTCCGAACGTAGGGGTCTGTTTCCTCGTTGTGCGGTACGCCAGGCCTCGTTTCCATCGCCTGTTCCGTCCAAGCCCTCCCGATGAACACGACCACGCATTCCGTTCCGACCCAGCCGGTTGGCTCCCACGCGTTTCCGTTGCCTCCCGATGAACACGACGCATTCCGTTGCCTCCCCATGAACACGACGACGACGCTGTTTCTCCGTTCCGACCTAGCCATGTACACGAGCCCTGGCCATACGTATGCGCGAGTAGGCGTTCGAGACCCCGCCCGTATGTACACATACGTGGCCGTATTTTCTTTCTTGCACCCTGGCCGCTGTACGTACGTGTACATGCTACGTGCGCGCCTCTACTACGACACGTACGCGCCTCTACTACGACACGTGCGCGCCTCTACATCCACCAGTATATATGTACGTACACGTTCGCGACCAGAATGACAACGCTACGTACGCTTCGACCAGGTGGGTCCCGACTGTCAGGCACTTCCTTGCCTGCGAAGATGTAGCTGGTGGGTCCCAGTAGTCAGGGGGCGAATCGTTTTTTTTTCCCGGACGCA
Organism: Triticum aestivum; assembly: GCF_018294505.1. Taxonomy (NCBI): domain Eukaryota; kingdom Viridiplantae; phylum Streptophyta; class Magnoliopsida; order Poales; family Poaceae; genus Triticum; species Triticum aestivum. The sequence goes on along the minus strand of NC_057814.1, from coordinate 463,500,171 downwards.
CTTCCTTGCGTGCGAAGATGTAGCTGGTGGGTCCCAGCAGTCAGGGGCACACATTTTTTTCGTGAAATACGGTGGCCCGTCCGGTGGGTCCCCGCTGTCAGGTGGAGGAATCATTATTTTGCACGTAATAAGGAGGCACTTCCTTGCTGCGGCCGTGGACCCAGCTGTCAGCCTCTCCACGTACAGTCCACGTCCGATGGAAGCCGTTCCTTGACCACGTTGACCACGCCGTGCCAAGAGCACCAGGGCGGTGGACGACGGTGAGGCCTAGGAAGGGGACGACGCGGAGCCGGGGAAGACGCGGCAGTGGATGCCCACGCGTAGAGGAGTACGAGGGTTCACTGGTTCGCTGCGGTGTGAGGCTGCCGTCGCCGCAGAATAACAGGGGGTGTGGGTGAGTAGAGGGATGGCCTGGCCAGCGGTGGGAGTAGTAGGGGGCGGTGAGGCCTCCGCCGCATCGCAGCCGGCCACGAGAGGCAGGAGCACGAGGCACGACCGGTGCTGGTTTGGGCGGCTGGAGCAAGAAGACCAGAGGTTGAAGAAGCACTACGGCCGTTGGATGGACATCGTACGGTCACTGGAGCTAGAATCGTGCATATTGACTAAGTTGACAAAGCCCTCCGTCCCCGTCAACTTAGTAGGCCCACAAGTCAGCCTGCCACTATACTGGGTCCCAGCTAACAGGGGGAGTATTCATTTTTTTGTGCGTAATAAGGAGGCACTTCCTTGCGTGCGAAGATATAGCTGGTGGGTCCGAGCTGTCAGCGGCGGTAACGTTTTTTTCGCGAAATACAGAGGCCCTTTCGGTGGGTCCCTGATGTCAGGTGGAGGAATCATTATTTTGCGCGTAATAAGGAGGCATTTCCTTGCGTGCGGCCGTGGACCCAGCTGTCGGCCTCTCCACGTACAGTCCACTTCAGATGCATGTCGGTCGTTGACCACGTTGACCAGGCCGCGCCGAGAGCACCAGGGCGGTGGACGACGGCGAGGCCTAGGAAGGGAACGACACGGAGGCAGGGAAGACTCGGCAGTTGTTTCCCACGCGGAGGGGAGTACGACTGTACGAGGGTTTACTGGTTCGTCTGCCGTCGCCGGAGAATAACAGCAGGTGTGGGTGAGTAGAGGGATGGCTAGGCCAGCGATGGGAGTACGGTGGGGCGGTGAGGCCTGCGCGGCAGCACAGCCGGCCGCGGGGAGGAGGGAGCAGGCAGTCCCGCCGGCGCTTGTTTGAGCGGCTGGAGCAGGAAGAGCAGAGATTGAAGAAGCACGACGGCCGTTCGATGGACATCCAACAGTCACTGCTTGTGCGTCAACCTTTTTTTAGGAAAGCCTCAAATCTGTGGAAAACAGCATACAACCCATCTGCCATTATTTCTAATAATTTACAGCCCATTTGCTAATTCTTAAGGTTTTTTTGGAGCCCATATTCTTTTTGTTAGCATTACAGCCCATATTGTGGCCACGGTTAAAAAATTATACGAAATTTTGCATATTTCGGTGCGGTCCGAACTGTTTTTAATCCCGAAATTTCGACTCACATTCAAACTGATTTTAAAAATAAATGTATATCAATATAAAATCCAACAAATTCTCCACGCATAAAAATTAATGTAATTTAAAATCTCGAAATGAAAAAAAGATATTTGAAACTAATTGCCGGTTTGATGTGTTTTAAAAATGTACAGCCCATTTCTCATTACTGATAGGCCATTTTCTCGGCCAGCCGAATGAAGCTCTCCTCGTCTTGAAAGATTTGCAGCCCAACAGGCCTGACAAAGCGACTTACTTGGCAAATCACAAAAAACTGGGCTGTGGCCGTGGACCCAGCTGTCAGCCTCTCCACGTACAGTACTCTTCCGATGGAAGTCGGTCGTTGACCACATTGACCACGCCGCGCCGAGAGCACCAAGGCGGTGGACGACGGCGAGGCCTAGGAAGGGGACGACGCGGAGCCGGGGAAGACGCGGCAGTGGATGCCCACGCGGAGAGGAGTACGAGGGTTCACTGGTTCGGCTGCGGCGTGAGGCTGCCGTCGCCGCAGAATAACAGGGGGTGTGGGTGAGTAGAGGGATACCCTGGGCCAGCGGTGGGAGTAGTAGGGGCGGTGAGGCCTCCGCGGCATCACAGCCGGCCACGAGAGGCAGGAGCACGCGGCAGGACCGGCGCTGCTTTGGGCGGCTGGAGCAAGAAGACCAGAGGTTGAAGAAGCACTATGGCCGTTGGATGGACATCGTACGGTCACTGGAGCTAGAATCGTTCATATTGACTAAGTTGACAAAGCCCTCCGTCCTCGTCAACTTAGTAGGCCCACAAGTCAGCCACCCACTATGGTGGGTCCCAGCTAGCAGGGGGTATTCATTTTTTGGTGCGTAATAAGGAGGCACTTCCTTGCGTGCGAAGATATAGCTGGTGGGTCCGACCTGTCAGCGGGGGGAACGTTTTTTTCGCGAAATACAGAAGCCCTTCCCACGTACAGTGCACGTACAGTGCGTAATAAGGAGGAACTTTCCTTGCGTGCGACCATGGACCTCGTGGGTCCCAGCCGTCAGGCTCTCCACGTACAGTCCTCTTCCGATGACTCTCGTATGTTGACCACGCCGCGCCGAGCGCACCGAGGCGGTGGACGACGGCGAGGCCCCAGACTGGAACGACCCGGAGATGGGGAAGACGCGGCAGTGGAGTCGCAGACGGAGAGGAGTGGGAAACTTGACTGGTTCGGGTGCGGGGTGGGCCTACACTCGGCAGAGAATAACAGGAGGTGCGGAGTGGAGGGATGGCCTGGCCGTCGGCGGGGTAGCGTTTCGCTGAGGAGCGCAAAACAACGCCGCTGGACGCCGAAGGCTGGAGCAGGCGGTTCCGGCAGCGCTGGGGGAAGAAGACGAGAGATTGAAGAAGAATGCCGGCCGTTGGATGTAAATCCAACGCCTTCTTAGGCTTCGACCTACTGGCCCACATGTCAGCCAGTCCATTTGTTTTTTAGTCCATTTGGTGGGCTGGGTGAAACAATGATGTAGCATCTATGCAGCCCGTTTAAATCCCATTTGCATTTTTCTCGAAATCCGCGGACTTGCTGGGCTGGGTGAAAATATCATGTTGGGCTAGACGGAGAAATGTTATAAAAACATAAACACATGATTGCACGTCAGTAAAATCTTTGCAAGCTTATGTACGCAATCACTAGGAGTTAACTTGCCAAGTTATATATAAACAATTATTATTATTATTTTGTAAGAACTTTCAACTTACGAAATAAAATATCATTTTAATTTGATGAGTTAATAGTACGTGGGGTATTATTATTTTTTAGGCTAGACGTGGGACAGTTGAGTTGGTTCTAGGGGAAAGTACTGGGAGAAAACTCAGTTTACATCGAAAAAGAAAGTGGGAGAAAATTCAGAGACCTGCTGGGTCCACCTGAGGAGGGGAATATGTTGGGAGGAAGGAGATTCAAAGCACGGCAGCCGAGTGAACTAGTTTTTTTACGGACAAGTGAACTAGTTTACATACATAAGCAAATAGCCACTAAAAAAGCAATCAGGTTAATGGGTTCTTAAAAGAAATATTTCGGACAAAACAGATAATTACGACACATAGGCTAATGCATGAAACACTCAGATGATAAAGGTGCTTATAAACAGATAAAGTACAACATCTAGACCTTCCTGGCACGCTTGATCATGACGCTGCGGCTGTCCGTGTACTCGTCGGTTACGGGAAGCAGACACGCCCTCATGTCCAAGATCTGCCTGTACATGTCGTAGCATGCGTATGCGTCCTTGGCCGCGTAGGTTATGTAGGCTAGATTCAGAGGTACCTCCCACGTGTTCAGGTCGTCTTCTTTCATGTTGGCGTATCAGGGGTCGATGATGGTCTCAGCGAGGTCAACCACGGAGTCCTTCTCCTGCCCGTTGCTGATGATCTTGTATTGCTTCTGGATGTCGACAAGCTTGTTGCACCAGATGGCCGAATCGTCGCGTTCTTCCTTCTCTCCACCGTAGCGAAGGTGCAGTCGGCGCTGCCGATGAAACGGGCGAATGCTCCAGAACCTGGTGCAGCCATAGGACTGAGGCGAGGCAGAGCTTCACCGAGTCCGTATCGTTGGTGTACATCACATTCAACTTGGTGCAGCCATAGGACTGAACGGCGAACTCAAAGGGGAACTCCTTGCTGAAGTCCATATCCAGCAGGCTCACCCCTCGGATCGCCATTGGAGTCTCTTCGAGTGAACGAGTGTGTAGGCGGCGGCAGCAGTTCGTTTTTCAGCTCTTGGGGAACTGGATTCAACAGTAAGCTGAGTGTGTATAGGCGACAACAGTTACTACCCCTCCCTCGTCCGCTGCACGCCCGGCAGAAGATGCACCCTCGGCCACACGTCGGTTCACGAGCGGGTCTGTATTGGTACTGTAATAACAGGAGTTAGTGGTCACTTTACTTAAATTTAATTAGCTTTAATAGAAATTTATACTTAAAACAAGCAATGCATTCGCTCGTTCTATCAGTGCCACAGGATCAACATGCACAACAATTAGAATTATTATTCTCAGGACGCACACGATCAGCACATTTGTCGCACTTTCACAAAGATAATACTACCAAGTTTGAACTGTTTGTTATGGTTGTTGTCCTCTGCATCATCATGCCGTGTTTCCCAGCTTGCAAGATTCAGAACCAACAAATAAGATCCAAATAATAAGTACAACAAAGATGCCTACACATCTCATTGATTCCCAGCTTGCAAGATTCAGAACCAACAAATAAGATCCAAATAATAAGTACAACAAAGATGCCTACACATCTCATTGATTCCCAGCTTGCAAGATTCAGAACCAACAAATAAGATTCAAATAATAAGTACAACAAAGATGCCTACACATCTCACTGATTCCCAGCTTGCAAGATTCAGAACCAACCCATTAGAGCCTTTTGATAAAGTGAATATCGGGATTAAATCCATCTTGGCTAGCCATGTCATACAATCGAAGAACTTGGCGAATGCTCTTGACCGTCACAACATCTGTAGTTGAGTATTCCTGTTTGCACAGCACAAACAAGGAGACAGGAGAGCATGATTTCGCTTTAATAGCGGCCTCCTTGAACTCAACCTCCAGCTCTACTTGGATGAGGTCTGCCTGGAGTTCCATGATTCAATTCATGCGCCTTTTTCTGCAGTTCACCTGAAATGAAGCAAAGATTGCATCATTCAGCTAGCAAGAAGTACTTGCTCTTGTGAGCTGGCAGGTTCTTCTTTAGTAGTTGCACTAAAATTGAGGAACATTAAGGTTGGTTGTCCGGCTCATGTAAGGTGCAACTATAATTTTCTTATCCTTTTGTGCAGTTCCACTAAAATAAAGTGCCATTGTGGTGACAGTGACGGCTCCATCTTGCAAAGGCTAATAAAATGTTGCACGAGATTACCAGCAGAACTTGACGGAGATTTTGGAAACTCCAATCACCATTTTGTGCAGTTCCACCAAAATTGAGAGATGTTGCCCACGTGACATTTTAGTTGAACTGCACAAGACACTCATTCCAAAAAAAGTGTTTTGTGCAGTTCACCAAAAGGTCACAATAGCAACAAGGTGAAATGGATATCCCTATCTGCACAAAAAGATAGAAAGTAAACAGTTGCTGGTCAATAAGAATATACGAAACATATACAAAATGAAAAGAAGCATCTTAATTATGTTCATGGCAATCACGCAAGGACAGTAGAAATTTTAAAACGTCAGCAATGCTTCATGTTACCAGAAGCATTACGATCAACAATGAGATTCCTCAAATATGGGATTACTTTAATGGTGGCATTGCTTGTTTACCAGACACAGTAAATCAACAGCAGCTAAAGAGTTGGTTTAAGGGCATGGGACCGTGGGGACACCAGGACACTCAGCAGCGTAAAGGAGCAACTTACTTATCATACTGGGGAAAACAGCAGGAGTGCCATTTGTAACACAGTTTAATTGCATCTTATCACTGGAGGCATTAGATTAACAATAACACTGGTTAGACATGTCCCTAAGGTAACAGTGTGATCGCTTCATTTTACATGCGCCCTTACATTAACAACAGCAAAAGGTTGGTATAAGGACATGCGACAGTGGACGCATCAGCACAATGTACCTACAAGGAGGCATAAAGTGGTGATGCCGAGTTTGTTCATGCTATGTGAGGGCAGCAAACCTAATCCTGGAGACCTTGTACTATGTGAGGGCAGCAAATCTAATCCTGGAGACCTTTTACTATGTGAGGGCAGCAAATCTAATCCTGGAGACCTTTTACTATGTGAGGGCAGCAAATCTAATCCTGGAGACCTTTTACTATGTGAGGGCAGCAAATCTAATCCTGAGACCTTTTACTATGTGAGGGCAGCAAATCTAATCCTGGAGACCTTTTACTATGTGATGGCAGCAAATCTAATCCTGGACATACTCTGTTGACTTGTCCACCAGCCGCCACTTTCTATCCTTTTTTCAACCAATAATAGATCTGTTCCTTATCCAGTTTGTACTGCGTTTTCCCATTATTTCCCTTTTCAACCAAGAGACCGGTTGGGTATCCGGTCTCTACTACTTTCACCATATTATTTCCTCTTTGAATCAAGTCCTAGATTCATGCTACAACTTTCCCCCCTTTCTTCGTTGTTTGAACAAAGCCCTAGATTCGAATGCATGAAGTAGCTTTACCTCTAATAATACTAAAAATTTAGGTGGCTTTGGAAGAGCTGATGGGAGTAGAAAAAGATGCACATGCAGACACGTGGGGAGCTGGGGCAGTAGAGCAAGGCCGCTTTCGAAGAACTTATACCTGAGGGTCGCCGGGATGTCGGCGGCGGCAGGTCGGATCTGCGGACAATACGGCAGGGAGGAAGAAGGGTCGGAGGACCTCCCGAGCCGGCGCTGTGTCGGAGAGAACGGCACGGGCAGAGGATCGGGCCCCTCCGGCAGCTGTGGGTTTCCTCCCTCGGCGGCGATGACCGCGTGAACGATGCACCTTTTAGTCCTCTACACACACCGGCCGAAGGGATCCGGCCGGATCTGTGACCAGCGGTGAGCAGAGAGAAAATGTCGCTACCGCTGTCTTGTTTATATCTGGAGAGGATGAGAGAATGAAGAGAGCAACCCTAGTAAAGCAAGCGCTCAGGCCCCTGCGTCCATATATAGTGGAGTGATTATCTTTTTTCTCTCCACAACAAGCGTTTCAATTTGTGTACGTGGCATTAAAGAAAAGAAACTCTCTATTTAAGGTGACTACTGTACGACTCCTACTTACTACTAGTAGTACTACAGTATTGTTCACTTGTGCTCCCCGCCCCTCCATTCATTGAACAACCCCACGGGTGAATAAACATACAGTAAGTACTGTATTTATATAGAACGAACAAGCTCGAACTATTTTCGCGTAGTTAAAAGTTGAGGGCGGGGCTTTTCCCGGGCAGTACGCGCGGCAGTTTTCGGGTAGGCGGTTTGACAGAGAGGCGAGGAGGGTGAGCGAGTGGGGCTGTGCGATTTGACGGCGCGTTACTGCTGGAAAGACTTGTGATATGACCACTCACTATAGTCATGAATTACTGGCGCTCCGACCGGGGTGATGCCCCCCTTCCGTTCCGCGCTCTAATCTGGTGCATGACACGTCGACCCGGATGCTGGCTCTCCCACATGTCGGAGTAGTAAGAAGGAGCAAAGAATGATGCGGTATATACTAGTACTATACTACTCCCTCCGTTCCTAAATATAAGTCTTTGGAGAGATTTCACTATGGACCACATACGGAGAAAAATGAGTGAATCTACACATAAAATGCATCTATATACATCCGTATGTGGTCCACAGTGAAATATCTACGAAGACTTATATTTAGGAACGGAGGGAGTACTACTCAGGTCGGAGGAGTGCGAACCACGGCAGCCCAGTGAACCAGCAGTGCGAACCACGGTAGCCCAGTGAACCAGCAGTAGAAAACAATGTGGTGATATGGCCATAAAAAACAATGTGCTACGGTCCACACTGTAGCATGTACAGTAACACTCCTCTTTGTTTGGATCCCTGAGTTAGAGCTAGTTTGGGTTGAAATAGCCTCAAATTATCGAAACAAGAGGGGTTAGTTTGAGCTAGTTTGCTCTAACCCAGCTAAAAAAACTAGCCCGGTGGAGAGGTTCTAATTGGGTTAGTTATCCTCGGGCCCACTAAAAGAGAACTAAAAAAATCTCCCCTGCCCGCACCAGATCGCTCCCCCCTCTCGCACGACTCCTCTCTGTTCCCCATAGGGCCGCTCGCCCTCTCTCTCCTCCGGCCGCCCTCTCCTTCCGGCCTCCGCCGCCCTACTCCGGCCGCCCTCTCCCTCCGGCCTTCGAAGGTCGCCCCGCTCCCCCTTCACCAGTCGTTTTTCTCCCTCTGTCGTGCGCGGCGGCGGCGCATCTACCAGGGAGGTCGCGAGAGGGGTGAGTTTGTTCGTTCCTTCTCTGTCTCACGGCCATATCATTGATCTTGCTTGCTCTAGCGCTAATTCTGATTTGGAAAAGTAGATCCTGATCAAACTTGGTATAGATTTGTGGTGCACGCATGGAATTGTTTGATGCTGCTGAGGAGGTAATAATCTTCTAGAGGCCCAAAGATTCAGGTCACCTTTCTAGGTATTTCAATTTCAGGCTTGCATTATTTCTAGAGGCCCAAAGATTCAGTTCACCTTTCTAGGTATTTCAATTTCAGGCTTGCATTATTTCTAGAGGCCCAAAGATTCAGTTCACCTTTCTAGGTATTTCAGTTTCAGGCTTGCATTATTTCTAGAGGCCCAAAGATTCAGTTCACCTTTCTAGGTATTTCACTTTCAGGCTTGCATTATTTCTAGAGGCCCAAAGATTCAGTTCACCTTTCTAGGTATTTCAGTTTCAGGCTTGCATTATTTCTAGAGGCCCAAAGATTCAGTTCACCTTTCTAGGTATTTTAGTTACAGGCTTGCATTATTTCTAGAGGCCCAAAGATTAAGTTCCCAGTCGGCGGCAAGCGGCCCTGCTACCCATGCCGGTGTCGACCTCAACTCGCAAGGGCCGGCGTCGGAGGGGTTCCCGGGGCTTGGGCTCTACAGAGCCTTCCTCCAGAGCGACGATGGCGAGCTCCTCCCTCGGTGCGTGAGGGGCTCCGGGCTCCCTCCCTATCGTGAATGACTTCCGTGATGAGTTAGCTCATTCTTTGTTTCATGAAGTGTTTTTTTATTTTGTGAAGCTTGATTGACGACTTGTATGTTTAAGTGGGATATCTCATTTGTATGGACAAAGTAAAAATTATCATGTTTTGCATGCTTGATTTGTATAGATGGTTCGTTTATGTCAATTGTGAGCGGGAGGAGGCCACAGAAGAGCCGGCCACACCAAGAGGGTGCTTGGATCCAAGGGACTTATTTTAGTCTGACTAAAAATAGTCTCTTTAAGAGGCTAAAGTTCCAAGCACCCCTGACTAAAGAGGGGCTAAAACTAGTCTTGAGACTAAAAAATTTTAGTCAGGGGTACCCCTACTAAAATGTGGATTAGTCCTCTCTCTCCTCATTTAACTCCTCTCCTTTAACACAGGCGAGTTCTGGATTGGAGGGTTTGGAGGATAATAAATGCTCATTAACTTGATTTTAGTCTCTTTAGTATTTGGATCCAAGCATGGGTGAGGCTAGCAAGTTTTAGTCCCACTACTTTTAGTCATGGAACTAAAACGTATCCAAGCACCCTCCAAATCCGGCAGGAAATAGGGTCCAAAGTAGTCAAATGATTGAGATAGAGCATTTATTGTCAATCTAACCCTGCCATCCATACACCTCTTTGGTTTAGAGTTAGTTCAGGGTTAGAATCTAACTCTAACCTCTAACTGAGTTAGAGTTCTCCTCGTCTCGGTTCATCGCCATCATACTTTCCCCATTCCTGTGTTTTCAGTATCCTGCGAATCAAAGAGGCCCTTTTTTGCGGGAAAAATCAAAGAGGCCCTTAGACTGGTTTCGGTCCGGTCATTTTTTATAAACGTGTTATGTCCAAAATTTAATGAACGTGCTCCGGTTTCCATGAAAATAATCCGGTTTCATGTAGTAATTCATTCATTTATTTATTCTTCTGCGGGGGGTTTGCATGTAATTCGTGAGGTCTGAAATGTAAAGTACCCCGGCATATGCTCCGAGTCGTGCATGCACTACGACCCAGATGCTCTATGTCCCACATGTCGGCGAATGGGAGCACGTGGAAATAGCCTAGGAGTACATATAGGAGGATAAATGCGTGAAATAATATGTACTGTGAAGCGTAGCCGCGGTTCGAAAAGGAGACCTAAAGTGATGACAGCTATAGGTCGCACGCACCCAACTAGTGGTACTAGACATACGACTAATTTTTCCCTCAAAAAAAAGAGGCACGAGTGCTCAGTACTCCTATTCTATAAACACGAGTCCCATCTGACAACAGCGTCCGTGCTACAGCTAGCTCTCCTCCCTCGTTTCTCTCTTCTAATTCTAAACTCGGCCGACGCCCGGTGGGCGGGGTGGGTTTGCTCAACTGCGGCCCCACCTCACAGTGAAAACGTTACGACTGGAATAAAAATGCCATATACTCCCTCCGTTCATAAATATAAGCCTTTTTAGATACTATTTCAAATGGAATACAGCATACAGATGTATGTAGACATAGTTTAGAGTGTAGATTCACTCATTTTGCTCCGTATGTAGTAGTCACTTGCTGGAATCTTTAGAAAGACTTATATTTGGGAACGGAGGGAGTACTATACTAATAAAACATTAAGGCCACGAGGCGATGCAGTGCTGGTTACAGGAGGCAAGAAGAGATGCATCCATCGACGACGTCCACCTCCTCGACTCAGGGCGCCGGCCCACCGAACGGCGCCTAAGTAGCAGCGGCTTTCGTGGCCAGGTCGACGTGCTTCTGAACAATGGCGTCCAAAGATTCCAGCCGCTGGAAGAAGGCCAACGTCTTTCTGTCCTTGCTTGCCTTGTAGTGGCCTATGTAGACGATTTCCTCGTAGACGTGGATGTGCAGGTCGACGGTTTCTTGCATGGCGAGGTGCACATTCTTCGTCGCGACCTCCGGCACCTGCAGGGCCACCAGGGCTTGAAAGAGTTCGTCACCATGGAGGCCGATGAGGGTGGCAGGCAATGAGGAGCCTGGGCGCGCGGGCTGGAGCAGTACGGCAAGGTCGTCCGCGCGCTTCTTGACGGCGGTGAACTTGCGGATGGAGTTGACCATCATGTCGTCCATGCGAGAGGCGAAGCCGGCGTCGGCGAGGGCTACGATGCCTGCGGTCGCCAGCACTGTCTGGAAACGCTGCGCGGTGCGGGGCCGCAGGCCGGCGCCTTGGATGATTTGGCACAGCCGACTGCCGCTCGCGTCCATCGCCTCCATAGGTGCTTGTGGCTTCTGGTCACTTGGTCTTGGATTGGAGTGAGCAGTGTTGCGCAGAGACTTGGGAGTAGATGGATTGGAGTGGTGGGGCGCCTTTATTATATGAGAGTCCAAACTCTGTTGCATTCACATCGTGCTGGCTCTATTCTGCTTCTCCAATTAATTCCCTCTGCATGTAATTGAGGATGCATCATTGACCGTTCAACGTCTCGGGAACCGCTACCCTCTCCCTCCTTGGCATTCAAGCACCTATGGACCCGTCGACGACGAGGTGCCTATGGTGACTTCGTAAATTTCAAGATGATAGTGCCATGCGTGTGTGCGTTCATAGGGGTGAGTGTATGCGCGTGTATATGAGCGCTTGCGTCTGTACTGTGTAAAAAACGTAAATGCGTGTCAAAAAGAGACTAGTCAGTATACTCAATATTGTGCACCTCGGAGAGGAAAACGATAGAACTAGTACGTATTTATTTACGGTGCAGATTCACTCATTTTGCTCCATATGTACTCCGTCTCGGTGTAGTCTAGTCACTTGTTGAAATCTCTAGAAGGGCAAATACTCCTTTCTGGTTTACAGGGCTATACTAGCAAGTAGTTGTACGTACTAGTACAATAGTGGGCTCACATAGCAATTTTGTCTCATGCAAGAGCCTGGCTATATGCGTGCTCCAATGTTCGCAACTGCAACGTTCGGTTTGCGCTTGGCTCTTCGCCTCTTCGAGAAGACGAACAATGATGTTACTACTACTGCTTCTACAGTGTCGAATCCACTGCTGCATGTCCGTCCACCGCGAGCGGGACGGATAGCTTGTTGTAGAAGTACTACTCCCTCCATTCCCTTATACAAGGCCACAAACTCAGATTACAGGTACCAAGGTAAAATTTAATAACCGCTTTGTAATCCAACTTTTCTTCTTGTTAACCGGGATCATTAATGCGCCCACATGCATGCAAGGAAGGAATGAGAAGAAAGTAGCATAGTGTCATTATGACTACATGCATGCAAGTGTTAGACAAGTTGCTACTACGAGAAAACATCATTAACTTTTACCTCGATTGCTGTTAGTGGCCTTGTATAGATGTAAAATGTATTTTTCATAGTGGCCTTGTATAAGGGAATGGAGGGAGTACTAAGCAAAAGCCTGTCCTCGTTTGCGAGCAACCGCGCGCATGGGTGAGGGAGAAGGCGTGTAGTAAAATCAAGCTTCTCCTCGTTGTACGAGTTGACGCGACACATCATAGCACTGGCCCCACATGCTTGCCTCTAAACTTGGCTGAAAGACCCGCAGTGTACAATATATTTGCTGCAACCTCTAACATTTACCCACCACAAATTAAAATATATGTGGCCGTATGCATCGTTCTGATGCAGAGGCCGGGGAGTCCCCCCTTTTCGAAAAAAAACAAATTAAAATATATATTCCTGTCTTGACCAGATGAGCGTGCAAACTACAATCACCAGGGTGTCAGGTAGGGCCAGAAGACTATTTTAATTTTTTTAAAACTTTGAGACGGCCACATAGCATGGAGCCGACCCCAACGATTTTAAGCTTACAGGCACGGTACACGCTATCCTAGACTACTCTACACATGAAACTGCCACACGAGCGTCCGGGCTGCGCTTGGCTCTTCGCCTCTTCGGGAAGTCGAACAATGATGGAGTACTACTGCACTGGAGGAGTACTACAGTACGCTTCTGGCCATCTGACACCGATTGAACTGCTGCATGTCCACCGCGTGCGGGAGGGAGAGCGTGTAGCGAAAGCTTCTCCTAGTCTTGCCAGCCACCACGCTCATGGGCGAGGGAGGGACGCTCCTGCCTTTGCGTGTATGACAGGTGGGCCCGACAGGTGTGTGGCCAACCTGTCATACAGCCAAAGGCAGGTGCAGTTAAGTCCGCGAGGGAGAGGATAATCAAACTTCTCGTTGATGTACGAGTTGACGCGACACATCAAAGCACTGCACTCGATATATTTCAATAATTTGCGTTTACCGATGCATTAATTACAACGCATGCATGCATGCCGTGACTCTCCTTTTGATACTTGCATGTGTTGATTTAATGCACCTTGAAGTAGTATAAAATATGTGACGGTAAAGCTTTGTAATACCCCGGCCCAAGTCGAGAGATGGTTGTGCACGAGGAGGGCGAGATCATGCAGACCGAACAGGACCCGACGATGGAGCTCTCTAAGGTCTCGATGGACCTCACCGTGCTCCACTGCCCCTTGTGCCTCCGCCCCTTGACGCCTCCAGTGTATGAGGTTCGAATACACCTCGTCCGTTCGGCTGATTGAGCAAGGTGCAGGTTTCTTGATTGATGTGTTGTTCGATTGATTTCTGCAGTGCAAGGGAGGGCACCTGGCCTGCGCGGACTGCCGCGTCGAGCGCCCCGGGAACCAGCGGCAGTGCCAGAAGTGCGAGCGCGGCGGTGGCTTCGACGTGCGGAACACGGCGGTGGACTCCGTCCTTTCGTCGGTGAGGGTGGAGTGCCCGCACGAAGGCTGTGGGCTCTACGTCACTTACCACAAGCTCGCCGATCACCAGAGCGTGTGTCCGCTCGCGCCCTGCAAATGCCCCGTGCCCGTCTGCGGCTACGAAGGCCCGCCGCCGGCGCTCTACCACCACATCAGCACCGCGCATCCCATGCCCGTGCACAGGATCCAGTACGGCAAGGTGCTCCAGCTGCAAGTGCCACTGTCGGAGCCACGGCTCTTGCTGTTCGCGGAGGAGGACCGCCGCGCGTTTTTCTTGGTCGGCGGCGTGCTCGACATCGGCGCGCCTATCGCCGTGTCGGTCGTCTGCATCAGAGCGGGGGCGTCCCCACTGCCGCACTACGTGGCCAAGCTGTGGGCGAACGGCCCGCCGGGGGAGCCCAAAGGCACGACCGACGCCGTCAAGGTGGAAATGGAGGTGACAAGCAGCAAGGATCCCGGCGACGTCGACGTGCAGGAGCTGACCTTCTTGACAGTTCCGCCCAAGCTGCTGGCCGGGGCTAAGCTTGTGTCCCTCCACATTCAGATTGACAAGCTCACGTCCTAAATGTTTCTACAGTGCCTTCTGTTTATCTTAGTAATATGCTAATATAGGGATTACCTTGGTCTACTTTAGCTTAAGAAATGGTGGGTTTTGGTGGCGATGCAGCAATTACTTCGACATCAGATCAGTAATTTCCAACAGTCGAACGGATATTTTGTGTCTGTTGGATATAAAGTTCCTTTGGGTAAGAAGTACTACTTGTCATCAAAATGGATAAAAGGAGATGTATGTAGACGTATTTTAGTTCTAGATACGTCCCTTTTTATCCATTTTGATGACAAGCACTCCCTCCGTTCCACAATACATGCCTTCCATTTGTCAAAATATAGATGTATCTAGACATGTTTTAGTATATAGGTACATCCATGATAGAGCCAATCGGATGGTTGAGAACACTACAATTCGTAGCTACAGATGCGTGTGTGACTCCCAGATGCAGAGGCCGGGGGTCATCATCCTCCTTTTCGAGAAAAAACAGACGCGTGTGTGAGAGGACGAGTGCGTGCGTGCACCTCTTCTCTTCCTGTATAACGTACTACTAAACTCAGAGTACAAGTTTTTGTGGGTGGCACGATGGTGCGTGCGAGAAGTCCCGAGAGATAGGTTTAATGCGTCTGAAAAAAGACTAGCCTAGAGCTCGCCACGCGGCTATTCCTGTCGAACGCCCCATTAACCGTAAGATATGTATACGACGGTGCCAGTTATTGCACGTACACAGCAGTACTCCCTCCTTTCCGGTTTATAGGGCTTAATTCAAAAATCTCACCAACCAAGATGGTGAGTGGTGGAATATTTTTGTAGTTTGCAAAAGCACCTAATTAATGCTCTTGTTTTTCTCAAAAAATTATGTTTATCAATGCATTAATTGCAATGCATGCATGCATAAAGTACATGCATTGGTCAATTTTCTCTTAATACTTGCATGCAATGATTTAATGCACCTTGGAATCTGAACATGTGTTGGGGAACAACCAAATTGAGCCTTATAAAATGGAAAAACTAAAATTTTGAGATAAGCCCTATAAAACCGGAAAGGAGGGAGTAGAAAAAGAAGTACTCCATCCGGGAATAGTGCCGCACTTCGAAACTAGAACCGTCAATAAATTTTGAGCTTGCGTCTCGTCACATTCCAAATTACTCCATGCTATATTGAATTGCAAACCTGTTCACACCGATCACAACCTAAACGGTTTCCCACTTAGGAGCGTATTAGTACCACGCTATATTGAATTGCAAACCTGTTCACACCGATCACAACCTAAACGGTTTCCCACTTAGGAGCGTATTAGTACTCGGTTATAAATACTAGTATGCCAAGATGACTGCACATTCCTCCTCAACTCCTCATCCACAAAAACAAACAAGTCATTCAGCATCCTTCCCTTGCGTCTGCCATGGCCAGCGTGAGTTCTGGGTCGAGAGATTGCCACCAGGGAGAGGCGAGCATGGAAGCGGAAGCACGAGAGATGTCCCGCCTCGCTGCGAGAGCAGCCGACATGTCCCGCCGCGCGGAAGTAGCAGCACAGAGGTCCCGCCGCCGCTGAAGCAGCACGGAGGTCCCCGCCGTCGATGCAGCAGACTGGTCCGGCCGCGCCGCGGAAGCAGCAGAGATGTCCCGCCGCGCCACGAATGCAGCAGAGATGTCCCGCCGCGCCGCGGCGGCCTGGGAAAATTTCTCGCGGGCAGGCGACGACTGTTACAGGCGCATGCATGCGATCGTCCATAGCCAGATGGATCAGATCTCCGGCTGGGCGAGGTTGCAGGACGACATGAAAGCCTCGTTTGAACAGGCTACCGGCGTCATCCGGCAACTAAGGGAGGGCAATGAGAGGCTCCGGGCCGAGCGCGACCTGCTGAGGGAGAAGATCGTCCGAAGTGCAGACCAGCAGGAGGAGACCAGTGCCTTGTTGAAGAGGACCGGCGTCATCGTCAAGAAACTTATGGACGAGAATGACATGCTCCGCAACGAGCGCCAAAGGCTGGTGGAGGAATCCGTGGATGTTCTCAAGCAGCGTCTTGAGGACACGAAAGAGCTCATCGCCGCTCGCCGCGGAGACTAGTTCCCGCGGCCTGCAGCAACGCATCAAGAAAGTAGAGATCAGCGAGCCAGATCCTTGTCTTCCTTCTTCTTTTGCCCTTGTGTATTTCGGGCGTAGCCGCATGTGGCTTTTTTAATTATCTTTCTAATTATGTAAGACAATTAATCGTCCTTATCTTTCTGTGGAAGATCAATGTTGCGAGGCTGGAATGAAGAAAACTCTTGCTGTGGCGACCCTGGCGTTGCTGTTCTTCTAGTTGCTGCTGGGCTTCCTTCAGTTTCCTGGTTTCTTTTGATGTAATAATCGGTTTAGGATGTGGATTGTGTCGTCGGTTGTGAAATGTTGGGTTCTAGCGCGGATGTTTGGCCTTTGTTGGCCTCTTGGGATGTTGCGATTTCAATCTGGTAGCTTTTAGTCCTTCGTGTTAGGCTGGAGTTGTGCTGAACTTCTTGTGAATTGTGGTGGTTTTCAGTAATGAAAATCGGAAGGGGCAAGCCCTTCTTTGATCAAAAAAAATTAATCGTCCTTATATATTCATCAGTCTTGCTATAAGTCGCAGTAGATGCTATATAGGTCCATCGGTAGGACTGGGCGTTCGATTTATATGGTTAATACGGTTCGGTTTTTAATAATTTCGGTTTTGAAGAAATGGAAACCGAAACAATCACACAAAATTAATAAACCGAACCATATTAACCATAATATATCGGTTCGGTTTCTTCGGTTAACCGAAAAACCAAAATACATGCATTGTCAGTATAAGTGTAATGATTCATGAGCGTTGATTCGCATTTGTATAGAAAGCATAAAATAGTCACAAGAGCATGCAACTTTAACATTAGGCAATACTTTATTCGGTCAAGCAAACTAGTGAACATAATTAAGTGGAAAAATCACATGGATTGTGCCATGTATTATATATGGAAGAATACGTATGATGCCTCTAAACTGAGCAGCTCATGCACTAAATGATACACTAGTACTCCCTCAGTCCCCGCCTAAGTACCTTTTGGAGATACCTCCGCATGATGGAGTGAACATGGTATTACACAGGGCATCCTACACTTCGGTTTGTTCGGTCTATTCGGTTTCTGGGCATTCAAAACCGAACACAAACCAAACACCGAACAACCTTAAAATTTCCCACCGAACAAAAACCAAACCACCGAATTAACCGACATATCGGTTAATACGGTTCGGTTCGGTTTGGTTTTTCGGTTTTTGGTTTACTGTGCCCACCCCTATCCGTCGGATCTTACATCAAGATCCGTGCTTTCAGATTTTCTTTTTTCTCTCTTAAATCTCAGTCGAGTGAGACATAGCCACGCCATTAAACAGAGGCTCGGGCGCCATTAATGGAGACCTTGGGAGAGAGGTGGACGGCAGATGGAGGTCAAAGGGCTCTCCTCTCGATAAGCACGCGCAGGGGTTGATCGCACGCCTCTTGTACTCAAATAGCTACCCTGCACGGCGCCTCCTAGCTAATAAAAAATGGGGACGCGTGGCGGCACGTAAATGGTACTAGTAAGTAGAACGCCCACGGTTTCAATAATACTTGTGTTTCCGATTGTAACATGACAGCACTTGTTCCAAAATGACTTTGTTGATTGTTAATGTGTGCGCCTTCACAAATCGGACTGCAAATTTACCACAGCATGTTGGTGCCATGTCATGGCACCAAGCCAAGTTTCATTATTTTCATGCATGTTTTGGATTTACAGGAATTAAAAAACTAAGTTTCTCAATGTTTCCAACCCAGCCACGACGCCCAGAATTTTGAATTTCATTCCCATTTCTTGCATGGAACCTAGAAATTTACCCGAGGACACACATGTGATTTTTCAACCAACTTTGGTGCACTGGAACATGTGCTTGTATTTCAAATTTGAATTATGCACACAAAGGTGACACGTTCCCTCCCAGAACCACGAGCCTTCTTGAGAGAAGCTCCGATTTGCAAGAAGCTTATACCAAAATTTGTTCCTATTCGGCCAATTTTTTTACCACGGCATGGTACTACCATGACATGACACCATGCCAAGTTTCATGATTTTAAAACCAAGTTTCTCAATGTTCTCGACCGAGCCACGATGCCCAGATGTTTGAATTTTATTCTCATTTTTTGCATGGGACCTACTCCCTCCTTCCATCTATATAGGGCCTAATGTGTTTTTCAAGACAGCCTTTGACTATTGACAAGATTAATAGCACATGAGATGTATACTATGAAAATTATATTATTGGAAGCTCCTTTGACATACAAATTTGAAGGTATGCTTTGTGTAAGTTGCATGTCATATATTATTGCTCTAACGTTTGGTCAAAGTTAGCCTCGAAAAACGCATTAGGACCTATATAGATGGAAGGAGGGAGTAGAAATTCACCCGAGGACACAAATGTGATTTTTCAACCAACTTTGGTGCACGGGAGCATGTGCTTGTAGTTCAAATTTGAATTATGCACATTAAATGACCAAAAACTCAATTAATGTGTAAATAAGGCCAAACGAAGCCGGAATAATTCCAAAATTTAAAAGGGCACTCAGTTTCTATGTTGCCTTTGTAAATAAACTCAAGGGGGCAACGTATATCGTTTCGCACTCAAAGGTGGCACGTTCCCTCTCAGAACCACGAGCCTTCTTGAGAGAAGCTTCGGTTTGCAAGAAGCTTATACCAAATCTGTTCCTATTCGGCCAATTTTTTTACCACAACATGTAGTACCATGACATGACACCATGCCAAGTTTCATGATTTCCAGGCGAGTTTTGGATTTACATGAATTTAAAATCAAAGTTTCTCGATGTTCTCGGCCGAGTCATGATGCCCAGATGTTTGAATTTCATTCTCATTTCTTCCATGGGACCTAGAAATTCAACCAAGGACACACATGTGATTTTTCAACCCACTTTGGTGCACCGGAGCATGTGCATGCAATTCATATTTAGATTATGCACATTAAAAGTCCAGAAACTCAATTAATGTATAAAAAGGCCAAATGAACCCGAAATAATTCCAAAATTTAACAGGGCACTCATATAGTTCTATGTTGCCTCTGTAAATAAAATCAGGGGGGAGGCAGCGTATATCGTTTCGCACACAAAGGTGACACGTTCCCTCTCGGAACCACGAGGCTTGTTGAGAGAATCTCCGGTTTTGCAAGAGGCTTATACCAAAACTTGTCCCAATTCAGCCAAAAATTATACGTATGAAAACAGGGTTTAGATTATCCCAAACATCTCGCTACCTAGACCAATAATGTACTATGATTTGAATTCAACATAAAATGGATACAAATATTTGAATTGGAGAGCGTATGGTACATGTAGTTCATAGTGAAATATGATTACTGCTATATGTATGTTTTTTGTTATCAAGATAATATTTAAATTATTGTATAACTTGACAACAATCGTATTCAAATAAGGAAAATTGATTCAAATTTAGTCCATATGGTAGACGACAATATATATGTTCACATGGTGGAGTAAAATGTTCATATATGATGGAAGATCAAAATGTACGACTACATCAATTATAAACCGCAAGGTCACCTAACGATATATTCGAATTCAACATAACGTGGATTCAAAAATTGAAATTCGAGATCATGGCATCTGTAATCATATAAAAAGGGACATTACTCTTTCTTTGGTGGGAATTGATTTGTTTTTTGTTGTTGTTGAGGGAAGTGCGAATCGATTTGGTACTGTGCAGGGTAATCTTGTTCTCCCGATTTTTTTTACATTTTTCTTGTAGTTTTTTCAATGGCATCTATAGCAATATAGTAAAAGGGGACATGACTCTCTTGTGTCTTGTATGAATTGTTTTTTTACACGTTAAGTTTGTTCTGCCGAACAAGGAATCCGCACCTTGTTATCCCGAAATTTTCAAGCTCGAGTATCTTTTGTCTCACCTGCTTTGAAACTCCCGCTTCTTCAACCCGCGCCGCGCCTTGTTATCCCGAAATTTGGACGCGCGCGAGAACTCCCTCCTCATCCGAAATCGCTCCCGCAGCCCAGACACGCGAAATCCCCCTTCTACCCCTCAGCCGGAAATGAAGCTCCACGTCGCGGTGTCAAAACCGGTGGGGGTACGCTGGTAACTTACCCTACATTTCGGACAAGCGCGTCCCTAAGCTTGGCTCCCCCTCCCCCTTCGCCCCCCCATTCGTACACCGAGGCCGCCAAAACCCGCGAAACCCCACGCTCCTCCGTCGGCCTCCCGACCGCCGCCCAGCCGGAGACTCTTCCCCGACTACGTCGTCCACCGCAACAGCTCGCCGTCCCTCATCCACCGCACCGGATGAGGATCCGTTGTCGATCTCGTCGTCCCGCCGGATCAGCCGCCCCGTCCTCCACCTCCAAGGAGCTTCCCCGACGTTCGCCTCGTCTATCGCGCCACCTCAATCCCCACAGCGCCGTCTTGACCTGCCCCACCGGAACCGCAGCACCCTCACCAATTCCTCCGATGAAGCCGAGGCCAACTCGGCGCCACCAAGGAGGTTCTGCACTCACCGCTGCATTTTATCTTTTATTCGATCTCACGGGGCTGCCGGTGCTCGATACCGAGCAGACATGGCGTGTCTCCATCGACGGCGCCGTCGCCGGCCACATCATCCACGGCGTCTCTCCCCCATGTCGTTGCTTCCTCGGCGGCGACTTCCACAACGGCACTAGCTGCAGCTGCTCCGGCTCTCGCTCGCGCTGCGGCTCTGTTCTTGCTGTCGGTCGCGCTGCTGCACTGCTCCTGCTTTCGTTCGTGCTGCTGCTCTGCTCTTGCTCTCGCTTGCGCTGCTGCTGCTGCTGCACGACCTCCGGCAGCTACAGGAGTTGCTGCTTTAGCACTCGCTCGCGGTGCTACTGCACGACTTGCTCTCTGCTAGTGCGTTCCCTGCTCGAGCGTCTGCTGATTTAGATCACTGCTTCTCTGCTACTAGTGCTCGAACGCCCTAAACATCTATTGCAATGCTCTGTTACTAGTTCAATCAGTTTCGACAGTAAAATTCAGTTTCGACTGTGAAGTTCATTTTCTTCAGTTAAGTTCAGAGTGAACAGTACTTACAGCATCTGTCGGAGCGGCCGTGGCGCGGCTGATGCGTTTTACATCTAGCACTTTTTGGTGATGTATTTTACATCATCTATTGCAGATGATATTAGGGTCCCACTTCAGATTAACGTTGTCTGTCTTGTCATGCTTCAGCCTCGTCGCCGTACACCTTAGCGGAGCTGCTCCAACGACGGAACCGTCCATCACAGCGGAGCAGTACCCTCGGCGCCGTTTCCAGAGGCCTCGGATCTTCTTCCCCGCCTCCGACAGTCACACCAGCATCATCACCATCCTCCACGTCCAACCCAATGATGCTGAGGTCCACAAGGCTATGCCAAAGAGGTTGTACACTCGTCGCATCACTTTGTTTCTCCATTCCTCTGTTCTTCCAATTCATGTGAGCCAAACACCCAGGTTGACTGAAATCCTATGTTTCCAAATGCTCTGTTTTGCACGTGCATTCCTATCCTATTCCTGTGTTTTTCCTGTCCCTGCGTTTATAGAATCCTCCAATTCTAAGGAGCCCTTACAGATTTACTTCATTTTCAGATAGGCGTCAAAGAAAACTCTGTGTGTTATGTCCTGCTCCTGCCGTGCCGTCATCCACCCCACCTGAGGTGCACCATCGACAGAAGCGTTCACTGCAGCAGAGATCCCCCTGCAGACTTCCTTTCGCCGCCTCAGATCATCTTCCCCGTTGCCGGCAGCCACGCCAACTGCATTACCATCATCGACTGAGCAGATGAACCTGAGGACTACACAGTTCCGGAAGAGAGGTCGCAGTCTTTCGTGTTTGCTTACGTTATACATCGGTTATTATTACCTGCTACTTTATCGTTCAATCTTGAGTTTTGAATTGCCCATGGGTCTCATATCGAGCCAGCAACGAATAGTATCTGTCTACTATCTGGTTCATCTGGGGTCTTCTATGTGGTTCATGTTGGGTGGGCAACAAACAATAGATGATCCATTGTCTATCTTTTTAAACTGAAGCTATAATCTACCTGCTATCATTAGTTTTGGATCCATCCACTCGTTTGCTACCATCAGTCTTGATTTTTGCATGCACCCCTTAGGCCTTACAAAATCTAACTATTTTTTTATTATGCATGTCAGATATTGTACACAATCGTACTGAACATGTAGAGAAAAAGAGAAGACCGTTGCGTGCGAATATAATGTCATGCAGACGCCGCTCCATGGTGGGCGAAGTGCCCCCCCTCCTGCATTTCCAGATTGTATTCCAGAGGAAGATAACTGTTCAGATGGAGATTCAGAAGGAGCCGACCACGCCTGTTTACCACCTGAGGTGTTTGCTCTAACCTGGCATGCTGATGTTGGTCATATCATGCATATGGCGCCTTGCATTGCTTACATTATACATCTTATATGTCATCAGCTTAGTTTAGATTTGCTTTGTGTGAATGCCACCTGTTTGGTTTCTATATCATACTCCCACCATTCCTAAATATTTGTCTTTTTAGAGATTTCAACAAGTGACTACATACGGAACAAAATGAGTGAATCTACACTCTAAAATATGTCTATATACATCCGTATGTGGTAGTCCATTTGAAATCTCTAAAAAGACAAATATTTAGGAACGGAGGGAGTATATGGGAATTATGCAATGCCATCTTCTTTAGCCAGGCATCATATACGTGAATCATGCAATGCCATCCTGTTTAGCCAGTCATCGTATATGTGAATTGTATTGTGCCATATTTTTTTCCATAATGTATTCCATTTGTCAACAATGTTTATACATTCATCTACTCTTCCTGTGCATCAGCCATTTGAGTCGGTCATGGGAAAATCTGGAGTGAAAACAAGGTCTTCTGAGCAGTCAGTGCTACCTGTCGATGCAGATTTCTTGCTGGTTACAGATAGCTCCTCAGAGGAGGATTCAGAGAGAGATGACCAGTCGTATTCCCCCCCCCCGAGGTGCATGCTCTAACTTGGCTGGGTTATATTGCTCATATCATGCATATGGTGTCTTGCATTGCCATGCCATCTGCTTAGATTAGACATGCTTTGTGTGAATGCCTCCTGTTTGCTTTCTATATCAGATATGTGAATTATGCAATGCCATGTTTTTCAGCCAGTTATCATATATGTGAATTATGCACCGCCATGGAGCCAGGCATCATATATGTGAATTATCTCATGCCATCTTTTTTTTCATTACGTATTCCATTTGTCGACAATCTGTGTATATTGAACTACTCTTCATGTGTATCAGCCATTTGAGCCGGTTATGGAAAAATCTGGAGTGAAAACAAGGTCTTCAGAGCAGGCAATGGTACCTGTTGAAGCATATATCTCGATGGTTACAGGGAGCTCCTCAGAGGAGGATTCAGAGACAGATGACCAGTCCTATATCCCACCTGAGGTGTATGCTCTAAGTTGCAATGTTTATATTTCTCATATGATGCATATGGTGTCTTGCATTGCTTAGTTTAGACATCATATGCACAATATTGAATTCTATCTGCTTAGTTTAGAGATCATACATGCGAGTGCCAGCTGCTTAGTATATGAATCAATTATGTCAATTATATCATGCCATCCTGTATACTTAGACAACATGTATGTGAATTATTTCATCCCAACCTATTTTAGAAAGACATCATATAGTTTTGTCATGTCATCCTGTTTAGGTACTCATCATATGTTGAATTATGCCATTATATCCTGTTAAGTTATCCATCATATATCTGAAACTGTGTCATGCTATCCTGTTTAGTTAGGCATCATATATGTGAAATTGTGTCATGCTGTCCTGTTTGGTTAGACAACATATATGTGAATTACCACATCTGTCTATCATACAATGTCTGTACGTTCAATTTCTTTTCTTGTTTATCAGCCATTTGAATTGGAGGGGGTGATGGCAGTATCTAAGGGAGCAAAAACCCGTTCTTCACAAAAGACAGTGCTACCCGTCGATGCAGATAGAACCATGGTTGTACTGGCCCACAAACTAGCCCCACCACACATAATCGAGACTCTTCCAGATTGCACACTTACACCGTTGGGCAGAGAACCAGCTACAACCCATCTAACCGCAACCCCAGCGGATAGTAACCCACTTATAGTTGACAAAGCACCATGTCCACCACAGAGTACCCCCACACGAGCAGTTTGTAAAGCTACTGCAGTGCCCAAAGCACGAAGACCACCACAGCTAACCCAAACTCCACGTTTAAAGCAGAAGAGCAACTGTTCTCAGGTCAGATTCCGTAGCTATGGTCCATACTCCTTTGCTGTTGCATCACTGTATTTACTCATACCAACTACTTTCGAATTTGAAGGATCCAATTGAAACTCCAATGGCGCAACAGGTATGTTTTAAACCTATTTCTTTAACTGGATTGCTGTTCTAACTTCTTGCTCTATGTTGATTTCAGTTTAAGTTGTATAAACAGTTATGTTCTCATGTGATGCACATTACAAGTGCTGCCAATGCTGTGTAGTTTCTCACACTTATATTCTGTCTATGCTGCTGTGTCTTAAAAATATATGAGTTGAACTGTGTCTCTATCTTGATTAGGGAACATAAACTAGAATGATATGGACAATACAGTGACCATAGTACATAGATATATGTTTGTTTCATGCTGTTATCCTGTCCACCTTACTACTGAACCGGTTTACCAAAATGAGTTTCGTATACTACAAGCTAAACCTGTGATGTGTCTGCTTGTTTCTCTTGTAGTATGCAAACAGAATATTGGAGAAGAGCACCCCACTATGCAATGGTAGAGAAAGTAATGCAGATAAGGTTCAAGATAGTGAGACAACCCTGTTGGTCTCCAAGAAAGGTGATAAAAACGATCTTGTAGACAGTGAGAAAACCCCACAGTCCTGCGTTGATGTAGTGTTCGAGTTACTGGCCAGTACCGCTGGCACAAGCTCTTCGAACTCGCTGCCTGAATCACTTCGGCTTCTTCAGTCTCAGCTACAAGCTGAAAGGCATCAGTCAGCTGTGCTGCGGCAAGAAGCCGAAGGACTGAGGAAGTCCCTGCAGAATTCAGATGCGTACTTTCTTGTGCAACAGCAAGCGCTGGAGGATTTAAGCACCAAACAAGAGAAAGTTCATAAGCTTGCTAAGCATCTTGCCAGCATTATGGGTACCCAGGATATTGTTTCTTGAACTCTTCTGAAGTGGTTTCAGTTCTGGACTTGTTTTGCTGCGGCGTTTATATGCTGCTTTGTTCCCTATATTTGCACTGGTGGCGAACTTTGATGCCCAGTGGATGTAATATGTGTAATAGCCGTGATAGTCTAGCATAAGTTGCTTGCTTATTTATTTCCTTGTTGTCTTGTTTATTTGTTTGCTTGTAGTCAGTGCAGTTCTTTTTCCGCGGTTTGCTAGTGGCTGCAATAACCTATTTTTTAAAACTAGGCCATAATAACCATGGGCTAATATTTACTGTAGTGACACTGGGCCTCCTACGGGCCGTAGAAACAGTGGGCCTTCTACGGGCCGTAGAAAGTAGGCCTTCTACGGGCCGTAGAAACAATGGGCCTTCTACGGGCCGTAGAAACAATGGGCCTTCTACGGGCCGTATCATCAATGGGCCTTATACGGGCCGTATGATCGATTGGCCAAACATGGGCCAATAACAGGCCGCATTATGGCCGTAAACGGGCTAGAGTTGGAATCGTCCGTTCATGGGCCGACCATAATGGGCCATCGTTAATAGGCCGTATTTGATGACGCTATGAAAACGGCCCAACGTATTAACGGACCACAAATGGGCCGACTGTAACCACGGGCTGAATTTGGCCCACAAGCAGAAAATGACAGTAACGGGCCGTAAGTAAACGAATGCTGGAAATGAGCCCAAGAATAAATGGGCTCTGAGAAGGCCGAAAGATAACATGGGCTGGAAACGGCCCAACGGAATAACGGGCCGTTAATGGGTATAAAGTGATACACTGTTCATTACGGGCCAGTTTCACCACGGGCCGTTAATGGGTGTAAAGTGATACACTGTTCATTACGGGCCAGTTTCACCACGGGCCGTTAATAGGCCAAGAGTTACATAGGGCCTCATATGGGCCGAAAGACGTCATGGGCCATACATGGGCCAGAAGTGAAAACGGGCTGGAATCATATTGGATGGCCCAGATGACGCTACTGGGCCTAATTCGGATAGGGCGTAACGGGCCTTGGGTTAGCGGGCTGTAAATGGGCTATATGCGAACAGGCCGTTAACAGGCTTTCCATGGGCCGGCCCGCCACCTTTTGACCAAGTCAAACGGGCCGGCCTTTTCACAGGAATGGGCCTCTGTTGGGCCGTGCCACGTGTCGACGTATCATAGGCGCCTTCTGTCCAATGAGTGGATGACATCTGTCCCAACGATGAGCCGACACGTGTTTCCTCCAGCCAATGATGATTTTACACGTGGAAAATCCCCATTGGTCGGGGCTGTTAACGGGTTATCGGATCCAAAACCCGACCCGATAGCTTAACGGCGTTCCGTTACGGTGGATGCCACGTGTCGGTCACCCTTGACGAAAGCACTTCTGTGACGCGCGATTTATCGTCATGGAAGTGCACACTTCCGTGATGATAATTTTGGTAATGTCATGGAACACTTCTACGACAGCACATGTATGACTATCTTGATTCTGTCATAAAATCGTCATGGATGTACATGCATGACAAAAAACGCGACCTACTGTGACAAACACGTATCATCACGGAAGTGTATTTTTTTTGTAGTGAAACATACTTACGAGCTCACCCTAAGGTCGTTGATAAGCTCATTCATGGACTCGCTGTTCCAAGCACGTCGAGGCATGCCATGGAAGGTAAGCTTTGTTAAAAACTCAAGCTCAGAGGGCACCGAGCCCCATCCTGGGTGCCACCGATCAAAGCTCACCAGTGCGCCATCGCAGAACAAACGCCGGGGAGATTCGAACACACGACTGCAGTCGAAAGTTGTCCGGAACCTGACGAAGAAATCAGCCGGTGGCGGACAGACTTTGACGAGCAATTCACTTATTTGGATGTCGTGCGCAATGCCAAGAGCTTTGACAAGGTCGTCCGGCGAGACGGGAGGCCGGTCGCCGTTGATGGCTACCATCAGCACTTTGCCGGCAAACTGGTCGTCAAGCGCCGCCATGCCACTGTTGAGCGACAGCATGCAGCGACCGAAGGCAGGACGGACCTCAGGATCTCCGGCTCAGAGATCCGCGTTGACCGGTGACATGATAGTGAGCTTGAGTACAGGGAGTACAGGAGGGGGATTTGGGGGAACCGGAGTAGGAATCGAGATTCCAGAGGTGGGGGAGGGGCGGGAGATTGGGGATGAAAAGGTAGCTTGAATTTTTAACACGCGCCAATATCCTCTCGGCGCGCAAGCGCACGAAAACACCGGTGGCGCCCACATGTCGGCCTAAGAGTCCTTATTCTTTCTTTTTTGGAGAGCTCGTCCTTTTTTTGAGGATCTTTTGAGAGCCCGGCCTGAGAGTCATAATTGACCTGTTTGGCATTGCGTTACTACTCGGCCCATATTCAACGACACCTCACTGGCCCAAACAAGTGTACATCATCGAAAAGACACTGAGCTCAAATTATATAACTTGAAAAAAGGAGATACACTCTGAACACTGGAGAATGGTGATGCCCTCATTTAGCCCACCAGTAGTTCAAGAAAATAAACAGTTCGAAACAACGATATATACAAAATTCAAACACTGACTAGTGACTACTACTGACATAAACAGCAAGACATGATAGTTCATAAGAAGTCTTGCTACACCACCAGAACGCACCCATGTGCAGCGCTCAGACTCTCGTGATCCAGACGAGAAGGACATTCTAAACAGAGGCAACTATTACATAGTAAGAGTGACATAGACGAGGATGACCAAATGACAAGGAATATGCATAACAAAAGAAAGAACTACCCATCCAGAACAAGCAGCAAAGACAACAAAGTCATTCGAAGAGATGATCCAACACCATCATAATTTGCAGCCCCGCTTCAGCGACCAATGATCCGGAGACACCAGTACTCCACCCTTTCGACGCAACAGCCCAATTACCTATCAACCTGAAGGCTTGAACCACATCACTGCCTGTCATAATTGAGACATCCAATGATCAAAGTTAATGTGGATGCCTTTGTCATTCTCACCTTCTTTTGGCTGCAGGCTGTATCGTTGACAATCAGGGGAGTTTGCTCCCAAACTCCTAGGGCTCGCCGTGTAGACACAGTTTTCCATAGCAAACAAAGCCTCTCTACCATCAAGGTCCTTGCCAACGGTGATCTCCTGGTTAATCGGATAATTGAGTCCGAGAAACAGAGAGTGTGAACCAAGGCTGTTTACCCGCCTCCAACTAAAAAATCCTGAAGGCCCCAACAAGCTGGTATCCTACTCATAGACGTAACAACCACTGTCCGGATACTCACGTATTTCACGGTGCTTGTATATAGTGGGGATTTTGCAATATAACTTTTCCGGCTCATGTGTCCGAATGATCATCAGTCTTTTGCCGTCGTCTGATCAAGCAAGGAACCAGTTGTGCTTCCCTATTTTTGGCAAAGGTGGTGTGATTACAAAGGGCAGTAACTGTAGGGACACTGCATCATATCAAAAAGGACAGACATTGTTAATGTAAGATCAGCATTGTTCAGAGTATGAGTAGGATAATGCAAGAAACAACATTGATATGTCCCTGTTGGAACTGGGAGGAAAATACAGGGAAATATATACTGGGTTCGAAAATATAGAAGTGCCATGCATGGTTATACTCATGTTATCTCGCAATCGATTCTTCACAGGAAACTACCATGTCATGCATGTTATGTAATCATGTTCTGTCCTCACAAACAAATTCTTCAAGGTAACTAACAGACCATGCATTGTTATATACTCGTGTTCTGTGGGCAAATTTTTTGTGAGGATATTATTCTAGCCATTGATTGCTGAAAGGCGAATATAGGTATGTACACATGGTAAGCATTACAGGATTTCACTACTTCCAAATATAGAGTTCTCCATATGCACATTTACTTCCCTAATGTATGGTTAGATGAAACCAATAGTGTGGTGCATGTTTCTACATCATGAAAAATGAGGAAACTAACATGGCCATTGATACACACTCATATTTAGTAGTAGTATATAGATTACTGTAAAATAAGGAGAATATCCATATATTCCTAACCGTTTGATTATTCAGGGGTACAAATTGGCTGTAATGACATGATCACAATCGCATGAATTAACTCATTCCAAATATAGCTGATTTACGGCATCTCTAATACATTGTCATAGTTCTACTCAAATTCGGCTCAAACAGGGATATGCCAATCATCACAAAAAGTTCAAACCGTGTCATGGCGTCATCATTAACATGAGACGGAAACAACTTACACGCGCCGTCCCAGCAATACGTGGTGCCATCTGCTTTGTCGATCGCGTAGATGATGCCATTGTGTTCAATAGCATCACAGAAGTGTGTATTAGCTTTGACGATGATCCACTTCAAGCTGAGTTGTCTCCAGCTAAAGAAGGCACCGGCGTAAAGATAGGCGAGTCCGCGGTCGAACAAGGCAATTAGCTTGAAGTCTGCGTAATTCGCATGTCGTGTGGGCACTTGGCAGATTACAATCTTCTGCAAAACAAGGTCCGTCCAACTGACGTGGTAATCTAGATGACTAGGACCACGATAGTAAAACTCTATATAATCCAACGGAGGAAGGATAATCTCATGGGAAGTTTGGAAGTTCACGAGCACCAACTTTTTACCGTCTTCTCTGAAGGCAGCCATCCAGTGGGAGTTCATGCCGACTCGGTACATACCTGCCAAGAAGTTTCGGGCGATGGTGATCAGATCGAAGTCAAGGGAAATGATGTACGGCGGCCCACTACATACCTACAAAGAAGTTTCAGCTAATGGAGATCGGATTGAAGTCGAGGGGCATCATGTACGCCTCCGTATCATGGTGAGCCAATCAGGCAAAACCAGATAGCAGCAAGCAGGGTGTCTTGAAAAGCTTTGGCCTCGCTTCGATGATGGCCGTGTGCATGCCCCTCGAGCATGTAGCCAGCCGCAGGGCGCTCAACATATCCATACACGAACAACAGAGGTCGAGGACGTCACTGGGGAGATTGCTCCAATCGCGGCTCATATGGATCCTGTGCGGTTCACGTTCGGCCATGGTGGAGTTTGGAAGGTGGGGTTTTGGGGGGCTTGATTTACGGGGGAGAAGGTTGTCGGTGCTGGAGCGGCTAGCGAGGGAATAGTGGTACTGGGGGAGGCGAGCGAGGCGAGGGTACGCGGGGGCACAATGAGATGATGAAGAGTGACCTCAGGATCTCTGGCGAGACGGAGATGGAGATGGAGTGGTGCTAGGGGAGAGGGAGACGAGGCGAGGCATGCTATACAGCGGCGGTGACAGTGATTGCATAGTGCACAAGGTGAGGCTGACTTTGGTAGCCCGGACACACCGTCTGGACTGGTGTCACCTCGGGCGCAGGGTCTTGTCACTTTAGTGTGAGGACCGGATGAATAATAGTATTTTGACCATCAAGTGTACCACAGTTGTACTACTACTAGTAGTAGGAGTAGTAGGAACATGAGTAGTACTCCCGTGCTAGCATGCCTCTGGGTTCACTTCATCCTCCGGCTATCATCCATATTGCGAGCAGAACCAAATTCTCGTGCATGCGGAAGCGCGAAGAAGGACTTTTCTTTTTTGAGGATAACCGCATATTCCTTAACCGTAGTAGGAACATGAGTAGTACTCCCTCCGGTCCTCTTTTGTCTGCGCATAACTTTTTTCAGTATTTCTCTAATTAGTCTGCGTATATACCCTTTTGCATGCGCCCATTTCCCTCCCTGCCCCGCATTCACAGCATTAATTAGCGTACGCATGAGCAGCAACAGCCAGACTCCAGCCAATAAACTGCAGCATGCAAGTGGGCCATTCTGTGCACGTGGGAGAGAGAAAAGGCAATCGAAGAGCCCGTCCAATCCATTGCATGCAGCAGTCAAACCACCGCAGCTCTCCTCATGCATGCGCATAACTTCTACAATTTACTTCTCCATCGGAACCAATTTTCCTCGGCTTTTTCACTACTCCTTGATCTTCATTTGCATCCAAACCACACTGCATTCACATTGTTTTAACCTCTTCACATCCTCCTGGAGTAATTCCGAAGCCCCTATAAATAATCATCTTCTTCAGTTAGACTAGCCATCTAATCTTAATTCTCCAAACCATAGCCCTCCGGTCCAGCGGTTCCAAATGGCGAAAGAGATCGAGATGCAGGTTTTTAGCGTCCAACATGTCCTCGTCGAAGGCTCGTTGAGCATAGTTGCCATAGTCACCGACCACCCAAGGGTTGTTCTGAAGTG
Source organism: Triticum aestivum (assembly GCF_018294505.1). Lineage (NCBI taxonomy): Eukaryota > Viridiplantae > Streptophyta > Magnoliopsida > Poales > Poaceae > Triticum > Triticum aestivum. Next base: position 463,468,280 of record NC_057814.1, on the reverse strand, counting down.
GATCAACAATGTATCCAACTCCCTCCAAAAGGTGGAGATGAATGTCATCGGTCTCGACGCAGAGTACACGGAGCATGCCACTGGGAAGATCCAACGCGCCGCTGTCCTTCAGCTGTGCCTCTAAGATGATGTTTTGGTGTACCACATCATACACCCGCCCTCCATACCAGGTGAGCTTCACGATTTCTTGTCTCGGGAGGACATATACTTCTGTGGGGCAGCCATCGCAGGGGACAAACAGAAGTTAGAGCCGTACAACCTTGATTTGAAAAGCATCACTGACCTACAAACCAAAATAAAAATTCCTGTAGAAGATTGTGATAAATCGACACCATCCCTATTCGACGTAGCAAATTTTGTGCTAGGAACAAATCTTCAGAAGGGTGACGAGACGCTGGCATTAAGGTCGTCTGGATGGGAGAATTATCCCTTGACGTACGAGCGGATAAAATATGCTGCCCTCGATGACTGTGTGAGTTTCGAGATAGCTGCAAGGTCCAAAGAGCTTGTTGCGAAGCCGTCTCCCACAGAAAATGAGAACAACAACAAGAAGAAGATGTTGCACCAGCAGTAGGGCATTATGGATGGATGAACTATTACATCTCTTGTAAAAAAATATCACTATCTATGTATGCGTGTGAGAGAGATTGCACAATTCATTCACATATCACTATCTAGCGATCGTGGACGTGCATCGCTTGAACATAAATCAATATCTACTTCGTATCGTGGCCAAAGGTACAATATCGATTCAACGCTATAAAGATTGGACACTCACATATCACATTTTTTCTATTTAAATAAACCTTTTCAGTTGTGCATGCCAAAGTTACAGTGATGTTTCTTCAAACAACCAATGTAGCTATCATGTACATGCACCATTGTTACTCTTGCATTCAAAATCATTAGTCTTGGATGATTTTGTTGGAAATATGCCCTAGAGGCAATAATAAAATGGTTATTATTGTATTTCCTTGTTCATGATAATTGTCTATTGTTCATGCTATAATTGTATTAACTGGAAACCGTAATACATGTGTGAATACATAGACCACAACATGTCCCTAGTAAACCTCTAGTTGACTAGCTCGTTGATCAATAGATGGTTATGGTTTCCTGACCATGGACATTGGATGTCATTGATAACGGGATCACATCATTAGGAGAACGATGTGATGGACAAGACCCAATCCTAAGCATAGCACAAGATCGTGTAGTTCGTTTGCTAAGAGCTTTTCTAATGTCAAGTATCGTTTCCTTAGACCATGAGATTGTGCAACTCCCGGATACCGTAGGAATGCTTTGGGTGTACCAAACGTCACAACGTAACTGGGTGGCTATAAAGGTGCACTACAGGTATCTCCGAAAGTGTCTGTTGGGTTGGCACAAATCGAGACTGGGATTTGTCACTCCGTATGACGGAGAGGTATCTCTGGGCCCACTCGGTAATGCATCATCATAATGAGCTCAATGTGACTAAGGAGTTAGCCACGGGATCATGCATTACGGAACGAGTAAAGAGACTTGCCGGTAACAAGATTGAACGAGGTATTGGGATACCGACGATCGAATCTCGGGCAAGTAACATACTGATAGACAAAGGGAATTGTATACGGGATTGATTGAATCCCCGACATCGTGGTTCATCCGATGAGATCATCGTGGAACATGTGGGAGCCAATATGGGTATCCAGATCCTGCTATTGGTTATTGCCCGGAGAGGTGTCTCGGTCATGTCTGCATGGTTCCCGAACCCGTAGGGTCTACACACTTAAGGTTCGGTGACGCTAGAGTTGTTATGGGAAATAGTATGTGGTTACCGAAGGTTGTTCGGAGTCCCGGATGAGATCCCAAACATCACGAGGAGTTCCAGAATGGTCCGGTGGTGAAGATCGATATATTGGATGAAGGGTATTGGAGTCCGGAAGTGTTCCGGGGGTACCAGGCTATGGCCGGCATGACCGAAAGGTGTTTCGGGAGCCCCGGCAAGTGTTGGAGGGCCTCATGGGCCAAAGGGGAAGGGGAAAACCAGCCCACTAAGGGGTGGTGCGCCCCCCACACCCTTTCCCACGTTACTTGGGGAGGTGGGGCGCCTCCACCTGGCTTGGGAGGCAAGCCTCCACCTGCTTGGCTTGGGGGGCAAGTCTCCCTAGGATTTTCCCTAGGGAGATCCAATCTGCTTGGCCGCCGCCCCCTAGGGGAAACCCTAGGGCGCCTCCCCCTCTCCCCTTGCCCCTATATATAGTGGAGGGGTGGGAGGGCAGCCGCACCTCTTCCCTGGCGCAGCCCTCCCTCCTCATACACCTCCTCCGTAGTGCTTAGCGAAGCTCTGCCGGAGAACCACGAGCTCCATTGCCACCACGCCGTCGTGCTGCTGGAGTTCTCCCTCAACTTCTCCTCTCCCCTTGCTGGATCAAGAAGGAGGAGACGTCCCCGGGCTGTACGTGTGTTGAACGCGGAGGCGCCGTCCGTTCGGCGCTAGATCGGATCTTCCGCGATTTGAATCGCTGCGAGTACGACTCCATCAACCGTGTTCTTGTAACGCTTCCGCTTAGCGATCTTCAAGGGTATGAAGATGCACCCCCTCTCTCTCGTTGCTAGCATCTCCTAGATTGATCTTGGTGACACGTAGGAAAATTTTGAATTATTGCTACGTTCCCCAACAGATTTAAGGTTCTATTATGAAGTAATATATGTAATATTCATATATGAATTCAACGGGTGCGCAATTTATGAAATGGAGGCTATGTAATCATATGAGGTAACACTTTTAAGTAGCGGACTACAATATCCATTTCTTTTTGTGCGCCTCTACACTAACACGTCAATGCATTATGTTTAAAGTAAATAACCAATTGCACTAAATTATCTATTTACACGAGAAATACATGGGTTGAGCGTTTGATCCCTTTTTTTGTGAACGCGCCACTACACCCATACGATTGGCACGGTCCAATATTAGTTGAAACTGGATACGAACGATCTCGCAGGCGGCAAAATCTCACGCCTCCTTCTAAAATTTCCGCCACCATAGTCTTTAGCATGCAAAATTCCCCTTTTATCCTTGGTGCACGGAGACCAACAGTTACAATACCGCCCTCATCTACATAATAGGTCGGGGCTGCTTTGGTAACTTCTGGTTCCCCCACTACACGGCACCCCCATTTCCTCTCCCCCTCCCGCAAAAATGACTAACTCCACAACACTAGAGCATCTCACATCACGCCGTCCGTACTTCATCGGCCTTTCTCCCCTCCCCTCTCGAAACCCTAGACTGCTCATCCACCGGCGTACCAGAGCCCATTCACTGCCAGCGGCGTCCACCTCGCCGGATCTGCTTCTGCGGCCGCATCTACCCCTTCCACCTCCCCTAGAAACAAGTAGACTGCTCATCCACCACTGTACCACAGCCCATTCAGTGCCGGCCTTGTCCACGGCGCCGGATCTGCTTCGCTGGTACTCTCGTCAACCGCAGCGCATCTGCAGCGGCTCATTCGTACTCCCCACGGGAGACGCTTCGTCCACACCCCCCCGGAGCCGTCCCACCGACGCCCCCGTTGACGGCCTCTGATCCTCTTCGCCAACACCTTCCTCAACCCTACCGGAGCCGCTTCGCCAACACCATCATCAACCCCACCGGAGTAGCTTCGCCTATACCATTTTCAACCCTACTGGGGCCGCTTTGCCAACTCACAAGTCCAGGGCGTCAGATCCGCTTCCTCGCACCCTCATCCAACCTACCGGAGCAGCTTATGTCGCCCCGTCCACGGCCGTAGATCCGCATTGTCGACACCATCCTTAACCCAACCACCGGAGCAGCTTCACCTACGCCCTCGTCCACGACCACAGATCCGCTTCGCCCACACCGTAGTCCACCCTACCGGAGCCGCTCCACAAACACCCTACTCGACGGTTCTAGATCTCCTTACCGGACCCCGACAGCGAGCACAGCGTCATCACCCTTGACGTTTCTAACCTGATTCCCACCATCTGGCAAGATGCCAAGCACCCGCCACGGCCTAGGTACTTGTCACCTTTAAACCCGTCCAGCATCACCTGCCCGATGTACTTCAAATATACTAACAGGTCGCTGTTACCTGTTATGCAGCTGGCAAAAACTATAAGGACGATGTTTCTTCTGGATCTAGCAGCTTGGCCAACCAAGATCCTGGACCGAGGCATTGCTATGATCTTGTAAGCGCGTCTCTCTCTCCTGTATTGTTCTGTGCCTGCCAACGTGTTTTGCTAGGATTTTCGACCAGTAATCCCTTTGTGCAGACAATGATTTCTACTACTGGCTGCTAAATTAGATATGTAGATGTCATACATGATACTACCTCGTACCTCCGATCCTAAATATAAGTCTTTCTAGAGATTCCACTATAGGCTACATACGGAGCAAAATGAGTGAATCTACACTCGAAAATGCATCTATATACATTTGTATGTGGTCCATACTGGAATCTCTACATAGGCATATATTTAGGAACAGAGGCAGTACATTACACAAAATCGTAGGTGGCATGTAGGAATTCCAGTGCACTACATTAGGCTCCCTTAGAGTGCCTGCTAGTCCAGCACACAGAGTCATGGCTAGTTTATGCTATGCACACAATCATTAATTGGTGGTTTAAATATGCGCAAGGGATATGCAATGTATTATCATGTAGAGATGTCTGAAATTAGCCGTGTCAACTTGCAGATAGGGTTACACAATGAAAAAGTACAAGATGTATGTGGTAATTTCATGGAACATCGCAAAAAAAGGAGAGCCAGTGGTGAGCCTATACAGTGTGCTATGGTACGTCACTCCTCCATTGCAATCATCGTGACATGTTATTTGTATGTCAGTTCTATTGGCCAAGTTTCTTAGGGACAGTTATTACGAGTTATCCTCAGAAAATAAGCACCTGTGAATATAAGCTCCATGTAATAAGCCAACCAGTTCTTTTAATTGATCAGTGAAAAGTCTAGATTGCATTATATTTTTTTATTTTGCTGCCCATATGAAAATTAATTTGACTTGCAAACATCACAAATTGAACCCAGTGCAGTAATTAATATGATAGGAAAACAGACCATAACTATTTGCTCAAAATGCAAATACAAAGATACCATCTACTTGGCACAATCTACTTTGGTCAATGTTTTCCATAGAGATCCCATTGCCTAATTTAAACGAAGAACACATGACCCACATTTAAATGAAGAACAATTATTTATTGAATTTCGATGGTCCAAGTGGTTGGTTATTATCATATAGCAGCACCACCTGAAAGCATCAGATAGCAGCAGTAGCAGCTCATAGCAACTCATCATACAGCAGCATCAGTGTGCAATTCATCATATACCAACAACAGCTCATAGCAATTCATCATATAGCAGCAGCAGGAGCAGCTCATAGCAATTCATCATGTAGCAGCAGCAGGAGCAGCTAACAGCAATTCATCATATAGTAGCAGCAGGAGCAGCTCATAGCAATTCATCATATAGCAGTAGCAGGAGCAGCTTATAGCAATTCATCATATAGCATCAGCAGGAGCAGCTCATAGCAATTCATCATACAGCAGCAGCAGGAGCAGCTTATAGCAACTCATCATATAGCAGCAGCAATAGCTCATAGCAATTCATCATATAGCAGCAGCAGCAACTCATAGCAATTCATCATATAGCAGCAGCAGCTCATAGCAATTCATCATATAGCAGCAGCAGGAGCAGCTCATAGCAATGCATTATATAGCAGCAACACAAGCAGCTCATAGCAATTCATCGTATAGTGGATCAGAATGAAAATTTGGCAAAAAATCAGAGGAGATCCTCACCTTGTTGGATGAGCTCATCCTTCAACAGCACCTCAAGGCCACGGCCTGGGAGGTGGGGAGGGGGAATAAGATGCAAGCGGGCAGGGCAATGAACGCTTGCGTGTTTGTTTTTACTTGAGGGTGAGGTGTGACGCGGGCGTCATCAGTTGCATTTTGAGTGTAATATAGGCAGACAACAGAGTCATTTCACTATTCCCCTTCCCTTCAATTTTTAGTGAGGTTCTACCCGAAATACCCCCCTCCAAAGCGAAATTAGTTAAGCCCAAGCCCATAACTCAAAAATGACTTATTTACATCTTTTATGGCTTATTTCGACAATAAGCCCTGAAAAGGCGGAATAGAACTGGCCCTTAACCTGCAATTCAATTGTGCGTGCAATGATGAATCACTCCTGCCTACTATAGTGTACATTTAGGCATCATCATACATGGCATATCTAATACATGTGCATTCCATTGTAGAATCTGGAATATGCAATGTTTATGTTAGTTCATACGTTGCACATGATGTTTAAATGCCCCTTAAATCTGGTCAGTCAAGTGATGGTCTTTAAGCCTCCTTCTTTGCTTCTTTTCTTGATATGTAAGATTTGCTCACACATCTGTTCAATTGCTTGTTTGCATCAGCCAGCCATACTAGGACTGTTTGCTTTGATTACTTGTTGTTCTTGACCTAACACTCTAATAGAGCTTGTCAACGATTTAAACACTAAGGGCTGCTGTAGTGGGGCCTTTTCTAACTCATAGATGACATAAAGGTTTGGCTATACACTAAAGTAGGCTCTCCAAGAGTACTTGGAGATCCAGTTCGAAGGTATGCCTAGTTTTTACATAGTGCAGACATAGTAAATGCTCATTTCATTGTGTGCAAGTGCAAGAGATGCGGCATGTTTCATTATGTGGTGTTGTTTTGTTATAATCTCATCCTTTTGTGTTCATAGACTGGAAAGTATGCATATTTATCTTCCAAGGAGACGAGTAACTAGTTTGTGTCACCTTGCAGAGGGGGTGCAATGAAGATAAGATTGAGGATTTCCAAGTACAAGATGTTAGGAAGGAGCCTTGCAAGAGAAGTAGGAGCTGCGCTGAGCCTCTTCAACCTGTTAAGGTAAGTCACTGTATCCAACTCAACAGTTCAATTCCTTGTTTGTTTCAGGCATAGTTAATTTGCTCTTTTCAATTGCTTTATTTGTCCTCAGTTAATGAGATGCCCAAAGAATGATGCCTGATGTTGGGTACTTGTATAACTATTAGTTGACATAATTAAAGGCCTTACCATTTAATTACTCTGCCGAAGTGTGCCTGAAGCTTTGAAGTCTATTAACCAACTATTATTGCATGAGGCTCACAATCTAGTTTATACTAGGCTAATGATTGCATAGTTTTGCTTGCTGTAGTATGTTTGTATGAAACCCTCTGCTGTTCATTATGCTCCCTAAGACTTTAATTGAGCTACAGAATGGCCAACTGCTTGCTTACTTCTACGCAACGTGCTGTCTAAATTTGTAACTTGTCTGTGTTTTGGATTGGGCCCCAACATCATGCTCCTCTGGTGAGCTAAGAGAGATTTCTGTATGCAGGCTGCACAGACTACCTTTTTTATAATTTTTAAAATATCACCTGCTTATGCTTCATGACGTGTAACATTATTGTTAGTCCTGTTTTGCCATGTACAAAATAGTCTGTCTTGCTCGCTTCACTGTTGTAACTATATTTTTGCCCTAGTCATGTGTACTTACAGAAACATTTCAGGATGAAGTGACATCAACACAAAGATCTGCGAGCAGTGCGGCATGGCCGTTACCGAATGATTATGGATTGGAATTGGAATGTGCTGATGTTCTCGAGCATCAACTAGAGGTGGCAAGACAACGTGTACATGATTCTCAACGTACAATCAAAAAGTTGAGACTGGACATGCAGGTATTAGATGCAGGAGTCAAAAAATGAAACAAGACACTGAGGTAACAACGAAGGAATTGGAGATTTTGCAGACTGAAATTTGTGCTATCTAAATCCGGCCAATCCTATTTTCTGAAGAGATTATAGTTCAAATGGTAAGTTATGTTGATGCGCGTCCATGATGTATGAGCTGTATTTGCCCAGTGTATGTAATTTGCTGTTTGTGTATGCTTTGTTATCACTGGTGCCGAACCATAATGCCCAGTGGGTATAATCGGCTGTAATTTCTTTATTGTATAGTGTAGGATTATTCTACGTTTCTATGCCTTAGTCTCTTTATTGTATAGTGTATGTCTTTTAGAGGTGATAGTATAGAGTAGGATAATTCTTTGAATATGCTATATCGTTCAAAAGGGGACCAACTCGCCCAAACGTTGTAGTGACCATGGCCCTCCACAGGCCGTACGATCCATGGGCCATCTACGGGACGGACGATCCATGGCCTTCTATGGCCGTCGGATCCATGGGCCTTCTATGGGCTCTCGGATCCACGGGCCTTCTATCGGCTGTAGGATCCATGGGCCTTCGGTGGGCCGTCGGATCCATGGGCCTACTGTGGGCCGTCGGATCCATGGGCCTTCTATGGGCCGTCGGATCCATGGGCCTTCTATGGGCCGTCGGATAAATGGGCCTTCTATGGGCCGTCGGGTCAATGGGCCTTCTACGTCCCGTAGGATCCATGGGCTTTCTACAGGTCGTCTCATCTATGGGCCTTGTACTGGCCGTATAAGGGGCCATAAACGGGCTAGACTGGAAATCGTACGTTTTATGGGCTGACCATAACGGGCCATTAGTAGACCGTATTTGATGATGCTATGAAAATGGCCCAACAGATTAAGGGGCCACAAACGGGCCGACTGTATCCAGGGCTGAATTTGGCTCACAAGCAGAAAAGGCCAGTAACGGGCCGTAAGTAACCGAATGCTGGAAATGAGCCCAAGAATAAATGGGCCCTGAGAAGGCCGAAAGGTAACATGGGCTGGAAACGAACCAATGGAATAATGGGCCGCTAATGGGTATAAAGCGATACACTGTTCATTACGGGCCGGTTTCACCACGGGCCGTTAAGGGACCGAGGGTTACTAAGGGCCTCATATGGGCCGAAAGACGTCATGGGCCATACATGGGCCGGAAGTTAAAATGGGCTGGAATTATATTGGATGGCCCAGATGACACTACTGGGCCTAATTCGGATAGGCCGTAAACGGGCCCTGGGTTAGCGGGCTGTAAATGGGCTATATGCGAACATGCCGTTAACAGGCTTGCCGTGGGCCGGCCCACCACCTTTTGACCAAGTCAAAGGGGCCGGCCTTTTCACAGGAATGGGCCTCTATTGGGCCGTGCCACGTGTCGACGTACCATAGGCGCTTTGTGTCCAATGAGTGGATGACATTTTTCCCAACGGTGAGCCGACACGTGTTTCCTCCAGCCAATGATGATTTTACACGTGGAAAATCCCCATTGGTCGGGGCTGTTAACAGGTTATCGGATCCAAAACCGGGCCCGATAGCTTAACGGCGTTCCGTTACGGTGGATGCCACGTGTTGGTCACCCTTGACGAAAGCAATTATGTGACGCGCGATTTATCGTCATGGAAGTGGACACTTCCATGATGATAATTTTGGTAATGTCATGGAACCCTTCTACGACAGCACAGGTATGACTATCTTGATTCTATCATAAATTTGTCATGGATGTACATGCATGACAGAAAACGTGACCTACTGTGACAAACACGTATCATCATGGAAGTGTATTTTTTGTAGTGGAGAGAGAGAGACGGCGTGGGGAGAAACAGATGAATGGGTATTGGAGTGGAGGTCGGCTTGACATCACTTAGCTTGAATCTCTTGAGCATGTCTTGAGTATATTTGGCTTGGTTCATGAAGGTTCCTTCTCTTATTTGCTTGACTTCGAACCCGAGAAAGAACTTCAACTCTCCCATTGAAGACATCTTGAACTTTGAGGTCATGAGAGCGGCAAATTCCTCATTGAAAGCTTTGTTAGGGGAACCAAAGATAATATCATCAACATATAGTTGGCACACAAACAACTCCCCTTTGACCTTCTTAGTAAAAAGAGTGGGGTCGATTTTCCCAACTTCAAATCCACGATCTTGCAACAACTCGGTAAGGTGGTCATACCACACATGTGGGGCTTGTTTAAGGCCGTAGAGTGCCTTATCGAGTTGATACACATGATCGGGGAAGTAGGGATCCTCGAACCCGGGGGGTTGCTTGACATACACCAACTCATTAATAGGACCATTAAGAAAAGCACTCTTCACATCCATTTGTTGCAACTTAAAGTTATGATGAGAAGCATAAGCAATCAACAAACAAATGGATTCAAGGTGAGCAACGGGAACAAAGGTTTCACCATAGTCGATACCCTCGACTTGGGAGTAGCCCTGTGCTACCAATCTTGCCTTGTTGTGAATGATGGTCCCATGAGCATATTGCTTGTTCTTGAATATCCACTTGGTTCCAATGACATTGTGGTTCCCCGTTGGCCTTGGCACCAATCTCCACACCTTGTTGTACTCAAAGTTGTTGAGTTCTTCATGCATGGCATTGAGCCAATCCGGATCTTTGGGGTTCGACACAAGAGACAAACGCGTGATGTTCACAATAGTTTGCCAATTGTCTACGAGTGCTTACCCCCTTTTGAATGCTTCCAAGCACATTCTTCATGAGATGACCCTTGGTGGAGAGCTTGGATGCAATCTTGGCGGCACGACGCTCCAATTCCTCCTTGGGGGTGAGTTGAGGAGCAGTCACTTGATCATCTTGAGCACCGTCTTGAGCTTGTTCTTGATCTTGAGGTTGCTCTTGATCTTGAACTTGCTCGGAGGAGAGAACTTGACCTTGGGCATCACTTGGTGATTCAACACCATCTTGAGATTGATCTTGCCCCTGGTCTTGTTCATGAGGTTGAGGGCCTTCACTTTGTTCTTCGGAAGCGTGTGGGCCTTGGGTTGGTGATGGCTCCACTTGAGTGGAGCATTGTCCTTCTCCTTCGGCCACAAAGGGTTACTCAATGGGTAGGATAAAACCAACTCCCATTCTTCTTATGGCTTGAGGAGGAATTTCGTCACCTACATCACAAGTGCCACTTTGCTCCACGTGGGAGCCGTTATTCTCAGCAAACTCCATGTTACACGTCTCCTCAATAAGTCCCGCGGACTTATTGAGGACTCGGTAAGCATGAGAGTTTGTAGCATAACCAAGAAATATGCCCTCATAAGCTCTAGCCTCAAATTTAGACAACCGAACACCTTTCTTGAGAATGAAACACTTACACCCGAACACCCGAAAGTACTTGAGGTTGGGCTTGTTACCGGTGAGTATCTCATATGGAGTCTTGTTCAAGCCTTTGCGGAGATAGAGCCGATTTGATGCATGACACGCGGTGTTGATGGCTTCGGCCCAAAAGTTGTATGGAGACTTGAACTCTGCCATCATGGTCCTTGCCGCATCCATCAACGTCCGGTTCTTTCTCTCCGCTACACCATTTTGTTGAGGGGTGTATGGTGCATAATATTGATGCTTGATCCCCTCATCACTAAGAAACTCATCCAAGGTGTAGTTCTTGAACTCGGTGCCATTGTCACTTCTTATAGTCAAGATCTTTGCATTGTGTTGACGTTGGGCTTCATTTGCAAAGTCAATGACGGTTTGTTGGGTCTCGCTCTTCCTCTTGAAGAAGTATACCCAAGTGTATCTTGAATAATCATCCACAATCACCAAGCAATACTTTCTACCCCCAAGACTATCAAAGGATGGAGATCCATGTGGAGGAGCTCCAAAGGTCTCTTCGAGTGTGGGAGGGTGAGCCTTCTCATGTAGCTTTCCTTCGATACAAGCACTGCAAGCACGATCTTTAGCAAAACTAACATTTGTTAGTCCACGGACATGGTCCCCCTTGAGAAGACTTTGCAAAGATCTCATATTGACATGGGCTAAATGGCGATGCCAAAGCCATCCCACGTCAACTTTAGCCATTAGGCATGTCGCGGTCTTAGTGGGTCGCTCCGAAAAGTTAATCACATAGAGACCGTTCTCGACATGCCCAACAAAGGCTACTTTAAGAGTCTTGCTCCACAAGAGGGCCACGGTATCAACATCAAAGAAAGTGGCAAAGCCCATGAGTGCAAGTTGACGAACGGAAAGTAAATTGTATGCAAGGGACTCAACAAGCATGACCTTCTCGATCGTGAGATCATGAGAAATGACAACCTTGCCAAGTCCCAATACCTTAGAGGACGAGGCATCACCCCACTCGACATTGGTGGGCATAGATGGAATCTTGTGAACGTTCACCACCAAGTCCTTGCTTCCGGTCATATGATTAGTGGCTCCACTATCGAGCAACCATGATCCCCCACCGGAAGCAAACACCTACAAGAAATCAATGCTTGGTTTTAGGTACCCATTTTCTAATGGGTCCTTTGATGTTAGTAACAAGGGTCTTAGGAACCCAAATAGACCATTCAATGTACTCATAAGAAGAACCAACAAATTTGGCATAAACATGTCCATCACTAGCACGGCATAACACATAAGAAGGGTTAAGGTCGCCGGCTTTGTTGGGAGGGGTAGCATTGCCCTTCTTAGCATCACTACCCTTCAAATTGTTCTTCTTCTTCTTCTTAGAAGCACCCTCTCCCTCCTTCACAAAAGTTTGCTTGAGAGGGGGAGGTCGTTTGGCCTTGTTATCCTTCTTCTTGTTCTTGGACTTGGGTGTGAACCCAATTCCTTCCTTGGCCATAACTTCCTTTTGATTGCTCAAAAGGTCATTGAGGTTCTTCTCACCTTGTATGCACGACACAAGGCCTTTCTCAAGCTGCTTCTTCAACTTTGCATTCTCCTCAACAAGATGCACATGCTCACAACAAGGGTTAGTAGCATTTGCATTATCAATTAAGACCATATGAGGAAAGGTGGCTTTCTCCTTGGTTAGCTTTACTTGGAGTTGATCATGAGACTCTTTGAGGCTAGCATGAGAACCCTTCAAGACCTTGTGAGCCTTGTCACGTAAATCAAACTCCTCTTTGAGTCTAGCAAGATCAACCCCAAGCTTGGCCTTCTAGGAGTTTAGCACACGAGACACAACAAGAGCATGATCAAGATCTTTCTTTAATTTAACGTGGTCATCGTTGTATGACTCCTCAAGAGACAAACGAAGACCTCGCTCTTCCTCAAGAGCATTGGAAAGATCCGAAATCTCATCGGCATAGTCACGACTATGCCCCTCCATCTTAGAGATGGTATCTTCGTGAGCCTCGATCATGTCATTGGCTTCACCAAGTTGTTCCAAGAGAGCAACGAAGAGCTTCTTGGATTTACCCTTGAGCTTACTCATAAAAGACTCAAATTCATTCTCCTCCACATTAGACCCCTCATGTTCATCAATGCAATCCATCAAAGAAGGATTATTAATGATGGTAGTTTTGATGTTGGGGGTTACCTTGTTGGTGGCTTTAGCCATGAGGCACTTGGCGGTGATGTTCTCATTGGGTGAGTCGAAGAGAGACACCCGTGGAGTTGTCACAATGGCAATGGAGGCCATGGCAACCGACTCACCGTCTTCATTATCATCATCATCCTCATTGTACTCTTCTTGTGCCACCAATCCCTTGGGAGGAGTCTTCTTGGTGAAGTTGCTCTTGTTGGGGAAAGACTTGGCCTTGTCCTTTTGGATGAGCTTGCCACCAATGTCTTCCCTCTTCTCATAAGGACATTCCGCAACAAAGTGGCTCACGTTGCCACAATTATAGCAAGTCCTCACTCGTTGCTTGACCTTCGTGCCACTTGAGTTGTTCTTGTTGAAGTTGGGCCTTGTGTTCTTCTTGCTCCAAATTTGCCTTGAAGCAAGAGCCATGTGGTCATGATAAGAATGCTTTGTATCTTCGGGGTTGCTCTCCTCTTCTTCCTCATCGTCCTCTTCTTCCACACTAGCCTTGGCCTTCAAGGCAAGATTGGGCTTCTTTGCTCTTTGAGAACGTAACACCGCATTGTCGGCGGTCTTGTCCAAGATGCTCATAGCCACAAACTCATCCAACACTTCACTTGAGGACAAGGTGTGGAAGTCCGGCCTTTGATGAATGACGGAGGACATGGCCTTGTGGTAAGGCATCATGGCCTCGAGGAATTTGTGCTTGATCCAATTTTCATCCGTATCCTTGCTCCCATGATCTCGGAGTGAGATCGCGAGAGTAATTAATCTCCGATAAAGCTCACGAGGTTTCTCATCTTCTTTCATTGCAAACTCATCGGCTTCATCTTGCATGTGACGCCCGGATAATCATGCTACAGTAATCCCATGCTAACGATGCCACGTCACCTCCATTCCTGTTGCTAATCTATCGTTAGATCAAAACCGGTCCAAAAATTCAAATTCAAAATTTGGCAAATAACAAAAGTTTTCAAAATATTAAACTAAAATGTTCGGAGTGTGCAAATAAATGCCTAGGTATTTATGGTGAAGGAACCATGCCTTTATAAAAAAACCTAAATGAATTCAAACAGAAAAGAGAGATAAATAAAAGAAAAAGGGAGAAGACAAAACTAAAAAAGAAAGAAAGAAAGAAACAGAACCTCCCCTTGGGCCATTCGGCCCAGCTAGCCAGCCGACCCAGCTGCTGGCCAGCCCACTGCCCCCTCAGGCCCAACCGGCCATTCCCCCACTCCCCCTTATCTAGTACCCCCCAAACCGTAACCCCTGACCGCACCACTCCTCCCTCTGCTCCCGCGATCCAGATTGGATCGGGCGCTCGACAGCGCCTCTCGCCGCGTCGGCCATCGACCCCGCCTCGCCGGAACGCTCCCTCTCCGGACCGCCTCCCCGACTCCGTCGCTGCTCGTCGTCCCCGTCCTCCTCCCCAAAGGCTCCACCGAGCCTCGCCGCCCCCCTGCTCACCAACGCGGGTGAGAACCCCGGCCGTCCTCCCTCGCCGCCCCCGTACCCTTCCGCTCGCACACAGCTCCGGCCGCACCGAGCGCCCCTTGCACGTGCCCACACGCACTCACCTGTGCCGATCCGCGCCTGCCCGTGCTCTCCCTCGCCCTACCGCTCGTCCCCCCGCCGCGCGTGCGCCCACGACCGCGTCCACGCGCCGTCCAGCCGCCGCCCTGGCCCCCGTGCCGAACCCCGTCACCGTACGCCGCGGCCCCTGCTGCATCTGCGCCGCCCCGCCGCGTGCCGTGCGCGCCCGCACGCGCCTACGCGCCCAGCGCCCGCCTGCGGTCACCCTGCGTGTGCGCGGCACCGCGCCTCGCCGCGCCACCGCGACCGCTCGCCGCCCCTGCTCCCCTCTGCTGGTCTGCTCCGCCGCGCCGCCTCGCTCCCACTGGCCACAAGCCGCCGGAGCCCCCACACCGCACGGCCCCTCCTGCCCCCCACGGCGCCCACCTCCGCCCCGACCGGCGCCTGGGGCCAGCTGGGTTGCGCCCGGGCGCCCGCTAGTGCCCGCTCGCCCGATAGGCCCCTCTGGGCCACAGACACATGGGACCCCCCAGAACGTTATTGTTAAAAAAAGAATTAAAAATAAAAATAATAAATAAATATATTAATTAAGTAACTAATTAACTTAATTAATCCATTTTAGATTAACCTAATCACTAGTTAAACTAATTAAACATGTTTAGTTAGTCTTGGACTATGACAGTGGGACCCGCCTGTCAGTTTGACTAAGTCAACTAACTGGTTGACTGATGACATCATGCTGACCTCATGCTGACATCATAATGACATTTTCTAAATTAAATTAATTCTGTTAATTCTAAAAATGAATTAAAAACTTTGAAAATTAATATTAAATAAACCGTAACTCGGAGGAAAATACTTTGTACATGAAAGTTGCTCAGAACGACGAGACGAATCCGGATACGTAGGCCGTTCGTCCGCCACACCTCCCTAGCATAGCAAACACGCAACTTTCCCCCTCCGGTTGATCTGTCCGAAAACGCAAAACACCGGGAATACTTTCCCGGATGTTTCCCCCTTTGCCAGTATAGCCTAGTACTGCGTTAGGGCACACCTAGCACCGTTCATTGTCATGTCATGCATCGTCATGCATATGTTTGCTTTATATTTATTTTTTCTTCCCCCTCTTCTCTCGCTAGACACCGAGACCGACGCCGCTGCTACCCAGTACGACTACGGTGTTGACGACCCCTTCTTGCCAGAGCAACCAGGCAAGCCCCCCCTTTGATCACTAGATATCGCCTATTCCTTCTCTCTACTGCTTGCATTAGAGTAGTGTAGCATGATACTGCTTTCGGTTAATCCTATTCTGCTGCATAGCCTGTCATTGTTGATACAGTTGTTACCCTTACCTGCTATCCTACTGCTTAGTATAGGATGCTAGTGTTCCATCAGTGGCCCTACACTCTTGTCCGTCTGCCATGCTATACTACTGGGCCGTCGTCACTTCGGGAGGTGATCACGGGCATATGCTATATACTTTATACTGTTACATTACTTATGATACTGTTCGGAGATGGGGGCTGAAGGGGCAGGTGGCTCCATCCCGGCAGAGGTGGGCTTGGGTTCCCGACGGCCCCCGGCTGTTACTTTGTGGTGGAGCGACAGGGCAGGTTGAGACCACCTAGGAGAGAGGTGGGCCTGGCCCTGGTCGGCGTTCGTGGTTACTTCATAATAACACGCTTAACGAGATCTTGGTATTTGATCTGAGTCTGGCCACTGGCCTATACGCACTAACCAACTACGCGGGAACAGTTATGGGCACTCGACGTCGTGGTATCAGCCGAAGCCTTCGTGATGTCAGCGACTGAGCGGCGCGCGCCGGGTTGGACTAGAACGCCTGCTAGGCTAGGTCTACTTCCGGCCGCATACGCAATGTGCAGGTGTGCAATGGGCGATGGGCCCAGACCCCTGCGCGCATAGGATTTAGACCGGCGTGCTGACCTCTCTGTTGTGCCTAGGTAGGGCTGCGACGTGTTGATCTTCCGAGGCCGGGCATGACCCTGGAAAGTGTGTCCGACCAAATGGGATCGAGCGTGTTGGGTTATGTGGTGCACCCCTGCAGGGAAGTTTATCTATTCGAATAGCCGTGATCTTCGGTAACAGATGACTTGGAGTTGTACCTTGACCTTATGACAACTAGAACCGGATACTTAATAAAACACACCCTTCCAAGTGCCAGATATAACCCGGTGATTGCTCTCACACAGGGCGACGAGGGGAGGATCGCCGGGTAGGATTATGCTATGCGATGCTACTTGGTGAACTTACCATCTACTCTCTTCTACATGCTGCAAGATGGAGGTGGCCTGAAGCGTAGTCTTCGACAAGATTAGCTATCCCCCTCTTATTCTGGCATTCTGCAGTTCAGTCCACCGATATGGCCCTTTACACATATACCCATGCATATGTAGTGTAGCTCCTTGCTTGCGAGTACTTTGGATGAGTACTCACGGTTGCTTTTCTCCCTCTTTCCCCCTTTCCTTTCTACCTGGTTGTCGCAACCAGATACTGGAGCCCAGGAGCCAGACGCCACCATTGACGACGACTCCTACTACACCGGAGGTGCCTACTACTACGTGCAGCCCGCTGACGACGACCAGGAGTAGTTTAGGAGGATCCCAGGCAGGAGGTCTGCGCCTCTTTCGATCTGTATCCCAGTTTGTGCTAGCCTTCTTAAGGAAAACTTGTTTAACTTATGTCTGTACTCAGATATTGTTGCTTCCGCTGACTAGTCTATGATCGAGCACTTGTATTCGAGCCTTCGAGGCCCCTGGCTTGTATTATGAGCTTGTATGACTTATTTTATTTTTAGAGTTGTGTTGTGATATCTTCCCGTGAGTCCCTGATCTTGATCGTACACGTTTGCGTGTATGATTAGTGTACGATTGAAGCGGGGGCGTCACAAGTTGGTACCAGAGCCGACTGCCTGTAGGAATCCCCCTTTCCAACTCCTTGGCCGAAGTCGAGTCTAGTCATTGAAAAAGTTTTTACTAACATGGCTGTGCGGCTTACGGGCCCACGTCGCCATTGGGTGGTATTAGGATCTTTTATTCCTTGATCTATTCTCTGGGACTCTGATCTCTCTTCTATTCGCGTTAAATGATTTTGCTAACTCTAACTATAGGTTCTCGTAATTACTTCGTCCCGGAGAGCCCCTCACTCCAGATGATTGTTTGGTGCACCGAAGGATTCCGAAGATACTCTCCGATGTTCTCTCGAGACTCTTTGCTCGTCGCTTTTGCAATCCCCTACCACCGATACATCCCTATGGATAAATACTTACACCTGTCCTTCTTACTTTCATTCCCAGCTGCTCTTGTTATTACAAGATGCATCGAATTATTTTCGACTTTTAAGAATCTCTTGAGCTACTGCCTTGCAGTTCCTTGCCACCTGAATACCCCTACGGAAAATTCCTCACACTTATCAAGGATTCATTCATCCCCAGTTGTTCATGCATTTCACAAAATACTTCGAAATGCCATTTGATCTTCCAAGAATCCTCTACAGCTTAGTGATCTTGAGATTCTTGTTGCCTGCTGCATTGTGGTTAATTCCATATGCCTAGCAATATTCTTTGACGTCCTTTGTCATTATCATCTTGAGTCCCTCGATTCAATACGTGTGTGATTGCTCACAATCATCACCTGATCCTTAGGAATTGTCTTTCTGGCTCAGACGCCATTCCAGATATGAGCTGGTTTTCCGCCAATCAAACATTGAGTGATGGTGCCTCTAAGTCTACTCAACTTTCTCGTAATTGATCAGGGCATCTGATTCTGATACACCGATCTGGAATCATAATTTCTTTGATTTTAAAACATCAAAGTATTCAGATATTGCCATAATCTGATGCCTTTGCATTCTTTCTTCCTCTGATTGAGTACCGATACTCATGTCAGCTCCGTTGTGGACCGCCAGACCCATTACTGGGTTGTTATCCGATGGTACCATTCACATTCAAATCTTTTGAGTTCTTTTCCCGATACATAATTCCTTTGGTAAATTGTATCCTCTGCTTTGACAACCATGCTCTACTTTCGAGCTTGTGTTAATTACTCCCAAAAGTTTGTGGTATATGTTCCTAAGATGCCCCTACGGGTTGAACCTATGCCTTCATTAAATCTGTGTGAACCCGAAAGATTTCACGGGTCATACTTATCGGGTATTGCACCAGGTAAAACTTTCAACAACTAATATCATTTTTGAAAAGCGAGAGGTGAATGGAAGGTTATACATTGAAGAAGTGGGAGTCGACCTTGAACTTGTGTTCATGCCCATGGACATGATGTAGATCCTATCATGGAAGCTTCTTGTAATAATAACCATTGCCTTGATATAATATTATCTGGTATATGTGAATTGATCATTTGCAATCGTGGTTCCGACCATATTTTCTACTTGATCCCATTTCTCAAGCAAGTGAAAACACTTGTCTTTTGTGGATCAATACATCTCCGCAACCCCTATGTCGATCTACCTTTGAGTTTTACCCTCCGGTATCTCGAGAGTATCAAAGAACTGTGTTGCTTCCTGCGAGTCTTCATCTAGTATTGCTTCTCACCGATATCAGATTTCCTCCAGGTTCTGAGTTATTAGTCACTCGAGAACACCGATAAGTGAATCGATTCCGCACTCTGATTCAATAACTCTAAGTAATTCTCGTTGCTTACGACTTTATTAATCCTTTTAAGTCATTCCTAGCCTGATCGGCTATATCGTTATCATGCTAAATTTTAACCGTGCTACCTGGTCCTTCTTCCCGGAGCACAAATTTCGACGGTGAGCTAATCTTACGTCGATCTTCCTCATCATATCATTTCTCCTTGAACAAAAAACTTGATTTCAAGTTTGTGTCGTACCTGTGGTTCCAATAACCTCTTGCTTCATCATTCCTTTGACTTGATGTCATCACTGATCGATTACATCTTCATGAAATCTCTCTACAAAATTTGTCGTGATCCTCATCAACATTTTGACTGCTTTCAGGATATCAATCGAATTCATGACGAGAAATACCATCCTTGCCCTCGATGATTGTGTTATCATCGGCCACTTTATTGCCTTCCCTCCAACACAAACTTGTTCGTGTTTTGTGTTATACCTTGAGTTCCTTGCTACACAGCATTTGTTCTTCCTTACCTTGGAATATTACCATCTTTTATGTCAGGAATGTCGTGAGAATTTCACCACCTCTTAAGAAATTCTTCTTGCAGCGATGCTTCTCGCCTGTTGTGAGAATTTAATACCTCTAGCAACCCTATTGTTTCGAAGTGAATGGCTGATAGTTTCGTTATCGAATCACCATTCTAACTTTGATCGTCCTACTTGGTCCATATTTCCAGGTGCATTTTCGTTCAACATTTAATTGTGGAGGTTCTCATCGAACATACCTCATTATATACTTAGGCGTGTCCGATGCTATCACCTCGTTCACTTAATCATGGAAATCCAGCTTATGGAAACCTTGATGAATTGCCGCTGAGTCCATCAGCCACCTCCTCATCCTCTCCATGGTTTACTAATGAACTCTTGTATCGGAACTCGCTTCCATAGTTCATTTCCTGAGAATCTTACATTGTCATCTCGTCAATTTGTGTTGCACCTTTTCTTCTCAGGTATCCTAAGTCTGAGGTATCCCGACACCAATCAGATCTGAATCTCGGTCAGATATGATGGTTGGAACATATTTCCAGGAGTTATAACATCTTTACATGACCCGGTAAGGTGGTGTCTTTGCTTAGCACCCCTGGCCTGAGGCCCTATTGTTATAGATTCCTTTTCAGCAAGGTTATCCTTTCTTCCATGAGGAAATTGTAAGACTTATTCTATAAGTTGTTCCTGATGGATCCTTTGTGTTTCCAAAGTCCGATCTTTACCCAATGACCATGTCAATGCTATCTCGAAGCATGTCTGTGGTACTCTGATTTTCAATAAGAACATTCGAAGCCCAATGCTAAATGTTTCTTGCTCAATTATCCAAACACCGTTGTATGGGTAATGTCATGAAATTTCTCTCCCCTTACCTAAAGGGTTTTCTACATTATCTCCTGTCGTGGATATCTTGCTCTGCTTGTCCTTGGGAAGGGTATACCCCTGGTACATGTGTCAAACACATTTTCCTTTCCATTGTTCTGTTTGATCTGATGACCACATTCTCCTTTCCATTGATTTGTTTAACCTTCCTTGTGATCCATATGATCTAAGCAGTAATATTCTTCTGCTTATGTAAACACCTTGGTGTACAACCGTGTCAGTAAGACCCTGTTGCATTTGTCGATAGCATTCCGGTAACCACCGATGGATGAGAACTTTGCCTATTAGTCCGCCTCGTTCAACGAGCAGTAAAATGGTTCTCTCCGTCCCTCGCCCTTGGTACCGATGTTGACATCGACATAATTGACAGGCTTTCCTCTGGCCTGCATTGCTATCATGATCGTGCATGATCACAATGCCCTCCCTAAATTTTTTTAACCCACATGGTGGGCCCATAACCCACAGTTCCACAGGATCGAAACCTGACTCTCCTGTACACCCACGTTGCTAAAGTTATTTCTCGCGTTTGACTCCGTATGTAATTCACGGGTCAGCTTCCTAGAGAAGATCTACTCTGGTATCAGACGCAATACTTATTCTCGTTGCTCTGGACCCCTTTCACACTTTGTTTCAGGAAACGAACGATTGCCTAGCTGCTTGAAACTTCCCATGATACCTCCTTACTTTGCTCTCGATATTTTCTTAAGTTTCAATTCGAGAGTTACTTTCCGCCACCTTCCCCGATGTCATCGACCAGATAGTCAACCTTGCAGAGGTCCGTTCTTCTGGAATACCCATTCTTTATTCTTTCGTAAGTATGATGGAGTTCCTGAAGAAAGGATGACGACTTCATAATGATGACCTGAAGCAGTGGAATGAAGACATCAATGTAATGGATCGATCTCTTCGAGTAGAGCAACCAAGACCGAGAAGAATCGTTAGAAATTTCATAACCTAGTCTTTCCCCCCTTACACCACCCCTTAAATCTCGGGACGAGATTTCTTGTAGTGGAGGAGAATTGTGACGCCCGGATAATCATGCTACAGTAATCCCATGCTAACGATGCCACGTCACCTCTGTTACTGTTGCAAATCTATCGTTAGATCAAAACAGGTCCAAAAATTCAAATTCAAAATTTGGCAAATAACAAAAGTTTTTAAAATATTAAACTAAAATGTTCGGAGTGTGCAAATAAATGTCTAGGTATTTATGATGAAGGAACCATGCCTTTATAAAAAAACCTAAATGCATAAAATGAATTCAAACAGAAAAGAGAGATAAATAAAAGAAAAGGGAAAAGGCAAAACTAAAAAAGAGAGAAAGAAACAGAACCTCCCCCTGGGCCATTCGGCCCAGCTAGCCAGGCCGACCCAGCTGCTGGCCAGCCCACTGCCCCCTCAGGCCCAACCGGCCATCCCCCCACCCCCCTTATCCACTACCCCCAAACCCTAACCCCTGACCGCACCACTCCCCGCACTCGTCCCACTCCTCCCTCTGCTCCCCCAATCCAGATTGGATCGGGCGCTCGACGGCGCCTCTCGCCGCGCCGGCCGCGTCGGCCATCGACCCCGCCTCGCCGGAACGCTCCCTCTCCGGACCGCCTCCCCGACTCCGTCGCTGCTCGTCGTCCCCGTCCTCCTCCCCAAAGGCTCCACTGAGCCTCGCCTCCCCCTGATCGCCAACGTGGGTGAGAACCCCGGTCGTCCTCCCTCGCCGCCCCGTACCCTTCCGCTCGCACACAGCTTTGGGCCGCACCGAGCGCCCCTTGCACGCGCCCACATGCGCTCATCTGCGCCGATCCGCGCCTGCCTGTGCTCTCCCTCGCCCTGCCGCTCGCCCCTCCGCCGCGCGTGCGCCCCCGCGCCGTCCAGCCGCCGCCCTGGTCCCCGTGCCGAACCCCGTCACCGTACGCCACGGCCCCTGCTGCATCTGCACCGCCCCGCCGTGTGCAGTGCGCGCCCGCCTGCGGTCACCAAGCATGTGGGCGGCACCGCGCCTCGCCGCGCCACCGCGACCGCTCGCCGCTCCTGCTCCCCTCTGCTGATCTGCTCCGCCGCGCCGCCTCGCTCCCTCCGGCCACAAGCCGCCGGAGCCCCCACACCGCACGGCCCCTCCTGCCCCCCCCCACGGCGCTCACCTCCACCCCGACCGGCGCCCGGGGCCAGCTGGGTTGCGCCCGCCTCCAGCGCCCATTAGCGCCCGGGCGCCCGCTGTTGGGTAACGTAGTAATTTCAAAAATTTCCTACGCACACGCAAGATCATGGTGATGCATAGCAACGAGAGGGGAGAGTGTTGTCCACGTACCCTCGTAGACCGACAGCGGAAGCGTTATCACAACGCGGTTGATGTAGTCGTACGTCTTCACGATCCGACCGATCAAGTACCGAACGCACGGCACCTCCGAGTTCTACACACGTTCAGCTCGATGACGTCCCTCGAACTCCGATCTAGCCTAGTGTTGAGGGAGAGTTTCGTCAGCACGACGGCATGGTGACGATGATGATGTTCCACCGACGCAGGGCTTCGCCTAAGCTCCGCAACGGTATTATCGAGGTGTAATATGGTGGAGGGGGGCACCGCACACGGCTAAGAGATCTCAAGGATCAATTGTTGTTTCTCTGGGGTGCCCCCCTGCCCCCGTATATAAAGGAGCAAGGGGAGGCAGCCGACCAAGGGGAGAGGCGCGCCAAAGGGGGGAGTCCTACTCCCACCGGGAGTAGGACTCCTCCTTTCCTTGTTGGAATAGGAGAAGGGAAGGGAGAAGGAGAAAGAAGGAAGGGGGCACCCCCCCTTCCCTAGTCCAATTCGGACCAGATCATGGGGAGGGGCGCGACCACCTTTTGAAGCCTTTCTCTCCTTTCCCGTATGGCCCATTAAGGCCCAATACGAATTCCCGTAACTCTCCGGTACTCCGAAAAATACCCGAATCACTCGGAACCTTTTCGAAGTCCGAATATAGTCGTCCAATATATCGATCTTTACATCTCGGCCATTTCGAGACTCCTCGTCATGTCCCCGATCTCATCCGGGACTCCGAACTCCTTCGGTACATCAAAACTCAATAAAACTGTCATCGTAACGTTAAGCGTGCGGACCCTACGGGTTCGAGAACTATGTAGACATGACCGAGACACCTCTCCGGTCAATAACCAATAGCGGAACCTGGATGCTCATATTGGTTCCTACATATTCTACGAAGATCTTTATCGGTCAGACTGCATAACAACATACGTTGTTCCCTTTGTCATCGGTATGTTACTTGCCCGAGATTCGATCGTTGGTATCTCGATACCTAGTTCAATCTCGTTACCGGCAAGTCTCTTTACTCGTTCCGTAATACATCATCCTGCAACTAACTCATTAGTCACAATGCTTGCAAGGCTTATAGTGATGTGCATTACCGAGTGGGCCCAGAGATACCTCTCCGGCAATCGGAGTGACAAATCCTAATCTCGAAATACGCCAACCCAACAAGTACCTTTGGAGACACCTGTAGAGCACCTTTATAATCACCCATTTACGTTGTGACGTTTGGTAGCACACAAAGTGTTCCTCCGGTAAACGGGAGTTGCATAATCTCATAGTCGTAGGAACATGTATAAGTCATGAAGAAAGCAATAGCAACATACTAAACGATCGGGTGCTAAGCTAACGGAATGGGTCAAGTCAATCACGTCATTCTCCTAATGAGGTGATCCCGTTAATCAAATGACAACTCATGTCTATGGCTAGGAAACATAACCATCTTTGATTAACGAGCTAGTCAAGTAGAGGCATACTAGTGACACTCTGTTTGTCTATGTATTCACACATGTATTATGTTTCCGGTTAATACAATTCTAGCATGAATAATAAACATTTATCATGATATAAGGAAATATATAATACTTTATTATTGCCTCTAGGGCATATTTCCTTCACCCGCTAGTGCCCGCTCGCCCGATAGGCCCCTCTGGGCCACAGACACATGGGACCCCCCAGAACGTTTTTGTTAAAAAAGAATTAAAAATAATAATAATAAATAAATATAAATAAATATTAATTAATTAATTAAGTAAGTAACTAATTAACTTAATTAATCCTGTTTAGATTAACCTAATCACTAGCTAAACTAATTAAACATGTTTAGTTAGTCATGGACTATGATAGTGGGACCCGCCTGTCAGTTTGACTAAGTCAACTAACTGGTTGACTGATGACATCACGCTGACCTCATGCTGACATCATAATGACATTTTCTAAATTAAATTAATTATGTTAATTCTAAAAATGAATTAAAAACTTTGAAAATTAATATTAAATAAACCGTAACTCGGATGAAAATACTTTGTACATGAAAGTTGCTCAGAACGACGAGACGAATCCGGATACGTAGCCCGTTCGTCCGCCACACCTCCCTAGCATAGCAAACACGCAACTTTACCCCTCCGGTTGATCTGTCCGAAAACGCAAAACACCGGGAATACTTTCCCGGATGTTTCCCCCCTTCGCCAGTATTGCCTAGTACCGCGTTAGGGCACACCTAGCACCATTCATTGTCATGTCATGCATCGTCATGCATATGTTTGCTTTATATTTATTTTTTCTTCCCCCTCTTCTCTCGCTAGACACCGAGACCGACGCCGCTGCTACCCAGTACGACTACGGTGTTGACGACCCCTTCTTGCCAGAGCAACCAGGCAAGCCCCCCCTTTGATCACTAGATATCGCCTATTCCTTCTCTCTACTGCTTGCATTAGAGTAGTGTAGCATGTTATTGCTTTCGGTTAATCCTATTCTGCTGCATAGCCTGTCATTGTTGATACAGTTGTTACCCTTACCTGCTATCCTACTGCTTAGTATAGGATGCTAGTGTTCCATCAGTGGCCCTACACTCTTGTCCGTCTGCCATGCTATACTACTGGGCCGTCGTCACTTCGGGAGGTGATCACGGGCATATGCTATATACTTTATACTGTTACATTACTTATGATACTGTTCGGAGATGGGGGCTGAAGGGGCAGGTGGCTCCATCCCGGCAGAGGTGGGCTTGGGTTCCCGACGGCCCCCGGCTGTTACTTTGTGGTGGAGCGACAGGGCAGGTTGAGACCACCTAGGAGAGAGGTGGGCCTGGCCCTGGTCGGCGTTCGTGGTTACTTCATAATAACACGCTTAACGAGATCTTGGTATTTGATCTGAGTCTGGCCACTGGCCTATACGCACTAACCAACTACGCGGGAACAGTTATGGGCACTCGACGTCGTGGTATCAGCCGAAGCCTTCGTGATGTCAGCGACTGAGCGGCGCGCGCCGGGTTGGACTGGAACGCCTGCTAGGCTAGGTCTGCTTCCGGCCGCATACGCAATGTGCAGGTGTGCAATGGGCGATGGGCCCAGACCCCTGCGCGCATAGGATTTAGACCGGCGTGCTGACCTCTCTGTTGTGCCTAGGTAGGGCTGCGACGTGTTGATCTTCCGAGGCCGGGCATGACCCTGGAAAGTGTGTCCGGCCAAATGGGATCGAGCGTGTTGGGTTATGTGGTGCACCCCTGCAGGGAAGTTTATCTATTCGAATAGCCGTGATCTTCGGTAACAGATGACTTGGAGTTGTACCTTGACCTTATGACAACTAGAACCGGATACTTAATAAAACACACCCTTCCAAGTGCCAGATATAACCCGGTGATTGCTCTCACACAGGGCGACGAGGGGAGGATCGCCGGGTAGGATTATGCTATGCGATGCTACTTGGTGAACTTACCATCTACTCTCTTCTACATGCTGCAAGATGGAGGTGGCCTGAAGCGTAGTCTTCGACAAGATTAGCTATCCCCCTCTTATTCTGGCATTCTGCAGTTCAGTCCACCGATATGGCCCTTTACACATATACCCATGCATATGTAGTGTAGCTCCTTGCTTGCGAGTACTTTGGATGAGTACTCACGGTTGCTTTTCTCCCTCTTTCCCCCTTTCCCTTCTACCTGGTTGTCGCAACCAGATACTGGAGCCCAGGAGCCAGACGCCACCATTGACGACGACTCCTACTACACCGGAGGTGCCTACTACTACGTGCAGCCCGCTGACGACGACCAGGAGTAGTTTAGGAGGATCCCAGGCAGGAGGTCTGCGCCTCTTTCGATCTGTATCCCAGTTTGTGCTAGCCTTCTTAAGGAAAACTTGTTTAACTTATGTCTGTACTCAGATATTGTTGCTTCCGCTGACTAGTCTATGATCGAGCACTTGTATTCGAGCCTTCGAGGCCCCTGGCTTGTATTATGAGCTTGTATGACTTATTTTATTTTTAGAGTTGTGTTGTGATATCTTCCCGTGAGTCCCTGATCTTGATCGTACACGTTTGCGTGTATGATTAGTGTACGATTGAAGCGGGGGCGTCACAAGTTGGTACCAGAGCCGACTGCCTGTAGGAATCCCCCTTTCCAACTCCTTGGCCGAAGTCGAGTCTAGTCATTGAAAAGTTTTTACTAACATGGCTGTGCGGCTTACGGGCCCACGTCGCCATTGGGTGGTATTAGGATCTTTTATTCCTTGATCTATTCTCTGGGACTCTGATCTCTCTTCTATTCGCGTTAAATGATTTTGCTAACTCTAACTATAGGTTCTCGTAATTACTTCGTCCCGGAGAGCCCCTCACTCCAGATGATTGTTTGGTGCACCGAAGGATTCCGAAGATACTCTCCGATGTTCTCTCGAGACTCTTTGCTCGTCGCTTTTGCAATCCCCTACCACCGATACATCCCTATGGATAAATACTTACACCTGTCCTTCTTACTTTCATTCCCAGCTGCTCTTGTTATTACAAGATGCATCGAATTATTTTCGACTTTTAAGAATCTCTTGAGCTACTGCCTTGCAGTTCCTTGCCACCTGAATACCCCTACGGAAAATTCCTCACACTTATCAAGGATTCATTCATCCCCAGTTGTTCATGCATTTCACAAAATACTTCGAAATGCCATTTGATCTTCCAAGAATCCTCTACAGCTTAGTGATCTTGAGATTCTTGTTGCCTGCTGCATTGTGGTTAATTCCATATGCCTAGCAATATTCTTTGACGTACTTTGTCATTATCATCTTGAGTCCCTCGATTCAATACGTGTGTGATTGCTCACAATCATCACCTGATCCTTAGGAATTGTCTTTCTGGCTCAGACGCCATTCCAGATATGAGCTGGTTTTCCGCCAATCAAACATTGAGTGATGGTGCCTCTAAGTCTACTCAACTTTCTCGTAATTGATCAGGGCATCTGATTCTGATACACCGATCTGGAATCATAATTTCTTTGATTTTAAAACATCAAAGTATTCAGATATTGCCATAATCTGATGCCTTTGCATTCTTTCTTCCTCTGATTGAGTACCGATACTCATGTCAGCTCCGTTGTGGACCGCCAGACCCATTGCTGGGTTGTTATCCGATGGTACCATTCACATTCAAATCTTTTGAGTTCTTTTCCCGATACATAATTCCTTTGGTAAATTGTATCCTCTGCTTTGACAACCATGCTCTACTTTCGAGCTTGTGTTAATTACTCCCAAAAGTTTGTGGTATATGTTCCTAAGATGCCCCTACGGGTTGAACCTATGCCTTCATTAAATCTGTGTGAACCCAAAGATTTCACGGGTCATACTTATCGGGTATTGCACCAGGTAAAACTTTCAACAACTAATGTCATTTTTGAAAAGCGAGAGGTGAATGGAAGGTTATACATTGAAGAAGTGGGAGTCGACCTTGAACTTGTGTTCATGCCCATGGACACGATGTAGATCCTATCATGGAAGCTTCTTGTAATAATAACCATTGCCTTGATATAATATTATCTGGTATATGTGAATTGATCATTTGCAATCGTGGTTCCGACCATATTTTCTACTTGATCCCATTTCTCAAGCAAGTGAAAACACTTGTCTTTTGCGGATCAATACATCTCCGCAACCCCTATGTCGAGCTACCTTTGAGTTTTACCCTCCGGTATCTCGAGAGTATCAAAGAACTGTGTTGCTTCCTGCGAGTCTTCATCTAGTATTGCTTCTCACCGATATCAGATTTCCTCCAGGTTCTGAGTTATTAGTCACTCGAGAACACCGATAAGTGAATCGATTCCGCACTCTGATTCAATAACTCTAAGTAATTCTCGTTGCTTACGACTTTATTAATCCTTTTAAGTCATTCCTAGCCTGATCGGCTATATCGTTATCATGCTAAATTTTAACCGTGCTACCTGGTCCTTCTTCCCGGAGCACAAATTTCGACGGTGAGCTAATCTTACGTCGATCTTCCTCATCATATCATTTCTCCTTGAACAAAAAACTTGATTTCGAGTTTGTGTCGTACCTGTGGTTCCAATAACCTCTTGCTTCATCATTCCTTTGACTTGATGTCATCACTGATCGATTACATCTTCATGAAATCTCTCTACAAAATTTGTCGTGATCCTCATCAACATTTTGACTGCTTTTAGGATATCAATCGAATTCATGACGAGAAATACCATCCTTGCCCTCGATGATTGTGTTATCATCGGCCACTTTATTGCCTTCCCTCCAACACAAACTTGTTCGTGTTTTGTGTTATACCTTGAGTTCCTTGCTACACAGCATTTGTTCTTCCTTACCTTGGAATATTACCATCTTTTATGTCAGGAATGTCGTGAGAATTTCACCACCTCTTAAGAAATTCTTGTTGCAGCGATGCTTCTCGCCTGTTGTGAGAATTTAATACCTCTAGCAACCCTATTGTTTCGAAGTGAATGGCTGATAGTTTCGTTATCGAATCACCATTCTAACTTTGATCGTCCTACTTGGTCCATATTTCCAGGTGCATTTTCGTTCAACATTTAATTGTGGAGGTTCTCATCGAACATACCTCATTATATACTTAGGCGTGTCCGATGCTATCACCTCGTTCACTTAATCATGGAAATCCAGCTTATGGAAACCTTGATGAATTGCCGCTGAGTCCATCAGCCACCTCCTCATCCTCTCCATGGTTTACTAATGAACTCTTGTATCGGAACTCGCTTCCATAGTTCATTTCCTGAGAATCTTACATTGTCATCTCGTCAATTTGTGTTGCACCTTTTCTTCTCAGGTATCCTAAGTCTGAGGTATCCCGACACCAATCAGATCTGAATCTCGGTCAGATATGATGGTTGGAACATATTTCCAGGAGTTATAACATCTTTACATGACCCGGTAAGGTGGTGTCTTTGCTTAGCACCCCTGGCCTGAGGCCCTATTGTTATAGATTCCTTTTCAGCAAGGTTATCCTTTCTTCCATGAGGAAATTGTAAGACTTATTCTATAAGTTGTTCCTGATGGATCCTTTGTGTTTCCAAAGTCCGATCTTTACCCAATGACCATGTCAATGCTATCTCGAAGCATGTCTGTGGTACTCTGATTTTCAATAAGAACATTCGAAGCCCAATGCTAAATGTTTCTTGCTCAATTATCCAAACACCGTTGTATGGGTAATGTCATGAAATTTCTCTCCCCTTACCTAAA
Source organism: Triticum aestivum (assembly GCF_018294505.1). Classification (NCBI taxonomy): domain Eukaryota; kingdom Viridiplantae; phylum Streptophyta; class Magnoliopsida; order Poales; family Poaceae; genus Triticum; species Triticum aestivum. The sequence continues at coordinate 463,437,970 of NC_057814.1, read as the reverse complement.
GGGTTTTCTACATTATCTCCTGTCGTGGATATCTTGCTCTGCTTGTCCTTGGGAAGGGTATACCCCTGGTACATGTGTCAAACACATTTTCCTTTCCATTGTTCTGTTTGATCTGATGACCACATTCTCCTTTCCATTGATTTGTTTAACCTTCCTTGTGATCCATATGATCTAAGCAGTAATATTCTTCTGCTTATGTAAACACCTTGGTGTACAACCGTGTCAGTAAGACCCTGTTGCATTTGTCGATAGCATTCCGGTAACCACCGATGGATGAGAACTTTGCCTATTAGTCCGCCTCGTTCAACGAGCAGTAAAATGGTTCTCTCCGTCCCTCGCCCTTGGTACCGATGTTGACATCGACATAATTGACAGGCTTTCCTCTGGCCTGCATTGCTATCATGATCGTGCATGATCACAATGCCCTCCCTAAATTTTTTTAACCCACATGGTGGGCCCATAACCCACAGTTCCACAGGATCGAAACCTGACTCTCCTGTACACCCACGTTGCTAAAGTTATTTCTCGCGTTTGACTCCGTATGTAATTCACGGGTCAGCTTCCTAGAGAAGATCTACTCTGGTATCAGACGCAATACTTATTCTCGTTGCTCTGGACCCCTTTCACACTTTGTTTCAGGAAACGAACGATTGCCTAGCTGCTTGAAACTTCCCATGATACCTCCTTACTTTGCTCTCGATATTTTCTTAAGTTTCAATTCGAGAGTTACTTTCCGCCACCTTCCCCGATGTCATCGACCAGATAGTCAACCTTGCAGAGGTCCGTTCTTCTGGAATACCCATTCTTTATTCTTTCGTAAGTATGATGGAGTTCCTGAAGAAAGGATGACGACTTCATAATGATGACCTGAAGCAGTGGAATGAAGACATCAATGTAATGGATCGATCTCTTCGAGTAGAGCAACCAAGACCGAGAAGAATCGTTAGAAATTTCGTAACCTAGTCTTTCCCCCCTTACACCACCCCTTAAATCTCGGGACGAGATTTCTTGTAGTGGAGGAGAATTGTGACGCCCGGATAATCATGCTACAGTAATCCCATGCTAACGATGCCACGTCACCTCTGTTACTGTTGCAAATCTATCGTTAGATCAAAACAGGTCCAAAAATTCAAATTCAAAATTTGGCAAATAACAAAAGTTTTTAAAATATTAAACTAAAATGTTCGGAGTGTGCAAATAAATGTCTAGGTATTTATGATGAAGGAACCATGCCTTTATAAAAAAACCTAAATGCATAAAATGAATTCAAACAGAAAAGAGAGATAAATAAAAGAAAAAGGGAAAAGGCAAAACTAAAAAAGAGAGAAAGAAACAGAACCTCCCCCTGGGCCATTCGGCCCAGCTAGCCAGGCCGACCCAGCTGCTGGCCAGCCCACTGCCCCCTCAGGCCCAACCGGCCATCCCCCCCACCCCCCTTATCCACTACCCCCAAACCCTAACCCCTGACCGCACCACTCCCCGCACTCGTCCCACTCCTCCCTCTGCTCCCCCAATCCAGATTGGATCGGGCGCTCGACGGCGCCTCTCGCCGCGCCGGCCGCGTCGGCCATCGACCCCGCCTCGCCGGAACGCTCCCTCTCCGGACCGCCTCCCCGACTCCGTCGCTGCTCGTCGTCCCCGTCCTCCTCCCCAAAGGCTCCACTGAGCCTCGCCTCCCCCCTGATCGCCAACGTGGGTGAGAACCCCGGTCGTCCTCCCTCGCCGCCCCGTACCCTTCCGCTCGCACACAGCTTTGGGCCGCACCGAGCGCCCCTTGCACGCGCCCACATGCGCTCATCTGCGCCGATCCGCGCCTGCCTGTGCTCTCCCTCGCCCTGCCGCTCGCCCCTCCGCCGCGCGTGCGCCCCCGCGCCGTCCAGCCGCCGCCCTGGTCCCCGTGACGAACCCCGTCACCGTACGCCACGGCCCCTGCTGCATCTGCACCGCCCCGCCGTGTGCAGTGCGCGCCCGCCTGCGGTCACCAAGCGTGTGGGCGGCACCGCGCCTCGCCGCGCCACCGCGACCGCTCGCCGCCCCTGCTCCCCTCTGCTGATCTGCTCCGCCGCGCCGCCTCGCTCCCTCCGGCCACAAGCCGCCGGAGCCCCCACACCGCACGGCCCCTCCTGCCCCCCCCCACGGCGCTCACCTCCACCCCGACCGGCGCCCGGGGCCAGCTGGGTTGCGCCCGCCTCCAGCGCCCATTAGCGCCCGGGCGCCCGCTGTTGGGTAACGTAGTAATTTCAAAAATTTCCTACGCACACGCAAGATCATGGTGATGCATAGCAACGAGAGGGGAGAGTGTTGTCCACGTACCCTCGTAGACCGACAGCGGAAGCGTTATCACAACGCGGTTGATGTAGTCGTACGTCTTCACGATCCGACCGATCAAGTACCGAACGCACGGCACCTCCGAGTTCTACACACGTTCAGCTCGATGACGTCCCTCGAACTCCGATCTAGCCTAGTGTTGAGGGAGAGTTTCGTCAGCACGACGGCATGGTGACGATGATGATGTTCCACCGACGCAGGGCTTCGCCTAAGCTCCGCAACGGTATTATCGAGGTGTAATATGGTGGAGGGGGGCACCGCACACGGCTAAGAGATCTCAAGGATCAATTGTTGTTTCTCTGGGGTGCCCCCCTGCCCCCGTATATAAAGGAGCAAGGGGGAGGCAGCCGACCAAGGGGAGAGGCGCGCCAAAGGGGGGAGTCCTACTCCCACCGGGAGTAGGACTCCTCCTTTCCTTGTTGGAATAGGAGAAGGGAAGGGAGAAGGAGAAAGAAGGAAGGGGGCACCCCCCTTCCCTAGTCCAATTCGGACCAGATCATGGGGAGGGGCGCGGCCACCTTTTGAAGCCTTTCTCTCCTTTCCCGTATGGCCCATTAAGGCCCAATACGAATTCCCGTAACTCTCCGGTACTCCGAAAAATACCCGAATCACTCGGAACCTTTTCCGAAGTCCGAATATAGTTGTCCAATATATCGATCTTTACATCTCGGCCATTTCGAGACTCCTCGTCATGTCCCCGATCTCATCCGGGACTCCGAACTCCTTCGGTACATCAAAACTCAATAAAACTGTCATCGTAACGTTAAGCGTGCGGACCCTACGGGTTCGAGAACTATGTAGACATGACCGAGACACCTCTCCGGTCAATAACCAATAGCGGAACCTGGATGCTCATATTGGTTCCTACATATTCTACGAAGATCTTTATCGGTCAGACTTCATAACAACATACGTTGTTCCCTTTGTCATCGGTATGTTACTTGCCCGAGATTCGATCGTTGGTATCTCGATACCTAGTTCAATCTCGTTACCGGCAAGTCTCTTTACTCGTTCCGTAATACATCATCCTGCAACTAACTCATTAGTCACAATGCTTGCAAGGCTTATAGTGATGTGCATTACCGAGTGGGCCCAGAGATACCTCTCCGACAATCGGAGTGACAAATCCTAATCTCGAAATACGCCAACCCAACAAGTACCTTTGGAGACACCTGTAGAGCACCTTTATAATCACCCATTTACGTTGTGACGTTTGGTAGCACACAAAGTGTTCCTCCGGTAAACGGGAGTTGCATAATCTCATAGTCGTAGGAACATGTATAAGTCATGAAGAAAGCAATAGCAACATACTAAACGATCGGGTGCTAAGCTAACGGAATGGGTCAAGTCAATCACGTCATTCTCCTAATGAGGTGATCCCGTTAATCAAATGACAACTCATGTCTATGGCTAGGAAACATAACCATCTTTGATTAACGAGCTAGTCAAGTAGAGGCATACTAGTGACACTCTGTTTGTCTATGTATTCACACATGTATTATGTTTCCGGTTAATACAATTCTAGCATGAATAATAAACATTTATCATGATATAAGGAAATATATAATACTTTATTATTGCCTCTAGGGCATATTTCCTTCACCCGCTAGTGCCCGCTCGCCCGATAGGCCCCTCTGGGCCACAGACACATGGGACCCCCCAGAACGTTTTTGTTAAAAAAAGAATTAAAAATAATAATAATAAATAAATATAAATAAATATTAATTAATTAATTAAGTAAGTAACTAATTAACTTAATTAATCCTGTTTAGATTAACCTAATCACTAGCTAAACTAATTAAACATGTTTAGTTAGTCATGGACTATGATAGTGGGACCCGCCTGTCAGTTTGACTAAGTCAACTAACTGGTTGACTGATGACATCACGCTGACCTCATGCTGACATCATAATGACATTTTCTAAATTAAATTAATTATGTTAATTCTAAAAATGAATTAAAAACTTTGAAAATTAATATTAAATAAACCGTAACTCGGATGAAAATACTTTGTACATGAAAGTTGCTCAGAACGACGAGACGAATCCGGATACGTAGCCCGTTCGTCCGCCACACCTCCCTAGCATAGCAAACACACAACTTTACCCCTCCGGTTGATCTGTCCGAAAACGCAAAACACCGGGAATACTTTCCCGGATGTTTCCCCCCTTCGCCAGTATTGCCTAGTACCGCGTTAGGGCACACCTAGCACCGTTCATTGTCATGTCATGCATCGTCATGCATATGTTTGCTTTATATTTATTTTTTCTTCCCCCTCTTCTCTCGCTAGACACCGAGACCGACGCCGCTGCTACCCAGTACGACTACGGTGTTGACGACCCCTTCTTGCCAGAGCAACCAGGCAAGCCCCCCTTTGATCACTAGATATCGCCTATTCCTTCTCTCTACTGCTTGCATTAGAGTAGTGTAGCATGTTATTGCTTTCGGTTAATCCTATTCTGCTGCATAGCCTGTCATTGTTGATACAGTTGTTACCCTTACCTGCTATCCTACTGCTTAGTATAGGATGCTAGTGTTCCATCAGTGGCCCTACACTCTTGTCCGTCTGCCATGCTATACTACTGGGCCGTCGTCACTTCGGGAGGTGATCACGGGCATATGCTATATACTTTATACTGTTACATTACTTATGATACTGTTCGGAGATGGGGGCTGAAGGGGCAGGTGGCTCCATCCCGACAGAGGTGGGCTTGGGTTCCCGACGGCCCCCGGCTGTTACTTTGTGGTGGAGCGACAGGGCAGGTTGAGACCACCTAGGAGAGAGGTGGGCCTGGCCCTGGTCGGCGTTCGTGGTTACTTCATAATAACACGCTTAACGAGATCTTGGTATTTGATCTGAGTCTGGCCACTGGCCTATACGCACTAACCAACTACGCGGGAACAGTTATGGGCACTCGACGTCGTGGTATCAGCCGAAGCCTTCGTGATGTCAGCGACTGAGCGGCGCGCGCCGGGTTGGACTGGAACGCCTGCTAGGCTAGGTCTGCTTCCGGCCGCATACGCAATGTGCAGGTGTGCAATGGGCGATGGGCCCAGACCCCTGCACGCATAGGATTTAGACCGGCGTGCTGACCTCTCTGTTGTGCCTAGGTAGGGCTGCGACGTGTTGATCTTCCGAGGCCGGGCATGACCCTGGAAAGTGTGTCCGGCCAAATGGGATCGAGCGTGTTGGGTTATGTGGTGCACCCCTGCAGGGAAGTTTATCTATTCGAATAGCCGTGATCTTCGGTAACAGATGACTTGGAGTTGTACCTTGACCTTATGACAACTAGAACCGGATACTTAATAAAACACACCCTTCCAAGTGCCAGATATAACCCGGTGATTGCTCTCACACAGGGCGACGAGGGGAGGATCGCCGGGTAGGATTATGCTATGCGATGCTACTTGGTGAACTTACCATCTACTCTCTTCTACATGCTGCAAGATGGAGGTGGCCTGAAGCGTAGTCTTCGACAAGATTAGCTATCCCCCTCTTATTCTGGCATTCTGCAGTTCAGTCCACCGATATGGCCCTTTACACATATACCCATGCATATGTAGTGTAGCTCCTTGCTTGCGAGTACTTTGGATGAGTACTCACGGTTGCTTTTCTCCCTCTTTCCCCCTTTCCCTTCTACCTGGTTGTCGCAACCAGATACTGGAGCCCAGGAGCCAGACGCCACCATTGACGACGACTCCTACTACACCGGAGGTGCCTACTACTACGTGCAGCCCGCTGACGACGACCAGGAGTAGTTTAGGAGGATCCCAGGCAGGAGGTCTGCGCCTCTTTCGATCTGTATCCCAGTTTGTGCTAGCCTTCTTAAGGAAAACTTGTTTAACTTATGTCTGTACTCAGATATTGTTGCTTCCGCTGACTAGTCTATGATCGAGCACTTGTATTCGAGCCTTCGAGGCCCCTGGCTTGTATTATGAGCTTGTATGACTTATTTTATTTTTAGAGTTGTGTTGTGATATCTTCCCGTGAGTCCCTGATCTTGATCGTACACGTTTGCGTGTATGATTAGTGTACGATTGAAGCGGGGGCGTCACAAGTTGGTACCAGAGCCGACTGCCTGTAGGAATCCCCCTTTCCAACTCCTTGGCCGAAGTCGAGTCTAGTCATTGAAATTTTTTTTACTAACATGGCTGTGCGGCTTACGGGCCCACGTCGCCATTGGGTGGTATTAGGATCTTTTATTCCTTGATCTATTCTCTGGGACTCTGATCTCTCTTCTATTCGCGTTAAATGATTTTGCTAACTCTAACTATAGGTTCTCGTAATTACTTCGTCCCGGAGAGCCCCTCACTCCAGATGATTGTTTGGTGCACCGAAGGATTCCGAAGATACTCTCTGATGTTCTCTCGAGACTCTTTGCTCGTCGCTTTTGCAATCCCCTACCACCGATACATCCCTATGGATAAATACTTACACCTGTCCTTCTTACTTTCATTCCCAGCTGCTCTTGTTATTACAAGATGCATCGAATTATTTTCGACTTTTAAGAATCTCTTGAGCTACTGCCTTGCAGTTCCTTGCCACCTGAATACCCCTACGGAAAATTCCTCACACTTATCAAGGATTCATTCATCCCCAGTTGTTCATGCATTTCACAAAATACTTCGAAATGCCATTTGATCTTCCAAGAATCCTCTACAGCTTAGTGATCTTGAGATTCTTGTTGCCTGCTGCATTGTGGTTAATTCCATATGCCTAGCAATATTCTTTGACGTCCTTTGTCATTATCATCTTGAGTCCCTCGATTCAATACGTGTGTGATTGCTCACAATCATCACCTGATCCTTAGGAATTGTCTTTCTGGCTCAGACGCCATTCCAGATATGAGCTGGTTTTCCGCCAATCAAACATTGAGTGATGGTGCCTCTAAGTCTACTCAACTTTCTCGTAATTGATCAGGGCATCTGATTCTGATACACCGATCTGGAATCATAATTTCTTTGATTTTAAAACATCAAAGTATTCAGATATTGCCATAATCTGATGCCTTTGCATTCTTTCTTCCTCTGATTGAGTACCGATACTCATGTCAGCTCCGTTGTGGACCGCCAGACCCATTGCTGGGTTGTTATCCGATGGTACCATTCACATTCAAATCTTTTGAGTTCTTTTCCCGATACATAATTCCTTTGGTAAATTGTATCCTCTGCTTTGACAACCATGCTCTACTTTCGAGCTTGTGTTAATTACTCCCAAAAGTTTGTGGTATATGTTCCTAAGATGCCCCTACGGGTTGAACCTATGCCTTCATTAAATCTGTGTGAACCCAAAAGATTTCACGGGTCATACTTATCGGGTATTGCACCAGGTAAAACTTTCAACAACTAATGTCATTTTTGAAAAGCGAGAGGTGAATGGAAGGTTATACATTGAAAAAGTGGGAGTCGACCTTGAACTTGTGTTCATGCCCATGGACACGATGTAGATCCTATCATGGAAGCTTCTTGTAATAATAACCATTGCCTTGATATAATATTATCTGGTATATGTGAATTGATCATTTGCAATCGTGGTTCCGACCATATTTTCTACTTGATCCCATTTCTCAAGCAAGTGAAAACACTTGTCTTTTGCGGATCAATACATCTCCGCAACCCCTATGTCGAGCTACCTTTGAGTTTTACCCTCCGGTATCTCGAGAGTATCAAAGAACTGTGTTGCTTCCTGCGAGTCTTCATCTAGTATTGCTTCTCACCGATATCAGATTTCCTCCAGGTTCTGAGTTATTAGTCACTCGAGAACACCGATAAGTGAATCGATTCCGCACTCTGATTCAATAACTCTAAGTAATTCTCGTTGCTTACGACTTTATTAATCCTTTTAAGTCATTCCTAGCCTGATCGGCTATATCGTTATCATGCTAAATTTTAACCGTGCTACCTGGTCCTTCTTCCCGGAGCACAAATTTCGACGGTGAGCTAATCTTACGTCGATCTTCCTCATCATATCATTTCTCCTTGAACAAAAAACTTGATTTCGAGTTTGTGTCGTACCTGTGGTTCCAATAACCTCTTGCTTCATCATTCCTTTGACTTGATGTCATCACTGATCGATTACATCTTCATGAAATCTCTCTACAAAATTTGTCGTGATCCTCATCAACATTTTGACTGCTTTTAGGATATCAATCGAATTCATGACGAGAAATACCATCCTTGCCCTCGATGATTGTGTTATCATCGGCCACTTTATTGCCTTCCCTCCAACACAAACTTGTTCGTGTTTTGTGTTATACCTTGAGTTCCTTGCTACACAGCATTTGTTCTTCCTTACCTTGGAATATTACCATCTTTTATGTCAGGAATGTCGTGAGAATTTCACCACCTCTTAAGAAATTCTTGTTGCAGCGATGCTTCTCGCCTGTTGTGAGAATTTAATACCTCTAGCAACCCTATTGTTTCGAAGTGAATGGCTGATAGTTTCGTTATCGAATCACCATTCTAACTTTGATCGTCCTACTTGGTCCATATTTCCAGGTGCATTTTCGTTCAACATTTAATTGTGGAGGTTCTCATCGAACATACCTCATTATATACTTAGGCGTGTCCGATGCTATCACCTCGTTCACTTAATCATGGAAATCCAGCTTATGGAAACCTTGATGAATTGCCGCTGAGTCCATCAGCCACCTCCTCATCCTCTCCATGGTTTACTAATGAACTCTTGTATCGGAACTCGCTTCCATAGTTCATTTCCTGAGAATCTTACATTGTCATCTCGTCAATTTGTGTTGCACCTTTTCTTCTCAGGTATCCTAAGTCTGAGGTATCCCGACACCAATCAGATCTGAATCTCGGTCAGATATGATGGTTGGAACATATTTCCAGGAGTTATAACATCTTTACATGACCCGGTAAGGTGGTGTCTTTGCTTAGCACCCCTGGCCTGAGGCCCTATTGTTATAGATTCCTTTTCAGCAAGGTTATCCTTTCTTCCATGAGGAAATTGTAAGACTTATTCTATAAGTTGTTCCTGATGGATCCTTTGTGTTTCCAAAGTCCGATCTTTACCCAATGACCATGTCAATGCTATCTCGAAGCATGTCTGTGGTACTCTGATTTTCAATAAGAACATTCGAAGCCCAATGCTAAATGTTTCTTGCTCAATTATCCAAACACCGTTGTATGGGTAATGTCATGAAATTTCTCTCCCCTTACCTAAAGGGTTTTCTACATTATCTCCTGTCGTGGATATCTTGCTCTGCTTGTCCTTGGGAAGGGTATACCCCTGGTACATGTGTCAAACACATTTTCCTTTCCATTGTTCTGTTTGATCTGATGACCACATTCTCCTTTCCATTGATTTGTTTAACCTTCCTTGTGATCCATATGATCTAAGCAGTAATATTCTTCTGCTTATGTAAACACCTTGGTGTACAACCGTGTCAGTAAGACCCTGTTGCATTTGTCGATAGCATTCCGGTAACCACCGATGGATGAGAACTTTGCCTATTAGTCCGCCTCGTTCAACGAGCAGTAAAATGGTTCTCTCCGTCCCTCACCCTTGGTACCGATGTTGACATCGACATAATTGACAGGCTTTCCTCTGGCCTGCATTGCTATCATGATCGTGCATGATCACAATGCCCTCCCTAAATTTTTTTAACCCACATGGTGGGCCCATAACCCACAGTTCCACAGGATCGAAACCTGACTCTCCTGTACACCCACGTTGCTAAAGTTATTTCTCGCGTTTGACTCCGTATGTAATTCACGGGTCAGCTTCCTAGAGAAGATCTACTCTGGTATCAGACGCAATACTTATTCTCGTTGCTCTGGACCCCTTTCACACTTTGTTTCAGGAAACGAACGATTGCCTAGCTGCTTGAAACTTCCCATGATACCTCCTTACTTTGCTCTCGATATTTTCTTAAGTTTCAATTCGAGAGTTACTTTCCGCCACCTTCCCCGATGTCATCGACCAGATAGTCAACCTTGCAGAGGTCCGTTCTTCTGGAATACCCATTCTTTATTCTTTCGTAAGTATGATGGAGTTCCTGAAGAAAGGATGACGACTTCATAATGATGACCTGAAGCAGTGGAATGAAGACATCAATGTAATGGATCGATCTCTTCGAGTAGAGCAACCAAGACCGAGAAGAATCGTTAGAAATTTCGTAACCTAGTCTTTCCCCCCTTACACCACCCCTTAAATCTCGGGACGAGATTTCTTGTAGTGGAGGAGAATTGTGACGCCCGGATAATCATGCTACAGTAATCCCATGCTAACGATGCCACGTCACCTCTGTTACTGTTGCAAATCTATCGTTAGATCAAAACAGGTCCAAAAATTCAAATTCAAAATTTGGCAAATAACAAAAGTTTTTAAAATATTAAACTAAAATGTTCGGAGTGTGCAAATAAATGTCTAGGTATTTATGATGAAGGAACCATGCCTTTATAAAAAAACCTAAATGCATAAAATGAATTCAAACAGAAAAGAGAGATAAATAAAAGAAAAAGGGAAAAGGCAAAACTAAAAAAGAGAGAAAGAAACAGAACCTCCCCCTGGGCCATTCGGCCCAGCTAGCCAGGCCGACCCAGCTGCTGGCCAGCCCACTGCCCCCTCAGGCCCAACCGGCCATCCCCCCCACCCCCCTTATCCACTACCCCCAAACCCTAACCCCTGACCGCACCACTCCCCGCACTCGTCCCACTCCTCCCTCTGCTCCCCCAATCCAGATTGGATCGGGCGCTCGACGGCGCTTCTCGCCGCGCCGGCCGCGTCGGCCATCGACCCCGCCTCGCCGGAACGCTCCCTCTCCGGACCGCCTCCCCGACTCCGTCGCTGCTCGTCGTCCCCGTCCTCCTCCCCAAAGGCTCCACTGAGCCTCGCCTCCCCCCTGATCGCCAACGTGGGTGAGAACCCCGGTCGTCCTCCCTCGCCGCCCCGTACCCTTCCGCTCGCACACAGCTTTGGGCCGCACCGAGCGCCCCTTGCACGCGCCCACATGCGCTCATCTGCGCCGATCCGCGCCTGCCTGTGCTCTCCCTCGCCCTGCCGCTCGCCCCTCCGCCGCGCGTGCGCCCCCGCGCCGTCCAGCCGCCGCCCTGGTCCCCGTGACGAACCCCGTCACCGTACGCCACGGCCCCTGCTGCATCTGCATCGCCCCGCCGTGTGCAGTGCGCGCCCGCCTGCGGTCACCAAGCGTGTGGGCGGCACCGCGCCTCGCCGCGCCACCGCGACCGCTCGCCGCCCCTGCTCCCCTCTGCTGATCTGCTCCGCCGCGCCGCCTCGCTCCCTCCGGCCACAAGCCGCCGGAGCCCCCACACCGCACGGCCCCTCCTGCCCCCCCCACGGCGCTCACCTCCACCCCGACCGGCGTCCGGGGCCAGCTGGGTTGCGCCCGCCTCCAGCGCCCATTAGCGCCCGGGCGCCCGCTGTTGGGTAACGTAGTAATTTCAAAAATTTCCTACGCACACGCAAGATCATGGTGATGCATAGCAACGAGAGGGGAGAGTGTTGTCCACGTACCCTCGTAGACCGACAGCGGAAGCGTTATCACAACGCGGTTGATGTAGTCGTACGTCTTCACGATCCGACCGATCAAGTACCGAACGCACGGCACCTCCGAGTTCTACACACGTTCAGCTCGATGACGTCCCTCGAACTCCGATCTAGCCTAGTGTTGAGGGAGAGTTTCGTCAGCACGACGGCATGGTGACGATGATGATGTTCCACCGACGCAGGGCTTCGCCTAAGCTCCGCAACGGTATTATCGAGGTGTAATATGGTGGAGGGGGGCACCGCACACGGCTAAGAGATCTCAAGGATCAATTGTTGTTTCTCTGGGGTGCCCCCCTGCCCCCGTATATAAAGGAGCAAGGGGGAGGCAGCCGACCAAGGGGAGAGGCGCGCCAAAGGGGGGAGTCCTACTCCCACCGGGAGTAGGACTCCTCCTTTCCTTGTTGGAATAGGAGAAGGGAAGGGAGAAGGAGAAAGAAGGAAGGGGGCACCCCCCTTCCCTAGTCCAATTCGGACCAGATCATGGGGAGGGGCGCGGCCACCTTTTGAAGCCTTTCTCTCCTTTCCCGTATGGCCCATTAAGGCCCAATACGAATTCCCGTAACTCTCCGGTACTCCGAAAAATACCCGAATCACTCGGAACCTTTCCGAAGTCCGAATATAGTTGTCCAATATATCGATCTTTACATCTCGGCCATTTCGAGACTCCTCGTCATGTCCCCGATCTCATCCGGGACTCCGAACTCCTTCGGTACATCAAAACTCAATAAAACTGTCATCGTAACGTTAAGCGTGCGGACCCTACGGGTTCGAGAACTATGTAGACATGACCGAGACACCTCTCCGGTCAATAACCAATAGCGGAACCTGGATGCTCATATTGGTTCCTACATATTCTACGAAGATCTTTATCGGTCAGACTGCATAACAACATACGTTGTTCCCTTTGTCATCGGTATGTTACTTGCCCGAGATTCGATCGTTGGTATCTCGATACCTAGTTCAATCTCGTTACCGGCAAGTCTATTTACTCGTTCCGTAATACATCATCCTGCAACTAACTCATTAGTCACAATGCTTGCAAGGCTTATAGTGATGTGCATTACCGAGTGGGCCCAGAGATACCTCTCCGACAATCGGAGTGACAAATCCTAATCTCGAAATACGCCAACCCAACAAGTACCTTTGGAGACACCTGTAGAGCACCTTTATAATCACCCATTTACGTTGTGACGTTTGGTAGCACACAAAGTGTTCCTCCGGTAAACGGGAGTTGCATAATCTCATAGTCGTAGGAACATGTATAAGTCATGAAGAAAGCAATAGCAACATACTAAACGATCGGGTGCTAAGCTAACGGAATGGGTCAAGTCAATCACGTCATTCTCCTAATGAGGTGATCCCGTTAATCAAATGACAACTCATGTCTATGGCTAGGAAACATAACCATCTTTGATTAACGAGCTAGTCAAGTAGAGGCATACTAGTGACACTCTGTTTGTCTATGTATTCACACATGTATTATGTTTCCGGTTAATACAATTCTAGCATGAATAATAAACATTTATCATGATATAAGGAAATATATAATACTTTATTATTGCCTCTAGGGCATATTTCCTTCACCCGCTAGTGCCCGCTCGCCCGATAGGCCCCTCTGGGCCACAGACACATGGGACCCCCCAGAACGTTTTTGTTAAAAAAAGAATTAAAAATAATAATAATAAATAAATATAAATAAATATTAATTAATTAATTAAGTAAGTAACTAATTAACTTAATTAATCCTGTTTAGATTAACCTAATCACTAGCTAAACTAATTAAACATGTTTAGTTAGTCATGGACTATGATAGTGGGACCCGCCTGTCAGTTTGACTAAGTCAACTAACTGGTTGACATCACGCTGACCTCATGCTGACATCATAATGACATTTTCTAAATTAAATTAATTATGTTAATTCTAAAAATGAATTAAAAACTTTGAAAATTAATATTAAATAAACCGTAACTCGGATGAAAATACTTTGTACATGAAAGTTGCTCAGAACGACGAGACGAATCCGGATACGTAGCCCGTTCGTCCGCCACACCTCCCTAGCATAGCAAACACGCAACTTTACCCCTCCGGTTGATCTGTCCGAAAACGCAAAACACCGGGAATACTTTCCCGGATGTTTCCCCCCTTCGCCAGTATTGCCTAGTACCGCGTTAGGGCACACCTAGCACCGTTCATTGTCATGTCATGCATCGTCATGCATATGTTTGCTTTATATTTATTTTTTCTTCCCCCTCTTCTCTCGCTAGACACCGAGACCGACGCCGCTGCTACCCAGTACGACTACGGTGTTGACGACCCCTTCTTGCCAGAGCAACCAGGCAAGCCCCCCCTTTGATCACTAGATATCGCCTATTCCTTCTCTCTACTGCTTGCATTAGAGTAGTGTAGCATGTTATTGCTTTCGGTTAATCCTATTCTGCTGCATAGCCTGTCATTGTTGATACAGTTGTTACCCTTACCTGCTATCCTACTGCTTAGTATAGGATGCTAGTGTTCCATCAGTGGCCCTACACTCTTGTCCGTCTGCCATGCTATACTACTGGGCCGTCGTCACTTCGGGAGGTGATCACGGGCATATGCTATATACTTTATACTGTTACATTACTTATGATACTGTTCGGAGATGGGGGCTGAAGGGGCAGGTGGCTCCATCCCGGCAGAGGTGGGCTTGGGTTCCCGACGGCCCCCGGCTGTTACTTTGTGGTGGAGCGACAGGGCAGGTTGAGACCACCTAGGAGAGAGGTGGGCCTGGCCCTGGTCGGCGTTCGTGGTTACTTCATAATAACACGCTTAACGAGATCTTGGTATTTGATCTGAGTCTGGCCACTGGCCTATACGCACTAACCAACTACGCGGGAACAGTTATGGGCACTCGACGTCGTGGTATCAGCCGAAGCCTTCGTGATGTCAGCGACTGAGCGGCGCGCGCCAGGTTGGACTGGAACGCCTGCTAGGCTAGGTCTGCTTCCGGCCGCATACGCAATGTGCAGGTGTGCAATGGGCGATGGGCCCAGACCCCTGCGCGCATAGGATTTAGACCGGCGTGCTGACCTCTCTGTTGTGCCTAGGTAGGGCTGCGACGTGTTGATCTTCCGAGGCCGGGCATGACCCTGGAAAGTGTGTCCGGCCAAATGGGATCGAGCGTGTTGGGTTATGTGGTGCACCCCTGCAGGGAAGTTTATCTATTCGAATAGCCGTGATCTTCGGTAACAGATGACTTGGAGTTGTACCTTGACCTTATGACAACTAGAACCGGATACTTAATAAAACACACCCTTCCAAGTGCCAGATATAACCCAATGATTGCTCTCACACAGGGCGACGAGGGGAGGATCGCCGGGTAGGATTATGCTATGCGATGCTACTTGGTGAACTTACCATCTACTCTCTTCTACATGCTGCAAGATGGAGGTGGCCTGAAGCGTAGTCTTCGACAAGATTAGCTATCCCCCTCTTATTCTGGCATTCTGCAGTTCAGTCCACCGATATGGCCCTTTACACATATACCCATGCATATGTAGTGTAGCTCCTTGCTTGCGAGTACTTTGGATGAGTACTCACGGTTGCTTTTCTCCCTCTTTCCCCCTTTCCCTTCTACCTGGTTGTCGCAACCAGATACTGGAGCCCAGGAGCCAGACGCCACCATTGACGACGACTCCTACTACACCGGAGGTGCCTACTACTACGTGCAGCCCGCTGACGACGACCAGGAGTAGTTTAGGAGGATCCCAGGCAGGAGGTCTGCGCCTCTTTCGATCTGTATCCCAGTTTGTGCTAGCCTTCTTAAGGAAAACTTGTTTAACTTATGTCTGTACTCAGATATTGTTGCTTCCGCTGACTAGTCTATGATCGAGCACTTGTATTCGAGCCTTCGAGGCCCCTGGCTTGTATTATGATGCTTGTATGACTTATTTTATTTTTAGAGTTGTGTTGTGATATCTTCCCGTGAGTCCCTGATCTTGATCGTACACGTTTGCGTGTATGATTAGTGTACGATTGAAGCCGGGGCGTCACAAGTTGGTACCAGAGCCGACTGCCTGTAGGAATCCCCCTTTCCAACTCCTTGGCCAAAGTCGAGTCTAGTCATTGAAAAATATTTACTAACATGGCTGTGCGGCTTACGGGCCCACGTCGCCATTGGGTGGTATTAGGATCTTTTATTCCTTGATCTATTCTCTGGGACTCTGATCTCTCTTCTATTCGCGTTAAATGATTTTGCTAACTCTAACTATAGGTTCTCGTAATTACTTCGTCCCGGAGAGCCCCTCACTCCAGATGATTGTTTGGTGCACCGAAGGATTCCGAAGATACTCTCCGATGTTCTCTCGAGACTCTTTGCTCGTCGCTTTTGCAATCCCCTACCACCGATACATCCCTATGGATAAATACTTACACCTGTCCTTCTTACTTTCATTCCCAGCTGCTCTTGTTATTACAAGATGCATCGAATTATTTTCGACTTTTAAGAATCTCTTGAGCTACTGCCTTGCAGTTCCTTGCCACCTGAATACCCCTACGGAAAATTCCTCACACTTATCAAGGATTCATTCATCCCCAGTTGTTCATGCATTTCACAAAATACTTCGAAATGCCATTTGATCTTCCAAGAATCCTCTACAGCTTAGTGATCTTGAGATTCTTGTTGCCTGCTGCATTGTGGTTAATTCCATATGCCTAGCAATATTCTTTAACGTCCTTTGTCATTATCATCTTGAGTCCCTCGATTCAATACGTGTGTGATTGCTCACAATCATCACCTGATCCTTAGGAATTGTCTTTCTGGCTCAGACGCCATTCCAGATATGAGCTGGTTTTCCGCCAATCAAACATTGAGTGATGGTGCCTCTAAGTCTACTCAACTTTCTCGTAATTGATCAGGGCATCTGATTCTGATACACCGATCTGGAATCATAATTTCTTTGATTTTAAAACATCAAAGTATTCAGATATTGCCATAATCTGATGCCTTTGCATTCTTTCTTCCTCTGATTGAGTACCGATACTCATGTCAGCTCCGTTGTGGACCGCCAGACCCATTGCTGGGTTGTTATCCGATGGTACCATTCACATTCAAATCTTTTGAGTTCTTTTCCTGATACATAATTCCTTTGGTAAATTGTATCCTCTGCTTTGACAACCATGCTCTACTTTCGAGCTTGTGTTAATTACTCCCAAAAGTTTGTGGTATATGTTCCTAAGATGCCCCTACGGGTTGAACCTATGCCTTCATTAAATCTGTGTGAACCCAAAAGATTTCACGGGTCATACTTATCGGGTATTGCACCAGGTAAAACTTTCAATAACTAATGTCATTTTTGAAAAGCGAGAGGTGAATGGAAGGTTATACATTGAAGAAGTGGGAGTCGACCTTGAACTTGTGTTCATGCCCATGGACACGATGTAGATCCTATCATGGAAGCTTCTTGTAATAATAACCATTGCCTTGATATAATATTATCTGGTATATGTGAATTGATCATTTGCAATCGTGGTTCCGACCATATTTTCTACTTGATCCCATTTCTCAAGCAAGTGAAAACACTTGTCTTTTGCGGATCAATACATCTCCGCAACCCCTATGTCGATCTACCTTTGAGTTTTACCCTCCGGTATCTCGAGAGTATCAAAGAACTGTGTTGCTTCCTGCGAGTCTTCATCTAGTATTGCTTCTCACCGATATCAGATTTCCTCCAGGTTCTGAGTTATTAGTCACTCGAGAACACCGATAAGTGAATCGATTCCGCACTCTGATTCAATAACTCTAAGTAATTCTCGTTGCTTACGACTTTATTAATCCTTTTAAGTCATTCCTAGCCTGATCGGCTATATCGTTATCATGCTAAATTTTAACCGTGCTACCCGGTCCTTCTTCCCGGAGCACAAATTTCGACGGTGAGCTAATCTTACGTCGATCTTCCTCATCATATCATTTCTCCTTGAACAACAAACTTGATTTCGAGTTTGTGTCGTACCTGTGGTTCCAATAACCTCTTGCTTCATCATTCCTTTGACTTGATGTCATCACTGATCGATTACATCTTCATGAAATCTCTCTACAAAATTTGTCGTGATCCTCATCAACATTTTGACTGCTTTTAGGATATCAATCGAATTCATGACGAGAAATACCATCCTTGCCCTCGATGATTGTGTTATCATCGGCCACTTTATTGCCTTCCCTCCAACACAAACTTGTTCGTGTTTTGTGTTATACCTTGAGTTCCTTGCTACCCAGCATTTGTTCTTCCTTACCTTGGAATATTACCATCTTTTATGTCAGGAATGTCGTGAGAATTTCACCACCTCTTAAGAAATTCTTGTTGCAGCGATGCTTCTCGCCTGTTGTGAGAATTTAATACCTCTAGCAACCCTATTGTTTCGAAGTGAATGGCTGATAGTTTCATTATCGAATCACCATTCTAACTTTGATCGTCCTACTTGGTCCATATTTCCAGGTGCATTTTCGTTCAACATTTAATTGTGGAGGTTCTCATCGAACATACCTCATTATATACTTATGCGTGTCCGATGCTATCACCTCGTTCACTTAATCGTGTTGATCTTCCGAGGCCGGGCATGACCCAGGAAAGTGTGTCCGGCCAAATGGGATCGAGCGTGTTGGGTTATGTGGTGCACCCCTGCAGGGAAGGTTATCTATTCGAATAGCCGTGATCTTCGGTAAAAGGACGACTTGGAGTTGTACCTTGACCTTATGAGAATTAGAACTGGATACTTAATAAAACACACCCTTCCAAGTGCCAGATATAACCCGGTGATCGCTCTCACACAGGGCGACGAGGGGAGGATCGCCGGGTAGGATTATGCTATGCGATGCTACTTGGTGAACTTACCATCTACTCTCTTCTACATGCTGCAAGATGGAGGTGGCCTGAAGCGTAGTCTTCGACAGGATTAGTTATCCCCCTCTTATTCTGGCATTCTATAGTTCAGTCCACCGATATGGCCCTTTACACATATACCCATGCATATGTAGTGTAGCTCCTTGCTTGCGAGTACTTTGGATGAGTACTCACAGTTGCTTTTCTTCCCATGAGTCCCTGATCTTGATCGTACATGTTTGTGTGTATGATTAGTGTACGATTGAACCGAGGGCGTCACACCGGGGCCTCGACGGCGACGAGCCCGTGCGAGTGCGTCACATTGCACTACTTCGTAGTTGGAGCGTTGAATGCTTGCGGTTCCCCGGTAGAGGGACACAACGTGGTGCCATGCATCCTTGGCCACGGTGAATGGCCGGAGGTGAGCAAGATCTTCGGGTGGAATTGCATCTTGGATGATGAAGAGAGTATTCTCATTGAATTGATTGTCCGCGGCTTCTCTAGGGGTGAAGTTGCTTCGGTCATGCGGATAAAAACTTTCTTCAATGATTCTCCAAAGATTAGTATTAACATGGTTCAAATGACGCTTAAAGCGATAAACCCAAGAATAAAAGTCATCATATTTCACAATATTAGGGGGAGGACCGGCATGATTCAAATGAGTGGAAGGAATCAGTCCACCATAAGTAAGTGGAGGTTCCACATGGGCAAAGATGTCGTTGCCAATTTTACCACTAGAAGGAGCCTTTTCACTAGTAGCTCCCCCCTTGTCGGAGTTAGCATCCGTCACCTTGTTAGTGGGATCACCCACTTCCATCGGTGCGGTAGATAGTCTAAGACCTTCTAAGAATTTATTAAACATGCTTTCAACCTCGGTCGTCATGGAGGTTTTCAATGTGTCCAAAGCCACACTGAATTCCTCACGAGAGACCGCGGTTCCCCCATCGGCCGTAGACGATACCGGAGTCACACCGGAGTGCTCCTCCCCACCGTCTACGGTGCCAACCATACTCTTCGGACGGCAAAGTCCTTAATAAAGAGACGAGGCTCTGATACCAATTGAAAGGATCGATATAGTTGACTAGAGGGGGGTGAATAGGCAACAACAATTTTTAGCTTTTCTTTACCAATTTAAACTTTGCATCAAAGAAGGTTTTGTAGATATGCAACTAGGTGAGCAACCTATATGATGCAACAACAACAAGCACACAAGCAAGCAAGGGATATAACACAAATAAGCTTGCACAAGTAAAGGCACGAGATAACCAAGAGTGGATCCGGTGAAGACGATGATGTGTTACCGAAGTTCCTTCCTTTTGAGGGGAAGTATGTCTCCGTTGGAGCGGTGTGGATACACAATGCTCCCCAAGAAGCCACTAGGGCCACCATATTCTCCTCACTCCCTCACACAATGCGAGATGCCGTGATTCCACTATTGGTGCCCTTGGAGGCGGCGACCGAACCTTTACAAACAAGGTTGGGGCAATCTCCACAACTTAATTGGAGGCTCCCAACGACACCACGAAGCTTCACCACAATGGAATATGGCTCTGCGGTGACCTCAACCATCTAGGGTGCTCAAACACCCAAGAGTAACAAGATCCGCAAGGGATTAGTGGGGGGGAATCAAATTTCTCTTGGTGGAAGTGTAGATCGAGGCCTTCTCAAACAATCCCTAGAAAATCAACAAGTTTGATTGTCTAGGGAGAGAGATCGGGTGAAAATGGAGCTTGGAGCAACAATGGAGCTTGGGGATGGAAGAGGTAGTCAACTCGGAGAAGAAGACACCCCTTATATAGTGGAAGAACAAATCCAACCATTATCCACCAACCCAGCCTGCGTAGCATGGTACTACCACGCCGGGGACGCGGTACTACCGCAAGGGCACGCAGTACTACCGCAGGGCACCGCGGTACTACCGCCCGTGCAGCAGAAACCAGAACAGCCCTGATGCGATGAAGCAGAGGGTGGTAGAACCGTTGGCGCGGTACTACCGCTCCCCCTTGCGGTACTACCGCAAGGCAGGGAAAATCCAGATTTTGGGAAGGCACGGACATATAAAAATACATCCGTGGCAACTTCCACTGAGTTTGGATCTATGCAAAAATCCGACACGGTAGTACTCCAAGCCAGGAGTGGTACTACCGCACGGGGCGCGGACATAAAAAATTACATCCGCCCCTACTGCCGCGCATGATGCTGAGCCTCGCCAGAGCGCACGGTACTACCACGTAGGGCACGGATGTAAAAAATTACATCCGCCCCTACTACCGCAAAAGCTGCAGCGCTACCGTGGGCGCTTGCGGTACTACCGCGCCAGGGGGCCGGTACTATCGTAAGGGCCTGCGGTACTACTACTCCTAGGAGTAGTACTACCGCATGCCCAAGTTCAGCAATCACGACATTTTGCATAGACAAGAAAAGACGGAGGATGCTCCAAATTGCCAAAGGAAAGATGGTGCAAATGGAGTAGACGTGTATGTGATGATTCCACCCAAACCTTTCCAAAGCGGACCACCTCTTAATAATACAGCTTACTACGACTCAAATCCACCGAAAAGAAACATAGAGAAACGCCGTCTTCAATAGTCTTCGAGGGGCACCAAATCGTCTTTGTGCCTAGTCATGATATATCTGAAATACTCAATGCACACGATTAGTCCGCAAAAGCATTGTCATCAATCACCAAAACAACTAAGGGATAAATATTCCCTTACACACGTCTCCGATCAATAACCAATTGCGGAACCTGGATGCTCATATTGGTTCCTACATATTCTACGAATATCTTTATCGGTCAGACCGCATAACAACATACGTTATTCCCTTTGTCATCGGTATCTCAATACCTAGTTCAATCTCGTTACCGGCAAGTCTCTTTACTCATTCCGTAATGCATCATCCCGCAACTAACTCATTAGTTACATTGCTTGTAAGGCTTATAGTGATGTGCATTACTGAGAGGGCCCAGAGATACCTCCCCGACAATCGGAGTGACAAATCCTAATCTTGATCTATGCCAACTCAACAAGTACCATCGGAGACACCTATAGAGCACCTTATATAATCACCCAGTTACGTTGTGACGTTTGGTAGCACACAAAGTGTTCCTCCGGTATTCGGGAGTTGCATAATCTCATAGTCAAAGGAACATGTATAAGTCACGAAGAAAGCAATAGCAATATACTAAACGATCAAATGCTAAGCTAACGGAATGGGTCAAGTCAATCACATCATTCTCTAATGATGTGACCCCGTTAATCAAATGACAACTTATGTCTATGGTTAGGAAACTTAACCATCTTTGATTCAACGAGCTAGTCAAGTAGAGGCATATTAGTGACACTCTGTTTGTCTATGTATTCACACATGTACTAAGTTTCCGGTTAATAAAATTCTAGCATGAATAATAAACATTTATCATGGTATAAGGAAATATAAATAACAACTTTATTATTGCCTCTAGGGCATATTTCCTTCAATTTGTACCGACCAAAAGAAGTATCGTGCAAGAAAATGGAGTCCGGAGGGCACACGAGGTGCCCACGAGGCAGGGGGCGCGCCCAAGTGGGTAGGGCGCGCCCTCCACCCTCGTGGATGCCTCGTGTCCCTTTTGGACTACTTCTTATTTTCCTATTTTCTTAAATATTCCAAAACGGAGAAAAATTGCCATTAGAACTATTTTGGAGTCGGTTTACTTACCGTACCACATACCTATTCTTTTTCGGTGTCTGAAACATTCTGGAAAGTGTCCCTTATATATTCCTCCGGGGTTACGGTTTCAATAACATTAGTTTCAACATTTATTGGATTACCTGAGATATAATGTTTGATTCTTTGACCGTTCACCACCTTTGGATTCGTGCCTTCGAAGTTGTTGATTGTTATGGCACCGGAACGATAGACCTCCTCGATAGCGTAAGGACCTTCCCATTTAGAGAGAAGTTTTCCTGCAAAAAATCTTAAACGGGAGTTGTATAGCAAAACATAATCACCTACGTTAAACTCACGCTTTTGTATCCTTTTGTCATGCCATCTTTTAACTTTTTCTTTAAACAGTTTGGCATTCTCATAGGCCTGGGTTCTCCATTCATCAAGTGAGCTAATGTCAAATAACCTCTTCTCACCAGTAAGTTTGAAATCATAATTGAGCTCTTTAATGGCCCAATATGCCTTGTGTTCTAGTTCGAGAGGTAAGTGAGGGAGTCCTGGACTAAGGGGTCCTCGGGCGTCCGGCCTGTTGGACATGGGCCGGACTCATGGGGTGTGAAGATACAGGACCAAAGACTCTCTCCTGTGTCCGGATAGGACTCTCCCTGGCGTGGAAGGCAAGATTGGTGATATCTGTGTCTCCGGAACATTGGAGCCGCACGCAGACCCAACCTTGGGTGATATCTGTGTCTCCGGAACCTCGGACTTGTTTCCGGTGATAAGTTCCGAACCATGTGCGTCCGCTATGTCGAGCTGGATCGGTCATCGATCACCGAATTCAGTGCGGCGGACATCTTCTGGCACTCGCCTCTAGGTGACGTGCTGAACTCATTAAAAAAATTGTCCTTAGCAGGGGACTCACAGCTGAACTATGTCCGATTCGAACTAGAGGCTGATGATGGGGAATTTCGCTTCCTACCCGCCACCCACTACATAGCCATTGCTGAGGACTTAACTGACATGCTTGAGTATGGCTCCGAAGACATCGACGGTATGGACGACGATGCAAATGAGGAGCATGGCCAAAACCCGCCGTTTACCGGACGCTGGACGGCCACCTCTTCGTACGACGTATACATAGTGGATACACCCAAAGAGAATAGCGGCGAGGACAAGGAAAAGCCAGTCGAGGACGAGCCTCCCAAGACACAACCAAAGCACCGGCGTTAGCGGCGCCGCTCTAAATTCCGCCGCATCAAGGACAGCAACACCAGCGCAGGAGACGGTCACACTCCGGACGGTGCCGAAGACAATGAAGAATGACCGAACAGGATGAACGGGAAGATGGGCATGTTAGCCCTGACGAACAGGCCATACATGAAGACTTAGAGGACAGTAACTATCTTCCGCTCTCCAAGGATGAGGAGAGCCTCGGCAATGAGGATTTCATTGTGCCTGAGGAACCCCTCGAACAGGAGCGCTTTCAACGCCCGCTAATAGCCACAACAAGGAGCCTGAAAAAGAAGCAGCAACAGCTTCAAGCTGACCAAGATCTGCTCAATGATAGATGGACCGGAATCCTAGCCGCCAAAGAATATGACCTCAGCGGCCCAGCTAAAAGTTACCCGAAGCGCAAATTGCTACCTCAGTTCGATGACGGGGCGCTGGAGCCCGTACCATCATCGCACAATGCGGCTGACCGACCACCACGTGGTCGGGATAAAGTAGTAACTCAAGCCGAACATCAGATCGCCCCACCTCGCTGTAAAGGCAGGGACAAAACAGCCCGTCGTTACACATACGACCCTCGGCAGGACCTGGATAGTAGAGCAGGACACACAAGATCGATCTATGGATCGCGAGGACGTGCCTCGACACACGACGATGGCTACCTATTCGGACGTGACAAACCTAGTCACGCCCGGTCCAAAAACCACAGACGGACTCCATTGGAACTACGTCGCAGTGTGGCCCAATATAGAGGCGCCGCACATCCTCTTTGCTTCACAGACGAAGTAATGGAGCATGAATTCCCAGATGGGTTTAAACCCATGAATATCGAATCATACGACGGAACAACTGATCCCGCAGTATGGATCGAGGATTTCCTCCTCCATATCCACATGGCCAGAGGAGATGACCTTCACGCCATCAAATACCTGCCGTTAAAACTCAAAGGACCAGCTCGGTACTGGTTAAACAGTCTGCCGGAAAACTCTATTGGCAGCTGGGAGGACTTAGAAGACGCCTTCCGCAATAACTTCCAAGGCACATATGTTCGGCCACCAGATGCCGATGACTTAAGTCACATTGTCCAGCAGCCCGGAGAGTCAGCCAGGAAGCTCTGGACTAGGTTCTTAGTTAAAAAGAACCAAATCGTCGACTGTCCAGACGCGGAAGCCCTAGCGGCCTTCAAACACAGCGTCCGAGACGAGTGGCTTGCCCGCCACCTTGGTCAAGAAAAACCAAAATCCATGCCAGCCCTTACCGCTCTAATGACCCGCTTTTGCGCGGGAGAAGACAGCTAGCTCGCTCGTAGAAGCAACAGCGCCAGCGATCCGGGCACTTCCAAAGTCCGAGACGGCAATGGCAAGCCACGGCGCAGTAAGCACAAACGTGGCAATGATAACGAAAGAACGCACGACACTGCGGTCAACACCGGATTCAGCAGTCCCAAACCCAGTCAACGGAAAAAGCCCTTCAAGGCAAATAGAGATGGACCATCCAATTTAGACATGATATTGGATCGGCCCTGCCAGATTCACGGGCACCCCGATAAACCAGCTAATCATACCAACAGAAGTTGTTGGGTCTTCAAGCAGGCCGGCAAGTTCAACGCCGAACACAAGTGGAGAAGGCCGCCCGGTGATAGCAACGATGAAGAGACTCACCAACCAAATACCGGGGGTCAGAAGCAATCTCCCCCCCCCCCGAATTAAAAATGGTGAATATGGTACACGCGACACACAACTCCACATGGGAGAAGGAGAAGCACTCCCTCTGGACTAAAGATTATACTACGGCAACCTCAGCTGAAGTACAAAGCGGTCTCATTAAACCGCACACCTTGCCGGCCATTAAGCCACTGGTGTCCGTTCAAAAGGATCGACCGATTTCGGAGCGGACCTAGTAGTTCGGCTTCCGCCGCCCGCCTCATATACCTGCGAAATCTGTATCGCGCATACATAACTATGCACTTAAGATACCATGGGCATCGGCGGAAGCACAATACGGACGAGCCTGCAAGCACTCCCATAACCCTTTTTTTTCTAATTACTCTTTCTCTTTCATTATCCTTTACCACAGGTGACGCAAAGGCTAATCATCTCAATGGACTCCATCAGAGTTCTGATTCATACACTCACCTAAGGGCTATTTCCATCAAGGAATCCAATCACCAAGGACAGGCGACGCAGACGTGCGACAGGAGGTCCAAAATAACTTTTTGTAGACCACACTCTTTATTTTGAGCCTGTAATGTGCCTTTTTCCTCCGCCTTCGACCCCGAGCATGTCAAATAGCCGGGTTTGCGGCTTTGTTATCTATAAAATAAATATTGGCATATCACTCAGGTCCTAGTAAATATAACCCGCATACAGCTCCTGTGGTGGTTTCACATATATACCTCGGCATAACTTGCCAGGGGCTCGGTATGGGAACAAATGAGTTGCCGATAAGTCCGAACAGCTTTATAGCGTACTTTGGCGTCACGAGTTTGGCCTTATATGCATCAGCTCCGAATCATGTCTTGGGTCAATAGTTGGGTTGCCCGGCTCCTGTGCTTGCTACCTTATGTTCCGCTCTATCGGCTAGGGTAGTAAAGGGAGAACTACTGCGATTGTGCTTCCAGTTCATCTGGTCAAGCACCTCAGTAGAGGAAGCCGAAAACTGACTGTCATGATGCGGCGAGAGCTGGTCAACCACTGGATGACTTATCGGAATCTTTTGCGATTCCCTTCGTATTATACGAAGGACCTTTTTCTTCAGGTCATACATGTAACGCACCATATTGGAATAAGCCGTATACATACCAGGGGCTATATCGTAGTCCCCCCATAAAACTCCTATGGCTAAGTAAAAGTGTTAATGCCCTATAGTCCGATTGCCTAGTTCACCGCATTGACACCTCCTTAAAGGACCAAGACGTTGGGTTAAGAGTGATCAAATGCTTTTCTGAACACCCCCGTACTTTATACGAGGGGGCTGAAGCCGACAACTGGAAAATTAATACAAAAGCGGCCGCACAGGAGGAACAAAAGTTTTGGACGAAACTAAAAAATATATAGCCTTATCACAATATTGTCTTTTACAAATTCCCATACATTTCACTCGAATATCACGTTTTTCGAGCATTGACCCTCTATCAAGCGGGCACCCTCCAGGACGTCCTCGAAATAATGCTCTGGTGCGTGGTGGTCCTTGCCCTTGGGTGGACCCTTCGCTGCAACATCGGTGACCTTCATCTTCGCCTAGTACGTCTTGACGTGGGCAAAAGCCATCCGTGCACCTTCAATGCACGCTGACCGCTTAATGACGTTGATACACGGCACCGCATCAGCAAGTCGCCACACCAAACCAAAATAACTATCCGGAATTGGCTCGTTTTGCCACAACCCGAACACGGCATCCTTCATGGCAGAACCGGATAGTCTATGCAGTTCAGCCCATTGGGTCATCTGTTCGTTCAGCAACAGTGGGCGTTTTGACGCATCGAACTGCGACCAGAAAAGCTTCTCCGTTGCATACCCTTCTTGCACTTGGTAAAACTGCGCCGCATCGGAAGCACTCTTCGGCAAGTCCAACAACGCGTCTGGAGAACTCCACACTTTATTAAGTGGAGCATAATTCGGATCGCTGAACTTAGTTTGAAATAAAAAGGGCTTCCTAGCCACGATCTCCCCAGCTTGTCGGATCTCCTCTCGGGCCGCTCTAGACTCGGACCGCGCTTCTTTCGCCTCTCGCAAGGCCTTGTCAAGATCAGCCGTTTTTGCTTTATTATCCTTCTCGGGGATCTCACAGCGGCTAGCAGCATCCTTTAGCTCACGTGCCATCGTGGATATTCTCTCCTCGCATTGGCGCCGAGCAGCCTGTTCAGCCTTTAGCTCGGCAGACGCCTTCTCGGCAGCCGCATCATTAACCCTGGCCTGCTCCTTGGCCCGGGCCAGCTCAGCCTGAAGGATCTCAACCGCGGCGGCACCATCTGCAGTCATGCATATTTCAATATCAAATTCTTAGCGTCATGATCAATTACAGGCACGTGCATGTAATGACAAACCTCAAGACATACCTTGCACCTCGTCAAGCCGCCTGTTGATCAGCGTAATGTCATCATCTGCCACATCAAGCTTCCGCCGCAGCTCTGCCACCTCCGTAGTCCGGGCAGTCGCCAGAGGGGTAATAACCTGTGTTCCAGTTCATCTGGTTATTTCCTGGGCATATCTTTTTGATCCTCTGACCGCCCCCCTTGGGTGGCCAATCAGAGTCTCAGGGGCTACTACCTATACACAGATGCAGTTCGTGAATAAAACACACTCAATGGTTTTTTTAGTACAAACCACGAAGCCTCTTAACAGGCTCGCGCAGGCTTCGCTTAATCCGCTTTTCGCGGACAGAACCCTTTCAACCACCATACCCATCAAGGTACGATGTTCTTCCGAGATGGACGCCTGTCGTAGCATGCTCGTCAATATATCCGACGCTTCTGGACCTCCGGAAGCTGCCGCAGGAGTACGGCCTCCTTTCGAAGGTATCCGCTCATCTGTTCGCAGAGTCGTCTCCAGCTGTAAACCGGACAGTCCGGGGGCTTTATTGTTGGCCCCTGGATCCTGGGCTACCAAAGTATCACCTTTGGCGGTGTCTTCATCACCCCTCGCACCACTTGTTGATTAGCAGAGGTCCTCCGGGACGACACCTCAAAGTCGTCCGCCTTATTAGGCGAGGAGACCGGTGGAGGTGTCTCACTTTCCATCATCTCTGGGAGAAGATCTCCTGAAGAAGAAGATTGGTGAAGAAGACTATTTGCCGAGCTGCGAAAACATATATTTTAGAAGTTACCCTGGTAACAGGAAAGGAACGGGATATGTTTAAAGAAAACATCCTGGTCCACTCACGATTCGGTTGGAGGCTTGCCCTCATCACGGGACTGTGCGAAGACGCCATCCTCCAAGCCCGAGCCACACGACTGGGGCACCTTGCCTCGCTTAGGAGCCTCTTTCTCCCAATCTTCGGAGGCAGCCCTTTCTTTACCATGGGGCGAGGAGACGTCAACTCCTCCTTCACCTTTGTCTTCGGACGAGGGAATTTTGATTCCACTGGGCACAATGTTCGGTATACCTTCGGGATGAAGACCACCTTTGGTCCTCCCACTCTCCACCTTGTCCTCCTCCACAGGCATCTGGTACGGTGCCGGGGCCAGCATCCTTGTTAGTACGGGATCTGCAGAGTCTTCGGGGAGGGGAGCCGGACACCAAATTCGCTCCGCTTTCTTTACCCAGCCTTGGAAGAAGATAGCTTGCTCAGTAACATATTACGACACGCTTAACTACAAAGTGTTCGGGGATTGAGCGCTTACCGAGGTATCCGGATGGTTGTAGTCGAGGCCGATGTCCTCGGTGGTGTACGGCCACTGTTTCCGCTTCCCGAAAAACAACTTCCACATCCCTTTGTGCGTAGTGCCGAAGAAGTGTTGGAGGGTTCGTGGTCCTTTCGGATTAAACTCCCACATGCGAAGAGGCCTACGCTGGCATGGCAGGACTCGGCGGACTAGCATTACTTGAATCACATTGACAAGGTCGATGTCCTTCTCAAGGAGGGTTCGGATGCGGCTCTGTAGAGTCTGCACTTCGTCAACTGATCCCTAGTCCAACCCCTTATTGATCCATGATGCAAGCTGTAACGGAGGGCCAGAACAGAACGCGGGTATAGCCGCCCACTTGGTACCGCGGGGTTCGGTGACGTAGAACCACTCCCGCTGTCATTGGTTGGACGCTTCGGCGAAAGAGCCTTTTGGCCAGGGAATATTGGTAAGCTTGCTCACTGCAGCGCTGCCGCACTCCGCTTGTTTCCCGTCGACCACCTTTGGCCTCACGCTAAAGGTCTTGAGCCATAAGCCGAAGTGTGGGGGAATTCGGAGGAAAGCCACACACGTGATGATGAACGCCGAGACATGGAGGAAAGAATCTGGGGCTAGATCGTGGAAATCTAGTCCGTAATAAAACATGAGCCCCCGGACGAAGGGGTCAAGAGAAAACCCTAGCCCTCGGAGGAAGTGAGAGATGAACACGACCCTCTCGCCGGATATGGGAGTCGAAACAACCTGTCCTTGAGCAGGAAGCCTGTGGGGGATCTCCGTGGTCAGATATCTGGCCGCTCGAAGCTTCACAACATCCTCCTCTGTAACAGAGGAAGCCACCCATCAGCCCTGAGAGCTGAGCCCGGACATGGCTGGAAGCTTGAAGCAATGGAGTCGAACCTTGGATGCTAGAACTCGAGGGTGGGAAGGCTGAAGAGAGGTTTGGCGTAAATAAAGATGGCCCTTGGCTCCTTTATAAAGGCAACGGGTATCGAACGCCCCCTCCTAAGCCTGAAAACCTGCCTATTCCTAGGGAATCTTTCCAATGGAACGGTTGGGTTACCCACGCTCGTATTAATAAAAATCCCGAGATAAGGGAACACGATCTCTGCTTCGACAAGACGTGCCAATAAAAACCTCGCCTCAAAACATGGAACGGCGGGATAGAAACGGTTCAAAATAATGACCGGGCGAGCGTGATGTCACGTTATGAAAAGACGTTGACAGATTGGACTCGTGAAGTATTATATTCTCTTGTGATGTTCGTGTTGCAGATTCGGTCACATTTGTTCGAAGACTATCTTGGAGTATTCGGGAAGGGGAACCCGCCTTGCAATGCCGAAGACAATCTGCGCGCCGGACACCTCGTCATTGAAGCCTGGTTCAGGGGCTACTGAGGGAGTCCTGGACTAAGGGGTCCTCGGGAGTCTGGCCTGGTGGACATGGGCCAGACTCATGGGCTGTGAAGATACAAGACCAAAGACTCTCTCCCGTGTCCGGATAGGACTCTCCCTGGCATGGAAGGCAAGCTTGGCAACCACATATGAAGATTCCTTTCTCTGTAACCGACTTTGTACAACCCTAGTCCCCTCCGGTGTCTATATAAACCGGAGGGCTTAGTCTGGAAACAGATACAGTCATACAGGCTAGACTTTTAGGGTTTTAGCCATTACGATCTCGTGGTAGATCAACTCTTGTAATACTCATATTCATCAAGATCAATCAAGCGGGAAGTAGGGTATTACCTCCATAGAGAGGGCCCGAACCTGGGTAAACATTGTGTCCCCCGTCTCCTGTTACCATCGACCTTAGACGCACAGTTCGGGACCCCCTACCCGAGATCCGCCGGTTTTGACACCGACAGTAAGTGACATGCTTTTCCATAAACCATTTTATACGGAGACATACCCCTAGGAATTTTATATGCAGTTCTATAGGCCCATAATGCATCATCAAGTTTTTTGGACCAATTCTTTCTAGATCTATTAACAGTCTTTTGCAAAATTAATTTAATCTCTCTATTACTCAATTCTACTTGACCACTAGACTGTGGGTGGTATGGAGATGCAATTCTATGATTAACATCATACTTAGCAAGCATTTTACGAAAGGCACCATGAATAAAATGTGAACCACCATCAGTCATTAAATATCTAGGGACTCCAAACCTCGGAAAAATTAACTTCTTTAAGCATCTTAATAGAGGTGTTATGATCAACACTACTAGTTGGAAATAGCTTCTACCCACTTAGTAACGTAATCAACAGCAACTAAAATATGTGTATACCCATTAGAGGAAGGAAACGGTCCCATATAATCAAAGCCCCAAACATCAAATGGTTCAATAACAAGTGAATAGTTCATAGGCATTTCTTGACGTCTACTAATATTACCAATTATTTGACATTCATCACAAGACAAGACAAACTTACGGGCATCTTTAAAAAGAGTAGGCCAATAAAAACCGGATTGCAATACCTTATCCGCAGTTCTATCTCCAGCATGGTGTCCTCCATAAGCCTCGGAGTGGCACTTGCGTAGGATCTATTCCTGTTCATGCTCAGGTACACAACGTCTAATAACACCATCTACTTCTATATAAAGGTGTGGGTCATCCCAGAAGTAATGTCTTAAATCATAGAAAAACTTTTTCTTTTGCTGGTATGTGAAACTAGGTGGTATAAATTTAGCAACAATGTAATTAGCATAATCAGCATACCATGGAGCAGTACGAGAAGCATTTATGACAGCTAATTGTTCATCAGGAAAACTATCATCAATAGGTAGTGGGTCATCAAGAACATTATCTAACCTAGACAAGTTGTCTGCAACGGGGTTCTCAGCTCCCTTTATATCAATAATATGCAAATCAAATTCTTGTAGCAAGAGAACCCATCTAATAAGTCTAGGTTTAGCATCTTTCTTTTCCATAAGATATTTAATAATAGCATGATCAGTGTGAACAGTTACTTTAGAATCAACAATATATGGTCTGAACTTATCACAAGCAAATACAACCGCTAAAAATTCTTTTTCAGTAGTAGCATAATTTCTCTGGGCACTGTCTAGAGTTTTACTAGCATATTAGATAACATTTAATTTCTTATCAACTCTTTGTCCTAAAACAACACCTACAGCATAATCACTAACATCACACATAATTTTAAAGGCTAAATTCCAATCAGGTGGCTGAACAATAGATGCAGAAATCAAGGCTTTCTTAAGTATTTCAAATGCTTCTACACAATCATCATCAAAGACAAAAGGAACATCTTTTTGTAAGAGATTAGTCAGAGGCCTAGAATTTTTTGAGAAGTCTTTAATGAACCTCCTATAAAAACCGGCATGACCAAGGAAACTTCTTATACCTTTAATGTCCTTAGGACACGGCATCTTTTCAATAGCATCAACTTTAGCTTTATCAACTTCAATACCTCTTTCAGAAATTTTATGCCCCAAGACAATACCTTCATTAACCATAAAGTGGCACTTCTCCCAATTCAAGACAAGATTAGTTTCTTCACATCTCTGCAAAACTCGGTTAAGGTTGCTTAAGCAATCATCAAAAGAAGTTCCATAAATGGAGAAATCATCCATGAAAACCTCAACAATCTTTTCACAAAAGTCAGAGAATATAGCGGTCATACATCTTTGAAAGGTAGCAGGTGCATTACATACACCAAAAGGCATACGTCTATAAGCAAAGGTACCGAAAGGGCAAGTGAAAGTGGTCTTTTCTTGATCCTCTTTTGACACAGGTATTTGAGAGAAACCAGAATAACCGTCTAGAAAGCAAAAATGTATATGTTTGGATAATCTTTCTAGCATTTGATCAATAAAAGGTAAAGGGTAATGATCCTTTTTAGTAGCTTTATTTAGTTTATGGAAATCAATTACCATTCTATAACCGGTAACAATTCTTTGTGGGATCAATTCATCTTTATCATTAGGAACAACAGTAATACCTCCCTTCTTAGGGACACAATGGACAGGACTTACCCACTGACTATCAGCAACATGATAAATTATACCTGCCTCCAGAAGCTTTAGTATTTCTTTTCTTACCACTTCTTTCATCTTAGGATTTAACCGTTGTTGGTGATCAACAACCGGTTTAGCGTCTTTCTCCAATTTTATTTTGTGCGGGCATAGAGTGGGACTAATGCCCTTAAGATCATCCAGAGTATATCCAATGGCAGCATGGTGCTTCTTCAGAGTTTTCAACAATTTCTCTTCTTCCTGCTCTGAAAGTTTAGCACTAATAATAACAGGATATAGCTTCTTTTCATCAAGATAAGCATATTTAAGAGTATCAGGTAATGGTTTAAGTTCAAACACGGGATCACCCTTGGGTGGAGGAGGATCCCCTAGGATTTCAACAGGCAAGTTGTGTTTCAAAATAGGTCCCTGTTTAAAGAATACTTCATCTATTTCCCTTCTTTCATTCATAAACATATCATTTTCATGGTCTAAAAAATATTATTCTAAAGGATCATTAGGAGGCACGGCAATAGAAGCAAGACCAATAATTCCATCTTTACTAGGCAATTCTTTATCATGGGGTTGTCTACGAAATTTAGCAAAATTAAAATCATGAGACATATCCCCTAATCCAACAGTAACAACATCCTTTTTGTAGTCTATCTTAGCATTAACAGTATTCAAGAAGGGTCTACCAAATATAATGGGACAGAAGTTATCTTGTGGGGAAGCAAGAATAAGAAAATCAGTAGGATATTTAATTTTCCCACACAAGACCTCAACATCTCTAACAATCCCAACCGGTGAGATAGTATCTCTATTGGCAAGCCTAATTGTAACATCAATACCTTCTAACTCAGTAGGTGCAATATCATGCATAATTTCTTCATATAAAGAATGAGGTATTGCACTCACACTAGCACCCATATCACATAAACCATGATAGCAATGATCTCCTATTTTAACAGAAATAACAGGCATGCCTACAATAGGTCTATGTTTATTTTTAGTATCGGGTCTAGCAATCCTAGCAGCTTCATCACATAAGTAAATAACATGCCCATCAATATTATCAACCAAGAGATCTTTAACTAGGTTCAACTTTAATTTGCTCAGAGGGTTTGGGTGTTCTTATATTACTTTTGTTGACCACAGTTGAAGCTTTAGCATGATCCTTTATTCTAACAGGGAAATGTGGTTTCTCAATATAAGCAGTAGGAACAATAGGATCAATATTATAAGTGATAGTCTTTCTTCAACTTTAATAGGTTCAACTACTTCAATGGGAGGATGATATTTAAACCACTTCTTCTTAGGGAGATCAACATGAGTAGCAAATGATTCATAGAAAGAAATTACTATCTCAGAGTCAAGTCCATATTTAGTGCTAAATTCACGGAAAACATCGGTATCCATAAAAGATTTAACACAATCAAACTTAGGTGTTATACCTGACTCCTTACCTTCGCCGAGTTCCCAATCTTCAGAGTTGCGTTTAATTCTTTCCAATAAATCCCATTTTAATTCAATAGTCTTCATCATAAAAGAACCAGTACAAGAAATATCGAGCATGGAGCGATTATTGAGAGAAAGCCGAGCATAAAAAATTTGAATAATAATTTCTCTTGAGAGCTCATGATTGGGGCATGAATATAACATTGACTTAAGCCTCCCCCAAGCTTGAGCAATGCTTTCTCCTTCGCGAGGCCAAAAATTATATATATAATTACGATCACGATGAACCAGATGCATAAGATAAAACTTCTGATGAAATTCCAATTTCAATCGGTTGTAGTTCCATGATCCAATATCATCACATAGCCTAAACCATGTCAATGCATTTCCCTTCAAAGATAAAGGGAAGACCTTCTTATTGATAACATCCTCGGGCATACCTGCAAGCTTAAATAATCCACAAACTTCATCCACATAGATTAGGTGCAAATCGGGATGCAATTTTCCACCTCCTGTAAAAGGATTAGCTAGCAGTTTCTCTATCATACCCGAAGGAATTTCAAAGTAAACATTTTCAGTAGGTTCATTAGGTTGAGGAGCAACTCTTTGCTCTACTGGTCGGGGTGAAGATACCCCGAACAAGCCCCTCAAAGGATTATGTTCCATAGTAACAAGTGACAGTAAATTTTAGCACACTATATAAATTTTTCCTTACCAAATTCCACCTACCAAAGGCGCTTCACTCCCCGGCAACGGCACCAGAAAAGAGTCTTGATGACCCACAAGTATAGGGGATCTATCGTAGTCCTTTCGATAAGTAAGAGTGTCGAACCCAACGAGGAGTAGAAGGAAATGACAAGCGGTTTTGAGTAAGGTATTCTGTGCAAGCACTGAAATTATCGGTAACAGATAGTTTTGTGATAAGGTAATTTGTAACGGGTAACAAGTAATAAAAGTAAATAAGGTGCAGAAAGGTGACCCAATCCTTTTTGTAGCAAAGGACAAGCCTGGACAAACTCTTATATAAAGGAAAACACTCTCGAGGACACATGGGAACTATCGTCGAGCTAGTTTTCATCACGCTCATATGATTCGCGCTCGTTACTTTGATAATTTGATATGTGGGTGGACCGGTGCTTGGGTACTGCCCTTCCTTGGACAAGCATCCCACTTATGATTAACCCCTATTGCAAGCATCCGCAACTACAAAAGAAGTATTAAGGTAAACCTAACCATAGCATGAAACATATGGACCCAAATCAGCCCCTTACGAAGCAACGCATAAACTAGGGTTTAAGCTTCTGTCACTCTAGCAACCCATCATCTACTTATTACTTCCCAATGCCTTCCTCTAGGCCCAAACAATGGTGAAGTGTCATGTAGTCGACGTTCACATAACACCACTAGAGGAAAGACAACATACATCTCATCAAAATATCGAACGAATACCAAATTCACATCATTACTTATAGCAAGACTTCTCCCATGTCCTCAGGAACAAACGTAACTACTCACAAATCATATTCATGTTCATAATCAAAGGGTATTAATATGCATAAAGGATCTGAACATATGATCTTCCACCAAATAAACCAACTAGCATCAACTACAAGGAGTAATCAACACTACTAGCAACCCACAGGTACCAATCTGAGGTTTTGGGACAAAGATTGGATACAAGAGATGAACTAGGGTTTGAGAGGAGATGGTGCTGGTGAATGTTGATGGAGATTGACCCCCTCCCGATGAGAGGATCGATGGTGATGATTTCCCCCTCCCGGAGGGATGTTTCCCCAGCAGAACAGCTCCACCGGAGCCCTTGATTGGTTTCGCCAGGTTCCGCCTCGTGGCGGCGGTGCTTCGTCCCGAAAGCTTGCTTATGATTTTTTCCCGGGCAGAAGACTTCATATAGCAGAAGATGGGCACCGGAGACCTGCCAGGGGGCCCACGAGGCAGGGGCGCGCCCAGGGGGGTAGGGCGCGCCCCCCACCCTCATGGATGGTGGGTGGCCCACCCTCTGGTGCTTTCTTCGCCCAATATTTTTTTATATATTCTGAAACTGACTTCCGTGGAGTTTTAGGACTTTTGGAGTTGTGCAGAATAGGGCTCTAATATTTGCTCATTTTCCAGCCTAGAATTCCAGCTGCCGGCATTCTCCCTCTTCATGTAAACCTTGTAAAATAAGAGAGAATAGGCATAAGTATTGTGACATAATGTGTAGTAACAGCCCATAATGCAATAAATATTGATATAAAAGCATGATGCAAAATGGACGTATCACAGGCCACCGCCGACGTAGCCAGGACGAGAAGGAAGAGGTGGTTTCGATCTCGATGATGTCCGTGGACTTGGTGCGCGGAGTCGGGGGAGGCGAACGTCCACGGTCACCAAAGTGGCAATCCTTCATGCTGACATCCACGTCATCCCTTGCCGCAAGCTCAGCCAAGAGGTGGCGGGGGCGCCTACCAGAGGCCGGAATGACCGAGCCGTCCGGCAGGCGCTGCATCCATGCCTCGTCAATGCGGCGAGCATCAGGTACGCCCACCTCTGTCCCGCGCCTCCTGCCGTCGGCGCGGTCATCACGGCGGTGGTCTCGGTGTCGTGGAATTGTCACGTCAGATGTCCTAGTGTGAGGACTTAGTCGTGGAGCCATCGCACTAGGTTAGCTTAGAGGGGTTAAACGGGACAGAGGACACGGGAGTTTATACTGGTTCGGCCCCTTGCAGTGAAGGTAAAGGCCTAATCCAGTTGGAGGTGGTATTGCTTAGGTTTCGATTACCAGGGAGCGATTAAGCTTGACCTAGTTCTCGATTTGTTGTCTGTCGCCCTAACTCGCCGCCGGGTCGTCCCTTTATATACTCAGGTTGACGCCCGGTGGCTTACAGAGTCCCGACCGGCTCATAAACGTGTCCGGCCCGGTGACTTAATTACAATTGCCTTATAATACAAGTCACACACATATGGCGGTTTACACCTACGGGCCTTAAGCTGCCTTTGGGCCTTGGGCTCTTCATAAGTCATCCTCATGAACCACCATCTTTGATTCCTTCATGGGCTTTGTCTTGTGAGTCGCCATGAGTATAACCCGGCCCCTCCTGGGCGGGTTAACTCAATAGCTATATCCCCAACACTCGGCGTTCGTCGCGCCTCGAATCGCGGCGATCATCCTCCCGGCGCCTCTCCGGAGCCCTGGAGCGGCTACGGAAGATGCGGTCGCGCCAAGAGGACCTTCTGCAGTCATGGCCATCAGGGTGGCCACGGCGGTCGCCGTCGTCGCGGCCATCATGGCGACGCCCGCGGCGACCATCTCTGTCGTCGTTGTCATTGTCGCGCCTGTCTCGGTCTTCATAGCACGACCAATCATCTTTGCATCTGGATTGACAGGCTCCGCACCGCGACGATGATCAATACAGCCACCACGTCTGCATCTGCCGTCCGCCGCAGGTGGAGCATCGGGATTGGGAGGAGGTGCAGACGTGCGCTGGACGGCGGCTGCACGCGACGAGGTGCAATTCCGGGCGCGGTGGCCAATCTGTCGGCATCTGAGGTAGGTGAATGGATTTCGGCAATCCACCTTTACTCTTCGTGCTTGCTATCGACCCGCTGCACCATATCCTCAACAAGGCCACGGCTCAGGGGATGCTCCAACCCCTTCCTGGGAGGCACATGGAGATTCGTGCCTCTCTTTATGCCGACGATGCTGCTGTTTTTTGTGCCCCTATTAAGGAGGATGTCCGATTCCTGGCCACCATGCTTGCTTCCTTCGGCGAATCCACCGGTCTATCCACTAATTGCGCAAAGTGTATTGTTGCCCCCATCAGATGTGGTAGTGTGGACCTCGCGATATTCTTCGTTCCTTCCCGGCAGGTCGCTCCAACCTCCCTATTCGTTACCTTGGTCTCCCTCTCGCAATCAAAAGGCTAAAGAGGATTCATCTCCAACTTTTGGAAGACAAGGCAACTGGCAAATTGGTACCTTGGAAAGGCAAGCATGTGGCTATCTCGGGTCGCATGACCTTGGTCAAGGCGGTCCTTACCGCAGTGGCAATCTATCATATCACACCACTGGACCTGCCGGTGGAGGTTCTCAAGACAATTGGCAAGCTGAGGCGGGCCTATCTTTGGGCTGGAATGGACAAAGTGACAGGTGGAAAATGCAAAGTCAACTGGGAGCTGGTGTGCAAACCGAAAGAGTATGGAGGTCTTGGCATTTTGCACCTTGGAAAGTTCGCAACTGCTCTCCGGCTGAGGTGGTTGTGGCTAGACTGGGACGACCCGCCAAGGGCGTGGTGCGGGCTGGGCACGCCTTGCATGAAACATGATCATGATCTCTTCGCGACTGCGACCAAGGTGACGGCTGGTGATGGAAATAAAGCAAAATTTTGGGCCTCTTCCTGGCTGGAGGGGCTCAGGCCAAAAGATATCGCCCCAAAGATTTTTGAGATATCACGCAAAAAAGGTTGCATTGTTGCTACGGCCTTAAGGGATGGGAGCTGGATAACTCAAATTGACACCCAAAGCGGCCTCACACTTGTGCACCTCCAGCAATTCACGGCCCTATGGGAGAAGCTTGCAAGTGTTGTCATCCAGCCGGGCGTCAAGGATACCATTATGTGGAAGCTTGCCAATGATGGAATCTACTCTACTAAGACCGCTTATATGGCGCAGTTCTCCAGACTATCTCGTTCAAGCTTGCAGGTTTCGGTTTGGAAGGCTTGGCCCCTCCCAAATGCAAATTCTTCGCCTGGCTTGTCAATCAAAACAGGATTTGAACCGCGGACATGCTTCAACGCAGAGGATGGCCCAACTGCGACCGTTGCCCTCTGTGCAAGCAAGTACAAGAATCGGCGGCTCACCTCCTTTTCCAATGCAGGTTCTCTATCCGTATTTGGAATGAGGTGTTCGCCTGGCTTGGTATGCATATCCCCACGGCTCTGTGGCACCGGTTTGGCACGGTGAAAGCTTGGTGGGATGAGCTCCTCACTTCCAATGCTCATCCAGTTAAAGCCTTGTCTTCTGCATTACTTCTTGTGTGATGGGAAATCTAGAAGGAAAGAAATGCGCACGTTTTCAGAAACAAGGCGACACCGGTGGAGGTCGTCTTGCGAAGCATCAAAGAGGAAATGTCGCTTTGGGCCATTGCGGGTGCCAAGCACTTAAGTAATGTAATGCCGCGAGAATAATACATCTAGTGTTTGCCGCTTGACGGCGTGTGTGTATCAAAACTCTCTTCTTAATTAATGAAAATGGCAAATCTTTTGCCTTGTTAAAAAAAAAAAAACTTGGAGCCCTTCCCTCACAAGCTTCAAACCCTCGCCACACGAACTGTTCTGAAAAAATGTCCGAGAGACCGCGGCGGCGCCAGTGAGCCAGCCTCCTCTGCGCAGCTGCGCCTGCGCCGCGCCGCCACCGGCCATGGAGATGGAGGCGGCGGCTCCTCTTCCCAAGAAGAGGAGGTCGGAGGTGCCCGGAAGCAACCAACCGGAGGAAATCTCGAGCCACGAGCCGGCGGCGGCGGCCATGGAGGCGCCCGAATCCGACATCGGTGAACCACCGCCTGGAGCTGGAGGGGCAGAAGACGGGGTCGACCACATCAGCGGACTGCCCGACGCCGTCCTCGGCGACATCATCTCCCTCCTCCCCACCAGGGAGGGCGCCCGCACCCAAACCCTCGCCTCCCGGTGGCGCCACCTCTGGCGCTCCGCTCCTCTCAATCTCGACTACTACGACCTCCCCGCCGAAGGTGACGTTCTGATACGCCTCATTTCCCAGATCCTCTCCGCCCACGCTGGCTCCGGCCGCCGCTTGTGCGTCTCCGCGCACCACCTCTACCACCACCCTGCCACCGTGGATGCCTGGCTCCGGTCTGCTGGCCTCAGCAACCTCCAGGAGCTCGAGTTCTGCTGCGCCGGTGATCCACTGGTACTGCCGGCGGTGACGGCGCCCACCTTCCGTTTCTCGTCCAGCCTCCGTCTGGCCACATTCAGCCAATGCCGCTTCCCCGACAGCATCGTCCAGACGCTTCATTTCCCCGAGCTCAAGCAGCTCGCACTTGAAGAGGTCAGCATCTCGGAAGGTTCTCTGCAGAGAGTCATCGCTGGTTGCCCCGTCCTGGAATCCATGCTTCTTAACCACTGCATTGGCTTCGGCTGCATTCGGATCTGCTCCCCAAACCTTAGAACCATTGGCGTACGTGCTGGAAATGCTGGATACCGAGGTAAATTGGTGAAAGTCTCTATTGAGGATGCCCCTTGTCTTGAAAGGTTGCTCCAACTCAACATAACTACGGGCTTGGACATATCGATAATATCAGCGCCCAACCTGGAGACCATGGGCTGCCATCGTTACGATGACTCTTACGGCCTCAGCTTTAAGGTAGCTTTCACCTTCACGTCTAACCTCATTTGTCAGCAGGCAAAATTCATACTATCTGCATTTTTATATGGCCTGATGCAATGTTCCATTCTTCATAGGGATTTCCTACTCTGTTCCCAATGGTGGTACACACTGTCAAGACTTTATCTATCTCTGTTCTTCCTCTCTGTGTGGATATGGTTATTGATCTCATGAGTTGCTTTCCCTGCTTGGAGAAGTTGTATATCCTGGTAACCGTTCAACTGTGATTTGTAGTGTTAACTTTTAAGCTACTCCTTGCATGAACTTTTGTCTTTCCATTTTCAGATACGTTCGTCAGGGAGAAAGAGTTTGTGGTGTCGTAAACACCAGAGTCACATCAGATGCCTTGACATCCGTCTCAAGAAAGTAGTGTTGGCAAATTATCGAGGCATCATGTCAGAAGTTAACTTTGCCATGCTCTTTGTCCTGAATGCTAAAATGCTAGAGTTATTACAGTTTGAGGTTCAAGGCTGGTGCTGTGAAAAGTTCATTGAAAGGCAGCATAGGTTGCTTCAGCTTGGGAACAGGGCTTCCAGAGGTGCTCAATTTGTTTTCACAAAGGATAAATGTCTCCGCAAACTTGAGGACATCAAGCATGTGCGGGATTTGTCTGTAGCTGATCCCTTTGAATGCTGATGTTGACATTTGGTTGTTGTGTACTTTGATGAGTTACTCTTGCTTGTCTAATTATTTGTTTCATCCAAATTTGATCAGGTCTCCTGTTTCTAGTGCTTTGAAGTTCCTAGTGTCCTGGTGCTTTGTGATGTTTAGACTAACTATGCAGAATCTGTAAAAGATGTGGAATTTTTTTTCAGCTAATTGTGCCTAGGCAAGGTTTGCGTGTGCAAAGTTTGAAACCATTCTCTTAATATTTGTTATGCTCTGTACGTTTTCTTAACATCCTGCGTGTTCCCTAAAACTGAGCTACATCCTATAACAGGTCTATTTTATCTGAATGTTCCAAGAACAGGGAACTTTACTTTGTGTCTTGGCTTCTGAACAGATTTTGCATTTGGAACCTTGTGATGTTTAAACCAATTATGTAGAATGTGTAGAGAGTGGGGACAAATTTCCGGCTAATGGTGCCTAGGCAAGGTCTGTGAGTGCAAAGCTTGAAACCATTCTCTTTCTTAATACAGTATTTGTTATGTTGTGTACACTTTCTTGTTTCCTCTAAAACTGAGCTACATCCTACAACAGGTTTATTTTATTCGAATGTTTCAAGCACAGGGAACTTTACTTTGTCTCTGCTCTTTTCATTCAGTAGTACGTACATCTTGGCTTCTCATCATCTTTATTTACGTATTGTATGTGTTCCATGATTTCCATGAGATGACGATCGGATTTTGCATTTGAGAGTATCATTTTACCTGGAGAGCGTAACGAGCATCTATCTAGCCTTGGTTGGAGTCGAGACATGATTGGTGAGAGCGTTTCCACATGATCTGTAGTAGTGCCTATGAGTCCCACGGCTGGAGCTTGCATTTCCTGTAACATTTGTCCCTTCATCTGTCTGCTCCCTTTTGCCCTTCCAGCCTGTATGCCCTTAGGTAAGCAGCCTTCCCGACGTAAGCATGTAAATGATTTTCTGATAATTCCTTGATTTCATAGTACAATTTACTTCATGCATGTTTGCATGGTATTCATTCCTAATAATAGTTTGGATGGATTGAAATCGCATGTTGAAGCCATTCAAGTCAACTTCATATGCTCAATGAGATCCTCGACCTGCAGAGAGGATTACAATGTGCCAATATCTGCAGTTCCTTCTCTGAAGCTCTAATAATAGGCGTACCTTTCACCTTTGTATAGCCAATTCACATGTACTATGTACACAGCAGCTGAAGCATGGTGACCCCGCCGAAGCAGCGCCTCATCCATCATGCGTGATCAGGCAGCGGCAGATCTCACGCATACTGCCTGTTTTCTTCCGCAATCTTTAGAGGCTCGATCAGGAAGAATGGCTCTAAATTGGCATGCAATTCGTACAGTTACCACACCAGGGTGATATATTGGCAGGACCAGGTCGCCGACAAATCGCAAAAAACTACCACAATTGCGTCGAAGTTTGCTGAAAACCACCGAGACGCTATAGCGATACTGAAAACCACCGAGATGCTATAGCAATAGAAAAATCACTGGAAGCGAGATGACATGCATCTCAACTAGTAGTATATGCGCGCTTTGCCGCGCCGTTTTCTTTCATCGATGAGAGATTTACATATAGCGGAGCTGGTGTCTATCATCGGTAGTCTCATTGGTTGTAGTATTGTTGAAGCAATCTTGACCATCTTGAAGCTGTTCCATATAATCTCACAGCAGTCTTGAAGTAATCTTGCCGCAAAATTAGAGCGTGAATGAGTCTTGTTGAAGTAATCTTGCTGGAAAATTAGAGCGTGAAGCAGTTTTGAAGATGTACCATATGATATGTGTTATGTATTTTTCTTCCTCCATTTTTTGGGAAAATAATAAATACGTAAGATAATGTCTTTGTGGTAATTGCTGTTGTCTGTCGTTGGCAGGAGATATGTTGTCCATATGGAAGTTTTCCTTAATTGTCTTAGTTAGCATCCGGTTCCAACTAGCTGCAATGTGTATGCTTGGAACTGTACCACATTCCAAGATACTACAACAAACTAACATATAGGTCAAAACAAACAAATCTCTACTATACTACTTGAAAAGAACGTAAGGTTTCCATTTCACCTTTCTTCCCACCACCCCTTCGTCCAACCTTCCCTGTATAATAATAAATCAACTTAATTTACTTACCTTCTGAACCCGTTCCACTTTAATTTACTTACCAAACTTTGGATCAGAATATAAGGTATCCATGGGCAGAATTTGATAATCATTTATTTACACAATCACATTATTATAGACACGTAAATTAGAAGCCGACGTACTAGAAGATTTGTATCCCGTTGCAATGCACGGGCATTGTTCTAGTATATGAAAAGGTCAGCTCGCATATTTGTAAACCTGGGGGTTGCCACTTCATAGTGACTGCTCCATCTTCGCTCTGAACAAATGGACTGTGTCGTTGTTTGTAGCTGTTGTCCTTTCTTTGGTTTCAGTTAGCGGAGCTCAACAGCCGGCCAACATCCGTTTCCAGCTGAATGACCAACGATACCACAACGGAAAGCAATGAATAATACAACTGAACTTGGTTTTCCATCAGGTGCTAGATTGAGTGAGTTCAGAGTTTGAAAAATGCATGTTCCATGAGAGAAAAAAAGAGAAGCGGAGTAACAACAGATTTGTAAGCTTATGACTAACCACCAGAGAGACAGTTGTGAGATTAAACTCAATGTGGAGAACAAACACATACGTGTATCATATTCTTGGGGATTAACATGTCCAAGACCCCGAAGATCACATCGAGCCACCTGCAACCCATGCACTCTAGAAGCACTATCTGATGGCGGATGGCCTGATGAATGGCAAGGTTCGGATCATTGGAGATAATGTAGTAACTTACCACTGTTGGGAATAGCAAGAAAGTTCCAGCAAACCTTATGGTCATTTGTTCGAATAAATAGATGATCACAAGTACTTTAGCCACTTCATCGCCAAGCCCCATTTGCTTTTCAATGG
Source organism: Triticum aestivum (assembly GCF_018294505.1). Lineage (NCBI taxonomy): Eukaryota > Viridiplantae > Streptophyta > Magnoliopsida > Poales > Poaceae > Triticum > Triticum aestivum. The sequence goes on along the minus strand of NC_057814.1, from coordinate 463,393,606 downwards.
CTGGTTCAAAGTCTTGGAGAAATTGTCCAGACTGTTGAGGTTGATGATCATTTAAAGCTTTCAATAGAACACACAAATGATAAAAAGACTGGAAGATGCCCCACAAAAATAATACTCCCTTCACTCCAAAAAAAGTGTCTCAACTTTGTACTAACTTGAATACAAAGTTATACTAAAATTAAGACACTTGTTTTTGAAAAGAGCGAGTATCAAGTAGAAACACTCTATTGGAACATCAACATTGCAGAATTTCTTTGGAATTTCCATCTCTAGCCCACCCAACTAAAAATCTTTTGGAGAGTTCATATCACCTTGCTGGGATGGCTTAGGATTGGTTGTCTCCCTGAGATTAAGGGCCATAAATTCATGAGAAGAGACACTCACCACAGTAACGAAAGGTTCACGCGCTAGCTGAAACTGCACAGTCTATATTGTTTCCAGTAAACAACAAATGATTCGAAATGCGCCTCACAGGGATAGCCTGAGGAGGCGGGTCATTGACCCAGATTATAGCTTTGGAGTGATTCTTATAGGGAAAGAGATGTCATTTGATGCATAGGATAAAGCCTCTTTTGATTTGTAGGAATATTGTAGGAATTTTTATAGGATAGAATTTTTAGAAGAAAAATTCCTCTGGAGCCCTTTGATTTCTAGGAATGGATTTCTATCCTACCTATGTAGGATAGGAATTAATCCTTCGTATTTCAAAGTAAAAAAAAATTAGCCTAGACTCAATGAAGAAATTCATATCCTATGGATCAAATGGCATCTTTTTACTTATAGGAATTGAGATACATGTCATCTCATTTCTTATGATTTTCCTATTTCAATGATATTCCTATGCTATGAACCAAAGGAGGCGTAAGGAATTTTTTCATTGAGTCTAGACTAATATTTTTTCCCTTTGAAATGTGAAGGATTGATTCCTATCATACATAGGGACAAGGATCCGTTCCTACAAAGGCTTCAAAGAAAATTTTCCTTTAAAAATCCTATCCTAAAAGAATTTCTATAAAATTCCTACAAACAAAATGAGGCCTAAAAGTTTGCAACAACCACAGTTTTTCAGCAATTTTTTAACAGAATCTAACTGCTCAGTTGACCCCATTTTGACATGAAATCTGATCAATGGGTCCACTGTAAGTGATGACATGGCGTGAGAAAACTCGCACAGTTTGATGCTTTGATTGAAACGTTAACTTAACTAAGGGACCACATGTCGGTCACTCCCTCCTCTCTTCCCAACCGTGCATCCTAGTCTGCCATCGTCGAGTCGTGTGTTGTAGACTGGTCTGCAACGGGGTGGACACCCTGGCCGGGGGAGGTAGGAGGCGTTCGGGTGTTAGAGCTATATTTGATAGTTAGAGATTTCGCGGGATTAGATAGGAATTATTTTCATCTTATTTATAGGAGGCTTCTTGCCCTTCCAGTCTTGTACACTATAGTACCCACCCTCGAGGCTACATACAACATGCATCATATTACGCCAATTCTGTCCCTCTAATCCTCTTGCATGGTATATGCCGCAAGTTCCTGACCTAGCTCCACCACAGTTTCTGCGTCGCGTTTCCCTCGGGGAGGTCGATCTCCATGATCTCCACGGGGTCTGTGCAACCTGTAGCTAGAGTTTGTCCGTCGATCGTGTTGATCGACTGCTTTAGAGAGTCTTTTCCTTGATTCATTAATTGATTTTTTTCTCTCTCGTTGATCAATTGGTCGGTGCTTTTTTTGTTTCTCTGATCTAAGATTGGATTGAGTCGCGCGCCATTTACAATGAGCGTCTACTCAATCAACATCTTCATCATCCATTGAGATCAGCTGCATCACAACGTCGGAAGCTGATTGGGCTGCGCATCAGCTGCAACGGCCGCTCGCACCGTTCACGTGCCCATGCACAACGCTGCTATCCAGCCGCACGATGCACGTCGTGGACTTCATCACACCCATCCGTATTTTCTCCATCTGACTAGCTGCGTCCGGTCTGATCAACTGCATATGACACAACTTCGTTGGATCACATGATAATTGTCTTCCGACTATGTGTGCCTCTCCACCAATCGAGCAATGAGTTAATGATGCGTTATTCCTTCGGACCGCAGCGTCGCCGGTTCGAGGTCCTCACCGCCGTTGGACCGACACACCAACAACAACTATGTCTCCCCTACAGGCCATAGCGTCGCTGCACGCGGTCCACTAGTTCGTCCTCAAGCGTTAACATCTACCCCGCTGAGCCACCCCCTAGGCACATGATCAACATCATTCGCGTATGGTCTTTGTCACATTGTTGGGTTCTTCCTTGCCTGATTCGAGCACCGCCACCGCGCTTATAAAGGCAAGCAACACGGCCCCTCTCGCGCTACCTCTGGTTTCATCACCACATCTTTGTCTTCGTCCAGCACAAGCTTATTGCCAACATCGTCGTTTCTTCCCCGACCACTTTGTCTACTGCAGCAACCGTGGGCAATATTGGAACCTTCTACCCCCATGCCATTTTGCACCACTGCTCGCCTGGAGGCCTCCTTTGCTGGTCCCTCTGACATGGCGTACAACTCGTGCCGGGCCCCGTCTACGCATGCCCGGTGCTGGGAACACTAACACGTTCCTTTGTCCGATGTGTCCCCGGGCTTTGCAAACTCAGTGCGGCGCCTCGTCTACGACGACTTCGACAACATCGTTTTCGACATCAACACCCTCCTTGACACCTGCCTCGATCGCGTCGCCATTTTCATCTTGGTGCACCCCTGCATCCTCGACTACATGGTACTTCCTTGCACCCTTGTCTCCACCTGCGGTTACCTCGACACCGGCTACCCCGACCTCGACATCGACCAAGGTGTCCCTCGCACGACTACCTCGACCATGGCTACACCACCCCACGCTCTCGGCTACCTTGACATCGGCACAAAGGGCTATCACCTCGTTTGAGCAACTCGTCGGCTTCCTCTACAGTCAACGTGCCCGCGACGCAATTGCTCCCGCTTGAATCGTGGGGAGATGTTATAGATATATTTGGTAGTTAGAGATTGCCCAGGACTAGATAGGAATTGTTTCCATCTTATCTCTAGGAGGCTTCTTGCGCTTCAAGTCTTGTATTCTATATATACTCGCCCTAGAGGCTCAATAAAACATGCACCACATTACACCAATTCTCTCCCCTCTAATCCTCTCACATCAGGGCGGCTTGGGCGTGCAGGAGGAGGCCAAGGGGAGGTGTGCCTGGTTGCAGCGAGGCTTGCCGGCAGGAACAGAGGTGGCTGCGGCCGGCTGTCAGCCATGGCACGTCTGGGTGGAGCTGAAGGTGCTCGCCGGCGGGAGAGGTGTTAGTGGTGGCGCTCTCCGGTTGTCGCAGACGGACGTGGGCATATGTGCGGTGGGGGAAGGAAGACGAGGAGGAGCGACACGGGTGTGGGGCTCCGGTTACCCCCACCCTCTCGCCCGGCGACGGGTGGCTGCAGATCGGGCTCGATCCCAACCGGGAGTTACCTCCCCTGACGACCAGGGTTGGGGGTAGGGGATCAGGAGTTGCGTCCCGTGAAAATCAGTATTTTTTTGCAAACTTTAATGTTTTGGTGGTTTTTGACATACTTCAACTAATTTTATGTTTTTTTGCAGTTTAGTTTAACTAGAGTAGATTACCTATACTAGAGCCTGCAATGGCTTGATTAGATGAGCACCTTTCGAAGTATAAAGTGGTTGCGCGGGGGTTGTTCAGAACTGAGAAGGTTCGGGGCAATCGCTCATCCATCAAGACGGCTCCGATAGGGGAGCACCTACGGCGGCACGTCAACGGTTCTTCTGACAATGACAGTGGTCGTTTGATCTCAGAATCTTAATTTTAGTATGTACTTTGTATTTTCAGAGAACTTTAATAATACGTCTGAATCATTTTTGAAAAAAAACATGTGTTGTTGGTGTTTCTGGCCCTCGATAGGACACACCGCCGGTTTCATGCAGGACAAAGAGATGTATTTTTTTTTAGAAAAAAAATGATATGATCTTTTTTCCTTGAGGACAAAGAGATGTTGATCTCCTTCTCCTGCATGTAAGAGCAACTCCAACGCGGCGATCTATTTCGTCCGCGCGCGTCCGTTTGGGTTGGTGCGGATAGAAAAATCGGCCCAACGCGCCGACCGAAACGGACGCGCGTCCGCTTTTTGTCCGTGTGCCGACCCATTCCCAGCCCATTTTTGAGCCGGATTTGCGTCGGCGCGGACACGAGAAGGACGCGCGCCCGCCCCCCTACTCTTCCCCGTGGCCCGCTGGTCGGTGGCACATTGGCCATCCTCTCCCGTTCCAACAGCAAACCCTCGCCTGCCTCCTTCGTCATCGACGCCGCCGCCCATTTTTCCGGTGACTCTGTTAGCTGCCGGCGCCGCAACATCTCCTCTGCAACGCCGCACCTCCCACGTTGACCGCCACCGCCGTCTTGCCGCCGGGGAACCGAAAGCTTCCCACCCCCGCTCCGCCAGCCGTGACCGCGACCAAGAAGCCGCCTCGCCGCCCCGGCCAGATCCTCACCGGCACGCTTGTCGGACGCCGGCAGGGCAGCTAGCTGGTCCGTGTGCACTGCGACTCCCTTCGTCGGCCGTCTCCTTCGTCGACGCCCGCAGCTGTTCGACAGTTTGCCAAGGTACACAATGGACTCCGCCGACGAGTTCTTTTTTCACAATTTCCTTTGCGACTTTGACGATTCGTCGTCCGATGATGATGAGGAGATCTTGGTTGCCGTGTTGGTCCATCACCACCTCAATAGCCAGCGTCCGGCGTTCCGTAGCTCCATTCCGGGCCACCTTCCGGCGTTAAATCGGAACCGAGAGAGCGGGCATTTCCTTCTTTGGAAGGACTACTTTGACACAACAAATCCGTTGTTCAAACATCAGAAATTTTGCCGCCGTTTCCGTATGAGTAGGCATCTTTTCAACCATATTAGAGAGGGGGTGGTCGGCTATGATGACTATTTCGAGTGCAAAGAGGATGCCGTTGAAAAGATTGGTTTCTCCTCTTATCAGAAATGCACTTCCGCCATCCGAATGCTTGCATACAGAGTGCCCGGTGATCTCATTTGACGAGTATCTCTGTATGAGCGAGTCTACATGCCTAGACTCCCTCTATAAGTTCTGCAAGGCTGTTATTGCTGTGTTTAGCCCCGAGTACTTGAGAGAGCCGACTCCTGAAGATACAACCCGTTTGTTGGCAATGAATGCCAGCAGGGGCTTCCCAGGGATGCTTGGCAGCATAGACTGTATGCACTGGGAGTGTAAGAACTGCCCTTCAGCTTGGCAAGGGCAGTATAAGGGCCATGTCAGGGCTTGCACTGTCATACTTGAGGCCGTGGCGTCTCAAGATCTCTGGATCTGGCACTCTTTTTTTGGCATGACCGGATCACACAATGATATCAACGTGCTTCAGCGCTCGCCGATGTTTGCTAGGCTTGCCGAAGGCAACAACCCACCGGTGAATTTTACTATCAACGGCCACAACTACGACAAAGGATACTACCTGGGTGACGGTATCTATCCTCAGTGGACCACTATTGTGAAGACAATCTCCAACCCTGTCGGAGAGAAGAGGAAAAGATTTGCCCAAGAGCAAGAGAGTGCTAGGAAGGACGTCGAGCGTGCCTTTGGTGTTCTGCAATCTCGATGGGGCATCGTTCGGTATCCTGCTAATACTTGGAGCACGCAGAAACTGTGGGAGGTGATGACTGCTTGTGTGATAATGCACAATATGATCGTAGAAGATGAGCACCCGGAATGTCTGTACGATCAAGGGTTTCAGTTTCAGGATGAGAATGTTGTGCCTGAGCATGGAGCAGCGGCAACGTTTGAACGGTTCACCCAATTTCATCATGACATGCGTGATTGGGAAACTCACATGCAACTACAAAATGATTTGGTTGAGCATATGTTGGCTCATGTTGGCAACCAATAGATGTATCTTTTTATTCGGCTTGCAAAACTATGCGTGAACTTTTTACTTTTATTCGGCTTGTAAACTATGCTATTTATTTGGTTGAAACTATGTTATTTATTTGGTGGACTATATATTTGCTTGTGAAATAATACAAAAGTTGTGTGTGAAATAATGCAAATTTTGTGTTATATGATGAAAAAGGACGGCCAGCCGGCCACGCCGGCACATATAAATTAGTACGTTGGGCGCATTGCCGACTCAAATCTCAAATCAAGCAGACGCCGGGCGGGCGCCGATCCAAACGAATAAAAATGGACAAAAACGCTTGTCGGCGCACTGGAGTTGCTATAAGACGTCGCCATGCAGTCCTGCACTCTAGCCAGAGTGCACGTTGACGCAGGTCAAGTCAGGTCAAGTCAAGTCAACCGCTGCCACGAGACCGATCAAGTCACGCTGTTTTCCATTGCGGTCAGATAGCGAACGCGCGCAATTTCAGTCTGCCTTACTCTTGCAAACCGTATTTCTACCATTTATTAGTCACCTCCGTTGTTTAGACGCCTGGTGTTGGCAACAATGTCACCTAACCTTAGTAACTACTCCCTCCGTCCGGAAATACTTGTCGAAAAAATGATAAAAATGGATGTATCTAGAACTAAAATCCATCTAGATACATTCATTTCTCCGACAAGTATTTCCGGACGGAGGGAGTACTAGACAATAGTAGAAATTTTACATTTTCTGATAAAAATAATATACTTAATACTCCCTCCATCCGGAATTTCTTGTCGCAGAAATGAAAAAAAAATGTATTTATAACTAAAATATATCTAGATACATCCATTTTTATGACAAGTATTTTTAAACAGATAAAATATTAAAAAAATGTTAATTATATCTGCTCCAGCCTAACATAATATCAAGAACTACTTAAGGCACATGGCCTAATAATTATTATAAAGGGAAAAGGAATAGTTGCAGCAAACGTCAGCATCAACCATCATGGACGAGACAACGTAGGGTAATAATGGCAGCTCCAGCACAGACCCTCAAACCTGCTTGCAACCGTCCGGACCATACGGTTCGGACGGGTTGTGCCATTCAACGCGGACCTGTATCGATCAGTTCGACGGTCCCACATACTTTTTCCCGTAAACCGTAGATAAAGTTGGGGGCTTTGCGGGCGTTTGGGCTGCTGTCATGCCCGCGTCTAACCGCCCTCGCCCATCAAAAATCCTCCTCACTTGCCCGCGTGCGTTCCCACCTGGCGTCAACTGCCTGCATTCATGCCGCCATAGAGCGGCCGCTCCGCAATGACGCCGGCCCAGAGCGGACACAACCTCTCACTGACGCCAACATTGTGAAGAAAATATGCTCTAGAGGCAATAATAAAGTTGCTATTTTATATTTCCTTATTCATGACAAAGGTTTATTATTCATGCTAGAATTGTATTGATCGGAAACCTTAATACATGCTAGAATTGTATTATTCATGACAAAGGTTTATTTATGGAGTATACTAGCAACGAGGGGAAAGGAGTGCATCTACATACCCTTGTAGATCGCGAGCGGAAGCGTTCTAATGAACGGAGTTGATGGAGTCGTACTCGCCGTGATCCAAATCACCGATGACCGAGTGCCGAACGGACGGCACCTTCGCGTTCAACACACGTACGGAGCAGCGACGTCTCCTCCTTCTTGATCCAGCAAGGGGGAAGGAGAGGTTGATGGAGATCCAGCAGCACGACGTCGTGGTGGTGGAAGTAGCGGGATCCCGGCAGGGCTTCGCCAAGAACAAGCGGGACGGAGAGGTGTTGCAGGGGGAGAGGGGAGGCGCCAGGGGTTGTGGTACTGCTGCCCTCCCTCCCCCCACTATATATAGCCCCCCTGGTGGGGGCGCCGGCCCTGGATCCCATCTACAAGGGGGCGGCGGCCAGGGGGGAAACTCCCCCCCCAAGCCCATGGGGGGGCGCCCCAGCCCACTAGGGGCTGGTTCCCTTCCCACTTCAGCCCATGGGGCCCTCCGGGATAGGTGGCCCCACCCGGTGGACCCCCGGGACCCTTCCGGTGGTCCCGGTACAATACCGGTGACCCCCGAAACTTTCCCGGTGGCCGAAACTTGACTTCCTATATATAATTCTTCACCTCCGGACCATTCCGGAACTCCTCGTGACGTCCGGGATCTCATCCGGGACTCCGAACAACTTTCGGGTTTCCGCATACTAATATCTCTACAACCCTAGCGTCACCGAACCTTAAGTGTGTAGACCCTACGGGTTCGGGAGACATGCAGACATGACCGAGACGCCTCTCCGGTCAATAACCAACAGCGGGATCTGGATACCCACGTTGGCTCCCACATGTTCCACGATGATCTCATCGGATGAACCACGATGTCGAGGATTCAATCAATCCCGTATACAATTCCCTTTGTCAATCGGTACGTTACTTGCCCGAGATTCGATCGTCGGTATCCCAATACCTTGTTCAATCTCGTTACCGGCAAGTCACTTTACTCATACCGTAATGCATGATCCCGTGGCTAACTCCTTAGTCACATTGAGCTCATTATGATGATGCATTACCGAGTGGGCCCAGAGATACCTCTCCGTCATACGGAGTGACAAATCCCAGTCTCGATCCGTGTCAACCCAACAGACACTTTCAGAGATACCCGTAGTGTACCTTTATAGTCACCCAGTTACGTTGTGACGTTTGGTACACCCAAAGCACTCCTACGGCATCCGGGAGTTACACGATCTCATGGTCTAAGGAAAAGATACTTGACATTGGAAAAGCTCTAGCAAACGAACTACACGATCTTTTGTGCTATGCTTAGGATTGGGTCTTGTCCATCACATCATTCTCCTAATGATGTGATCCCGTTATCAATGACATCCAATGTCCGTAGTCAGGAAACCACGACTATCTGTTGATCAACGAGCTAGTCAACTAGAGGCTTACTAGGGACACGTTGTGGTCTATGTATTCACACATGTATTACGATTTCCGGATAACACAATTATAGCATGAACAATAGACAATTATCATGAAAAAAGAAATATAATAATAACCATTTATTATTGCCTCTAGGGCATATTTCCAACAGTCTCCCACTTGCACTAGAGTCAATAATCTAGTTACATTGTGATTAATCGAACACCCATAGCATTCTGGTGTTGATCATGTTTTGCTCTAGGGAGAGGTTTAGTCAACGGATCTGCTACATTCAGGTCCGTATGTACTTTACAAATATCTATGTCTCCATTTTGAACACTTTCACAAATGGAGTTGAAGCGACGCTTGATATGCCTGGTCTTCCTGTGAAACCTGGGCTCCTTCGCAAGGGCAATAGCTCCAGTGTTGTCACAGAAGAGAGTCATCGGGCCCGACGCATTGGGAATCACCCCTAGGTCGGTAATGAACTCCTTCATCCAGATTGCTTCTTGCGCTGCCTCTGAGGCTGCCATGTACTCCGCTTCACATGTAGATCCCGCCACGACGCTTTGCTTGCAATTGCACCAGCTTACTGCCCCTCCATTCAAAATATACACGTATCCGGTTTGTGACTTCGAGTCATCCAGATCTGTGTCGAAGCTAGCGTCGACGTAACCCTTTACGACGAGCTCTTCGTCACCTCCATAAACGAGAAACATATCCTTAGTCCTCTTCAGGTACTTCAGGATATTCTTGACCGCTGTCCAGTGTTCCATGCCGGGATCACTTTGGTACCTTCCTACCAAACTTACGGCAAGGTTTACATCAGGTCTGGTACACAGCATGGCATACATAATAGACCCTATGGCCGAGGCATAGGGGATGACACTCATCTTTTCTCTATCTTCTGCCGTGGTCGGGCATTGAGCCGTGCTCAATTGCACACCTTGCAATACAGGCAAGAACCCCTTCTTGGACTGATCCATATTGAACTTCTTCAATATCTTGTCAAGGTACGTACTCTGTGAAAGACCAATGAGGCATCTTGATCTATCTCTATAGATCTTGATGCCTAATATATATGTAGCTTCTCCAAGGTCCTTCATTGAAAAACACTTATTCAAATAGGCCTTTATACTTTCCAAGAATTCTATATCATTTCCCATCAATAGTATGTCATCCACATATAATAAGAGAAATGCTACAGAGCTCCCACTCACTTTCTTGTAAACACAGGCTTCTCCATAAGTCTGTGTAAACCCAAACGCTTTGATCATCTCATCAAAACGAATGTTCCAACTCCGAGATGCTTGCACCAGTCCATAGATGGAGCGCTGGAGCTTGCATACCTTGTTAGCATTCTTAGGATCGACAAAACCTTCCGGCTGCATCATATACAATTCTTCCTTAAGAAAACCGTTAAGGAATGCCGTTTTGACGTCCATTTGCCATATCTCATAATCATAGAATGCGGCAATTGCTAACATGATTCGGACGGACTTTAGCTTCGCTACGGGTGAGAAAGTCTCATCGTAGTCAACCCCTTGAACTTGTCGATAACCCTTAGCGACAAGTCGAGCCTTATAGATGGTCACATTACCATTCCGCGTCTGTCTTCTTCTTAAAGATCCATTTATTTTCTATGGCTCGCCGATCATCGGGCAAGTCAGTCAAAGTCCATACTTCGTTTTCATACATGGATCCTATCTCGGATTTCATGGCTTCTAGCCATTTGTCGGAATCCGGGCCCGCCATCGCTTCTTCATAGTTCGAAGGTTCACCGTTGTCTAACAACATGATTTCCATGACAGGGTTGCCGTACCACTCTGGTGCGGAACGTGTCCTTGTGGACCTACGAAGTTCAGTAGTAACTTGATCTGAAGCTTCATGATCATCATCATTAACTTCCTCCCCAGTCGGTGTAGGCACCACAGGAACATCTTCCCGCGCTGCGCTACTTTCCGTTTCGGAAGGGGTGACTATCACCTCATCAAGTTCCACTTTCCTCCCACTTAATTCTTTCGAGAGAAACTCTTTCTCCAGAAAGGAAGGACCCGTTCTTGGCAACAAAGATCTTGCCTTCGGATCTGAGGTAGAAGGTATACCCAATGGTTTCCTTAGGGTATCCTGTGAAGACGCATATTTCCGACTTGGGTTCGAGCTTTTCAGGTTGAAGTTTCTTGACATAAGCATCGCATCCCCAAACTTTTAGAAACGACAGCTTAGGTTTCTTCCCAAACCATAATTCATACGGTGTCGTCTCAACGGATTTCGACGGAGCCCTATTTAAAGTGAATGCGGCAGTCTCTAAAGCATAGCCCCAAAATGAGAGCGGTAGATCGGTAAGAGATATCATAGATCGCACCATATCCAATAGAGTGCGATTACGACGTTCGGACACACCGTTTCGCTGAGGTGTTCCAGGCGGCGTGAGTTGTGAAACGATTCCACATTTCTTTAAGTGCGTACCAAATTCGTGACTTAAATATTCTCCACCACGATCTGATCGTAAGAACTTTATTTTCCTGTCACGTTGATTCTCAACCTCACTCTGAAATTCCTTGAACTTTTCAAAGGTTTCAGACTTGTGTTTCATTAGGTAGACATACCCATATCTACTTAAGTCATCAGTGAGAGTGAGAACATAACGATATCCTCCGCGAGCCTCAACACTCATTGGACCGCACACATCGGTATGTATGATTTCCAATAAGTTGGTTGCTCGCTCCATTGTTCCGGAGAACGGCGTCTTGGTCATCTTACCCATGAGGCATGGTCATGTGTCAAATGATTCGTAATCAAGAGACTCCAAAAGTCCATCTGCATGGAGCTTCTTCATGCGCTTGACACCAATGTGACCAAGGCGGCAGTGCCACGAGTATGTGGGACTATCGTTATCAACTTTACATCTTTTGGTATTCATACTATGAATATGTGTAACATCACGTTCGAGATTCATTAAGAATAAACCATTGACCAGCGGGGCATGACCATAAAACATATCTCTCATAGAAATAGAACAACCATTATTCTCGGATTTAAATGAGTAGCCATCTCGAATTAAACGAGATCCAGATACAATGTTCATGCTCAAAGCTGGCACTAAATAACAATTATTGAGGTTTAAAATTAATCCCGTAGGTAAATGTAGAGGCAGCGTGCCGACGGCGATCACATCGACCTTGGAACCATTCCCGACGCGCATCGTCACCTCGTCCTTTGCCAGTCTCCGCCTATTCCGTAGTTCCTGTTTTGAGTTATAAATATGAGCAACCGCACCGGTATCAAATACCCAGGAGCTACTACGAGTACTGGTAAGGTACACATCAATTACATGTATATCACATATACCTTTGGTGTTGCCGGCCTTCTTGTCCGCTAAGTATTTGGGGCAATTCCGCTTCCAGTGACCACTTCCCTTGCAATAAAAGCACTCAGTCTCAGGCTTGGGTCCATTCTTCGACTTCTTCCCGGCAACTGGCTTACCGGGCGCGGCAACTCCCTTGCCATCCTTCTTGAAGTTCTTCTTACCCTTGCCTTTCTTGAACTTAGTGGTTTTATTCACCATCAACACTTGATGTTCCTTTTTGATCTCCACCTCCGCTGATTTCAGCATTGAATATACCTCAGGAATGGTCTTTTCCATCCCCTGCATATTGAAGTTCATCACAAAGCTCTTGTAGCTTGGTGGAAGCGACTGGAGGATTCTGTCAATGACTGCGTCATCCGGGAGATTGACTCCCAGCTGAGACAAGCGGTTATGTAACCCAGACATTCTGAGTATGTGCTCACTAACAGAACTATTTTCCTCCATTTTACAGCTGAAGAACTTGTCGGAGACTTCATATCTCTCGACCCGGGCATGAGCTTGGAAACCATTTTCAGCTCTTCGAACATCTCATATGCTCCATGCTTCTCAAAACGCTTTTGGAGCCCCGGTTCTAAGCTGTAAAGCATGCCGCACTGAACGAGGGAGTAATCATCAGCACGTGATTGCCAAGCGTTCATAACGTCTTGGTTCTCTGGGATGGGTGCTTCACCTAGCGGTGCTTCTAAGACATAATCTTTCTTGGCAGCTATGAGGATGATCCTCAGGTTCCGGACCCAGTCCGTATAGTTGCTGCCATCATCTTTCAGCTTGGTTTTCTCAAGGAACGCGTTGAAGTTGAGGACAACATGGGCCATTTGATCTACAAGACATATTGTAAAGATTTTAGACTAAGTTCATGATAATTAAGTTCATCTAATCAAATTACTCAATGAACTCCCACTCAGATAGACATCCCTCTAGTCATCTAAGTGAAACATGATCCGAGTTAACTAGGCCGTGTCCGATCATCACGTGAGACGGACTAGTCAAGATCGGTGAACATCTCCATGTTGATCGTATCTTCTATACGACTCATGCTCGACCTTTCGGTCTTCCGTGTTCCGAGGCCATGTCTGTACATGCTAGGCTCGTCAAGTCAACCTAAGTGTATTGCGTGTGTTCCGAGGCCATGTCTGTACATGCTAGGCTCGTCAACACCCGTTGTATGCGAACGTTAGAATCTATCACACCCGATCATCACGTGGTGCTTCGAAACAACGAACCTTCGCAACGGTGCACAGTTAGGGGGAACACTTTCTTGAAATTATTATAAGGGATCATCTTACTTACTACCGTCGTTCTAAGCAGATAAGATGCAAAACATGATAAACATCACATGCAATCAAATAGTGACATGATATGGCCATTATCATTTTGCTCCTTTGATCTCCATCTTCGGGGCACCATGATCATCTTCGTCACCGGCATGACACCATGATCTCCATCATCATGATCTCCATCATTGTGTCTTCATGAAGTTGTCACGCCAACGATTACTTCTACTTCTATGGCTAACACGTTTAGCAATAAAGTAAAGTAATTTACATGGCGTTATTCAATGACACGCAGGTCATACAAAAAATAAAGACAACTCCTATGGCTCCTGCCGGTTGTCATACTCATCGACATGCAAGTCGTGATTCCTATTACAAGAATATGATCAATCTCATACATCACATATATCATTCATCACATCTTCTGGCCATATCACATCACAAGGCACATGCTGCAAAAACAAGTTAGACGTCCTCTAATTGTTGTTGCAAGTTTTACGTGGCTTGTATAGGTTTCTAGCAAGAACGTTTCTTACCTACGTAAAACCACAACGTGATATGCCAATTTCTATTTACCCTTCATAAGGACCCTTTTCATCGAATCCGTTCCGACTAAAGTGGGAGAGACAGACACCCGCTAGGCCACCTTATGCAACTAGTGCATGTCAGTCGGTGGAACCTGTCTCACGTAAGCGTACGTGTAAGGTCGGTCCGGGCCGCTTCATCCCACAATACCGCCGAAACAAGATAAGACTAGTAGCGGCAAGAAGAATTGGCAACATCTACGCCCACAACTGCTTTGTGTTCTACTCGTGCATAGTAACTACGCATAGGCCTGGCTCATGATGCCACTGTTGGGGATCATAGCAGAATTTTAAAATTTCCTACTCATCACCAAGATCCATCTATGGAGTATACTAGCAACGAGGGGAAAGGAGTGCATCTACATACCCTTGTAGATCGCGAGCGGAAGCGTTCTAATGAACGGAGTTGATGGAGTCGTACTCGCCGTGATCCAAATCACCGATGACCGAGTGCCGAACGGATGGCACCTCCGCGTTCAACACACGTACGGAGCAGCGACGTCTCCTCCTTCTTGATCCAGCAAGGGGGAAGGAGAGGTTGATGGAGATCCAGCAGCACGATGGCGTGGTGGTGGAAGTAGCGGGATCCCGGCAGGGCTTCGCCAAGCACAAGCGGGACGGAGAGGTGTTGCAGGGGGAGAGGGAGGCGCCAGGGGCTGTGGTACTGCTGCCCTCCCTCCCCCCACTATATATAGGCCCCCTGGTGGGGGGGTGGCGCCGGCCCTGGATCCCATCTACAAGGGTGGCGGCGGCCAGGGGGAACTCCCCCCCCCCAAGTCAAGTGGGGCGCCCCCACCCCTAGGGTTTCCAACCCTAGGCGCAGGGGGAGGCCCATGGGGGGGCGCCCCAGCCCACTAGGGGCTGGTTCCCTTCCCACTTAAGCCCATGGGGCCCTCCGGGATAGGTGGCCCCACCCGGTGGACCCCCGGGACCCTTCCGGTGGTCCCGGTACAATACCGGTGACCCCCGAAACTTTCCCGGTGGCCGAAACTTGACTTCCTACATATAATTCTTCACCTCTGGACCATTCCGGAACTCCTCATGACGTCTGGGATCTCATCCGGGACTCCGAACAACTTTAGGGTTTCCGCATACTAATATCTCTACAACCCTAGCGTCACCGAACCTTAAGTGTGTAGACCCTACGGGTTCGGGAGACATGCAGACATGACCGAGACGCCTCTCCGGTCAATAACCAATAGCGGGATCTGGATACCCATGTTGGCTCCCACATGTTCCACGATGATCTCATCGGATGAACCACGATGTCGAGGATTCAATCAATCCCGTATACAATTCCCTTTGTCAATCGGTACGTTACTTGCCCGAGATTCGATCGTCGGTATCCCAATACCTTGTTCAATCTCGTTACCGGCAAGTCACTTTACTCATACCGTAATGCATGATCCCGTGGCTAACTCCTTACTCACATTGAGCTCATTATGATGATGCATTACCGAGTGGGCCCAGAGATACCTCTCCGTCATACGGAGTGACAAATCCCAGTCTCGATCCGTGTCAACCCAACAGACACTTTCAGAGATACCCGTAGTGTACCTTTATAGTCACCCAGTTACGTTGTGACGTTTGGTACACCCAAAGCACTCCTAAGGCATCCGGGAGTTACACGATCTCATGGTCTAAGGAAAAGATACTTGACATTGGAAAAGCTCTAGCAAACGAACTACACGATCTTTTGTGCTATGCTTAGGATTGGGTCTTCTCCATCACATCATTCTCCTAATGATGTGATCCCGTTATCAATGACATCCAATGTCCATAGTCAGGAAACCACGACTATCTGTTGATCAACGAGCTAGTCAACTAGAGGCTTACTAGGGACACGTTGTGGTCTATGTATTCACACATGTATTACGATTTCCGGATAACACAATTATAGCATGAACAATAGACAATTATCATGAACAAAGAAATATAATAATAACCATTTATTATTGCCTCTAGGGCATATTTCCAACAGAATACATAAACAAACACTGTGTCCCTAGTGAGCCTCTACTAGACTAGCTCGTTGATCAAAGATGGTTAAGGTTTCCTAACCATTGACATGAGTTGTCATTTGATAACGGGATCACATCATTAGAAGAGTGATGTGATGGACAAGACCCATCCGTTAGCTTAGCATATTGATTGTTCAGTTTTATTGCTATTGCTTTCTTCATGTCAAATATATATTCCTTCGACTACGAGATTATGCAACTCCCGGATACCGGAGGAATGCCTTGTGTGATATCAAACATCACAATGTAACTGGGTGATTATGAAGATGCTCTATAGGTATCTCCGAAGGTGTTTGTTGAGTTGGCATAGATCAAGATTATGATTTGTCACTCCGAGTATCGGAGAGGTATCTCTGGGCCCTCTCGGTAATACACATCATAAGAAGCCTTGCAAGCAAAGTGACTAATGAGTTAGTTGCGGGATGATGTATTACGAAACGAGTAAAGAGACTTGCCGGTAACGAGATTGAACTAGGTATGAAGATAACGACGATCCAATCTCGGGCAAGTAACATACCGATGGACAAAGGGAATAACGTACTTGTCATAACGATCCGACCGATAAAGATCTTCGTAGAATATGTAGGAGCCAATATGAGCATCCAGGTTCCGCTATTGGTTATTGACCGGAGAGGTGTCTCGGTCATGCCTACATAGTTCTCGAACCTGTAGGGTCCACATGCTTAACGTTTGATGACGATTTAGTATTATATGAGTTATGTGATTTGGTGACCGAATATTGTTCGGAGTCCCAGATGAGATCACAGACATGATGATGAGTCTTGAAATGGTCGAGAGGTAAAGATTGATATATAGGACGATAGTATTCGGACACCGGAAGTGTTCCGGAGTGTATCGGGTATTTATCGAAGTACCGGAGGGGTTATCGGAACCCCCGGGGGGAATATACGGGCCATATGGGCCATGAGAGGGGAGCACACCAGCCCACAAGGGGTGGCGCGCCCCCCTATGGCATGTGGCCGAATTGGAGAAGGAAAAAGGAGGGTTCGCCCCCCTTCCTTTCTCTCTTCCCCCTTCCCTTTCTTCTACGGTGGAAAAAGGAAATGGGGGGGGGGGGCTTGGGGAAACCCCAAGTAGGATTCTGATCCTACTTGGGGTGCCCCCTGGCTCCCTCTCCTCCCCTCCCACCTATATATATATGTGGGGAGGGGGCGCCTAGAACACATAACTTGTTAGCCGTGTGCGGTGCCCCCCTCCACAATTTACACCCCCGGTCATATTTTCGCGATGCTTAGGCAAAGCCCTGCGAGGATCACTTCACCATCACCATCACCACGCCGTCGTGCTGATGGAACTCATCTACTACCTCGACACCTTGCTGGATCAAGAAGGCTAGGGACGTCACCGAGCTGAATGTGTGCAAAACTCGAAGGTGTCGTACGTTCGGTACTCGATCGGTGGAGCGCGAAGAAAGTTCGACTACATCAACCGCGTTGTGAAACGCTTCCGCTTACTGTCTACGAGGGTACGTAGACACACTCTCCCCCCTCATTGCTATGCATCTCCTAGATAGATCTTGCATGAGCATAGGAATTTTTTTGTTTTCCATGCAACGTTTCCCAACAGTGGCATCATGAGCTAGGTCTATGCGTAGATGATATGCACGAGTAGAAAACAAAGAGTTGTGGGCGGTGAACGTCATACTGCTTACCACCAATGTCTTTTTTTTGATTCAGCGGTATTGTTGGATTAAGCGGCCCGGACCAACCTTACATGACCACGTTCATGAGACTGGTTCCATCGACAAACATGCAACTAGTTTTGCATAAAGGTGGCTGGCGGATGTCTGTTTCTCCTACTTTAGTTGAATCGAATTTGACTGGAGCCGGTCTTTATTGAAGGTTAAAATAGCAAACTTGATAAATCACCGTTGTGGTTTTGATGCGTAGGTAAGAATGGTTCTTGCTAGAAGCCCGTAGCAGCCACGTAAAACTTGCAACAACAAAGTAGAAGACGTCTAACTTGTTATTGCAGGGCATGTTGTGATGTGATATGGTGACATGATGTGATATACGTTGTTGTATGAGATGATCATGTTTTGTAAAAGTTATCGGCAACCGGCAGGAGCCTTATGGTTGTCTCTTTATTGTATGAAATGCAAACGCCATGTAATTGCGTTACTTTATCACTATGCGTTAGCGATAGTTGTAGAAGCAATAGTTGGCGAGATGATCACGACGCTACGATGGAGATCAAGGTGTCGAGCCGGTGACAATGGAGATCATGACGATGCTTTGGAGATGGAGATCAAAAGCACAAGATGACGATGACCATATCATGTCACATGTTTTGATTGCATGTGATGTTTATCATTTATGCATCTTATTTTTCTTGGTACGGCGGTAGCATTATAAGATGATCCCTTCACTAAATTTCAAGGTATAAGTGTTCTCCCTGAGTAACAGTTCGTCATGTTGAGACACCACGTGGTGATCGGGTGTGATAGACTCTACGTTCAAATACAACGGGTGCAAGACATTTTTGCACATGCGGAATACTCAGGTTAAACTTGACGAGCCTGGCATGTACATACATGGCCTCGGAACACTGGAGACCAAAAGGTCGAACGTGAATCAGATAGTAGATATGATCAACATAGATATGTTCACCATTGATGACTACTCCATCTCACGTGATGATCGGACATGGTTTAGTTGATTTGGATCACGTATCATTTAGATGACTTGAGGGATGTCTATCTAAGTGCGAGTTCTTAAGTAATTTGATTAATTAAACTTAATTTATCATGAACTTAGTCCTGTTAGTTTTTGCATATCTATGTTGTAGATCAATGGCCCGTGCTACCGTTCCCTTGAATTTTAATGCGTTCCTAGAGAAAGCTAAGTTGAAAGAGGATGGTAGCAACTACACGGACTGGGTCCGTAACTTGAGGATTATCCTCATTGCTGCACAGAAGAATTATGTCCTTGATGCACCGCTAGGTGACAGATCTATTGCAGGAGCAGATGCAGACGTTATGAACGCTTGACAAGCTCGGTATGATGAATACTTGATAGTTTAGTGCGCCATGATTTACGGCTTAGAACCGGGACTTAAAAAAATTTGAACGCCACGGAACATATGAGATGTTCCAAGAGTTGAAATTGGTATTTCGGACTCATGCCCATGTCGAGAGGTATGAGACCTCTGACAAGTACTTTGCCTACAAGATGGAGGAGAATAGCTCAGCCAGTGAGCATGTACTCAAAATGTCTGGGTACTACAATCGCTTGAATCAAGTGGGAGTTAATCTTCCAGATAAGATAGTGATTGACAGAGTTCTCTATTCACTATCTGAAGGAAATATGCCCTAGAGGCAGTAATAAAGTTGTTATTTATATTTCCTTATATCATGATAAATGTTTATTATTCATGCTAGAATTGTATTAACCGGAAACTTAGTACATGTGTGAATACATAGACAAACAGAGTGTCACTAGTATGCCTCTACTTGACTAGCTCGTTGAATCAAAGATGGTTAAGTTTCCTAGCCATAGACATGAGTTGTCATTTGATTAACGGGATCACATCATTAGAGAATGATGTGATTGACTTGACCCATTCCGTTAGCTTAACACTTGATCGTTTAGTATGTTGCTGTTGCTTTCTTCATGACTTATACATGTTCCTATGACTACGAGCTTATGCAACTCCCGAATACCAGAGGAACACTTAGTGTGCTACCAAACATCACAATGTAACTGGGTGATTATAAAGGTGCTCTACAGGTGTCTCCGATGGTACTTGTTGAGTTGGCATAGATCGAGATTAGGATTTGTCACTCCGATTGTCAGAGAGGTATCTCTGGGCCCTCTCGGTAATGCACATCACTATAAGCCTTGCAAGCAATGTGACTAATGAGTTAGTTGCGGGATGATGCATTACGGAACGAGCAAAGAGACTTGCCGGTAACGAGATTGAACTAGGTATTGAGATACCCACGATCGAATCTCGGGCAAGTAACATACCGATGACAAAGGGAACAACGTATGTTGTTATGCGGTTTGACCGATAAAGATCTTCGTAGAATATGTGGGAGCCAATACGAACATCCAGGTTCCCCTATTGGTTATTGACCGGAGACGTGTCTCGGTCATGTCTACATAGTTCTCTAACCCGTAGGGTCCGCACGCTTAACGTTCGGTGACGATCGGTATTATGAGTTTATGTGTTTTGATGTACCGAAGGTAGTTCGGAGTCCCGGATGTGATCACGGACATGACGAGGAGTCTCGAAATGGTCGAGACATAAAGATTGATATATTGGATGACTATATTCGGACACCGGATGAGTTCCGGGGGTCACCGGATAATTATCAGAGTGCCGGGGGGTTAATGGACCCCCCCGGGGGGGACTATTGGGCCTACATGGGCCATAGGGAAGAGGGGAGGCAGCCCCCAAGGGGCAGCCGCGCCCCCTCCCTATAGGGAGTCCGAACTGGACTAGGGAGGGGGGCGCCCCCCCTTTCCTTCTCCTCAACCTCTCCTTCCTTCCTCCTTCCTCCTCCTAGTTGGACTAGGAAAGGGGGAGTCCTACTCCTACTAGGAGGAGCACTCCTCCCCCTCCTTGGCGTGCCCCAAGGCCGGCTGGCCTCCCCCTTGCTCCTTTATATACAGGGGTAGGGGGCACCCTAGGACACACAAGTTGATCATTGATCCCTTAGCCGTGTGCGGTGCCCCCTCCACCATAATCCACCTCGGTCATATCGTCGTAGTGCTTAGGCGAAGCCCTGCGCCGGTAGCTTCATCATCACCGTTATCACGCCGTCGTGCTGACGAAGCTCTCCCTCGACACTCTGCTGGATCATGAGTTCGTGGGACATCACCGAGCCGAACGTGTGCAGATCGCAGAGGTGCCGTACTTTTGGTACTAGGATCGGTCGATCGTGAAGACCTACGACTACATCAACCGCGTTGTCATAACGCTTCCGCTTACGGTCTACGAGGGTATGTGGAGTACACTCTCCCCTCTCGTTGCTATGCATCACCATGATCTTGCGTGTGCATAGGAATTTTTTTGAAATTGTTACGTTCCCCAACAGTGGCATCCGAGCCAGGTTTATGCGTAGATGTTATATGCACGAGTAGAACACAAGTGTGTTGTGGGCCATAATAGTCATACTGCTTACCAGCATGTCATACTTTGATTCGGCGGTATTGTTGGATGAAGCGGCCCAGACCGACATTACGAGTACGCTTACGCGAGACTGGTTCTACTGACGTGCTTCACACACAGGTAGCTGGCGGGTGTCAGTTTCTCCAACTTTAGTTGAATCGAGTGTGGCTACGCCCGGTCCTTGTTGAAGGTTAAAACATCACATACTTGACGAAAAATCATTGTGGTTTTGATGCGTAGCTAAGAACGGTTCTTGCTCAGCCCGTAGCAGCCATGTAAAACTTGCAACAACAAAGTAGAGGACGTCTAACTTGTTTTTGCAGGGCGTGTTGTGATGTGATATGGTTAAGACATGATGCTAAATTTTATTGTATGAGATGATCATGTTTTGTAACGAAGTTATCGACAACTGGCAGGAGCCATATGGTTGTCGCTTTATTGTATGAAATGCAATCGCCATGTAATTGCTTTACTTTATCACTAAGAGGTAATGATAGTCGTAGAAGCAATAGTTGGCGAGACGACAACGATGCTACGATGGAGATCAAGGTGTCGCACCGGTGACGATGGTGATCATGACGGTGCTTTGGAGATAGAGATCAAAGGCACAAGATGATGATGGCCATATCATATCACTTATATTGATTGCATGTGATGTTTATCCTTTATGCATCTTATTTTGCTTAGTTCGACGGTAGCATTATAAGATGATCTCTCACTAAATTTCAAGGTACAAGTGTTCTCCCTGAGTATGCATCGTTGCGAAAGTTCGTCGTGCCGAGACACCACGTGATGATCGGGTGTGATAAGCTCTATGTTCACATACAACGGGTGCAAGCCAGTTTTGCACACGCATAATACTCGGGTTAAACTTGACGAGTCTAGTATATGCAGATATGGCCTCGGAATACTGAGACCGAAAGGTCGAGCGTGAATCATATAGTAGATATGATCAACATAGTGATGTTCACCATTGAAAACTACTCCATCTCACGTGATGATCGGACATGGTTTAGTTGATATGGATCACGTGATCACTTAGATGATTAGAGGGATGTCTATCTAAGTGGGAGTTCTTTAGTAATTTGATTAATTGAACTTTAATTTATCATGAACTTAGTACCTGATAGTATTTTGCATGTCTATGTTGTTGTAGATAGATGGCCCGTGCTGTTGTTCCGTTGAATTTTAATGCGTTCCTAGAGAAAGCTAAGTTGAAAGATGATGGTAGCAACTACACGGACTGGGTCCGTAACTTGAGGATTATCCTCATTGCTGCATAGAAGAATTACGTCCTGGAAGCACCGCTAGGTGCCAAACCCGCTGCAGTAGCAACGCCAGATGTTATGAACGTCTGGCAGAGCAAAGCTGATGACTACTCGATAGTTCAGTGTGTCATGCTTTACGTCTTAGAACCGGGACTTCAACGATGTTTTGAACGTTATGGAGCATATGAGATGTTCCAGGAGTTGAAGTTAATATTTCAAGCAAATGCCCGGATTGAGAGATATGAAGTCGCCAATAAGTTCTACAGCTGCAAAATGGAGGAGAATAGTTCTGGCAGTGAGCATATACTCAAAATGTCTGGGTATAACAATCACTTGATTCAACTGGGAGTTAATCTTCCTGATGATAGTGTCATTGACATAATTCTTCAATCACTGCCACCAAGCTACAAGAGCTTCGTGATGAACTATAATATGCAAGGGATGGATAAGACAATTCCCGAGCTCTTCACAATGCTAAAGGCTACGGAGGTAGAAATCAAGAAGGAGCATCAAGTGTTGATGGTCAACAAGACCACCAGCTTCAAGAAAAAGGGTAAAGGGAAGAAGGGGAACTTCAAGAAGAACGGTAAGTAAGTTGCTGCTCAAGTGAAGAAACCCAAGTCTGGATCTAAGCCTGAGACTGAGTGCTTCTACTGCAAAGAGACTGGTCACTGGAAGCGGAACTGCCCCAAGTATTTGGCGGATAAGAAGGATGGCAAGGTGAACAAAGGCATATGTGATATACATGTTATTGACACTACAAAAAAAAGACACATCCGTGACATTTTGGGCCGAACGATTTTTTTTCTGTCAGTACTTATGACACTTCTATGACGATAATTGTGACAAAACCCGGTATCATCATAGATGTGGTGGGCTTCTACTTCTGTGACAAAAAATCATGACAGAAAATGGGCTTTTCGTCCTGGGCGGGCCGGAGACGCAGCTGCATGACATTCTTTGGGCCATCCATGACGGAAAAAGCCGTGGTAGAAGCGAGGGAGAGGAAAATATCGGGGTGTTCCCGGTTACGGTGGGTGGTCGGGGCCGAGCGATGCACGTTTCTCTCATACACGCACGCGCGTGGGTGCGAGGCGTTGGGCTCTAACTGAACCCGAGCGAGGCGTTGGGCTCTAACTGAACCCGAGCGATTGCACTGCAGGCTACGCGTTACTGAACCCGAGCGATCGATCGATGGCTGTTAACTGAACTCGATCGAGCGATTCCTTCGCTACATCTGCTAACTGAAGCCGATCGATGCTGCCTCTAGATGAACAGTGAGCGTTGTTGGGGGGGGTTTGGATGAACAGTTCCCGGTGGGGGTGGATGAACAAGACCCCGTGGTGTTGCCTTTGGATGAACAGGACCCCGATCGATCGAGCCGGTTGGGGCTGGATGAACAGGACCCCGTGGAGGGCTTTATGAACAGGACCACCCCATGGAGGGCTGGATTAACAGTAGACGATGGAGGGCTGGATGAACAGTAGCCCGTGGAGGGGTGGTTGAACAGGAGCCCGTGGAGAGGGCTGGTTGAACAGTAGCCGGTGGAGTAGCGCGCGGTGGAGGCTGGATGAACAGGAGCCCGTGGATGAACAGTCGCAGGTGGAGGCTGGAGGAGGTCGACGGTGGATGAACAGTAGCCCGTGGAGGCCGGAGGGGGTCGACGGTGGAGATGAACAGTATCCCGTGGAGTCCCGTTTTGCGGTACACCACACCCCTCCCGATGAATAGGACCCCCGTTTCGACCGTAGCGCTCCAACACAAGTCCGTTTCCTCCATTTTGCGGTACGCCACACCCCTCCCGATCAACAGGACCCCCGTTTCGACCGTAGGAGGTCCGTTTCCTCCGTTTTGCGGTACGCCAGACCTCTCCCAATGAACAGGATCCTGTTTCGAATGTGGCCGGTCGAACACAAGGACGTTTCCTCCGTTCTGCGGTACGCCAGGCCTCGTTTCCATTGGCTGTTCCGTCCAAGCCGGTTGGCTCCCACGCGTTCTGTTGCCTCCTGATGAACACGACGCATTCCGTTGCCTCCCCATGAACACGACGACGACGCAGTTTCTCCGTTCTGACCCAGCCATGTACACGAGCCCTGGCCGTACGTACGCGCGGGTAGGCGTTCGAGACCCCGCCCGTATGTACGTACGTGGCCGTATTTACTTTCTTGCACCTTGGCCCTTGTACGTACGTGTACGTGCTACGTGCGCGCCTCTACTACGACACGTGCGCGCCTCTACATCGACCAGTATGTACGTACATGTTCGCGATCAGAATGACAACGCTACGTACGCTTCGACCAGGTGGGTCCCGACTGTCAGGCACTTCCTTGCGTGCGAAGGTGTAGCTGGTGGGTCCCAGCAGTCAGGGGCGAATCGTTTTTTTGCCCGGACGCACTTCCTTGCGTGCGAAGATGTAGCTGGTAGGTCCCAGCAGTCAGGGGGAAACGTTTTTTTGCCCGTAATATGGATGCACTTCCTTGCGTGCGAAGATGTAGCTGGTGGGTCCCAGCAGTCAGGGGCGAATCATTTTTTTGCCCGTAATATGGGCGCACTTCCTTGCGTGCGAAGATGTAGCTGGTGGGTCCCAGCAGTCAGGGGGAGAAAACATTATTTTTCAGGGTAAAAAGGATGCAGTTGCATGCATGCGTCCATGGGCGTGGTGCGTCCCCACTGTCAGCCTCTCACGTACAGTCATCTTCCGATGACTCTCGGTTGTTGACCACGTTGACCACACCGTGCCGAGCGCACCAAGGCCGGTGGACGACGGCGAGGCCCCAGACTGGAACGACCCGGAGATGGGGAAGACGCGGCAGTGGAGTCGCAGATGGAGAGGAGTGGGAAACTTGACTGGTTCGGGTGCGCGGCAGCACTGCCGCGGTGCCGCCCACGGGAGACACGAGCAAGAACAGAGGTTGAAGAAGGAGCACGGCTGTTGGATTAACATCCAACGGTCCAGCTGCTAGAATCATTTGTTGATTAAGTTGACAAAGCCCTGCGTACACGTCCGCTTAGTAGGCCCACAAGTCAGCCACCAAATCTGACGGGTCCCAGCTGTCAACGGGAGGAATATTTTTTTGCATAACAAGGAGGCACTTCCTTCCGTGCGAAGATACAGCCGGTGGGTCCCAGCTGTCAGGGGGAGGAAACAACTTAATAAGGAGGAACTTTCCTTGCGTGCGACCATGGACCTCGTGGGTCCCAGCCGTCAGGCTCTCCACGTACAGTCCTCTTCCGATGACTCTCGTATGTTGACCACGCCGCGCCGAGCGCACCGAGGCGGTGGACGACGGCGAGGCCCCAGACTGGAACGACCCGGAGATGGGGAAGACGCGGCAGTGGAGTCGCAGACGGAGAGGAGTGGGAAACTTGACTGGTTCGGGTGCGGGGTGGGCCTACACTCGGCAGAGAATAACAGGAGGTGCGGAGTGGAGGGATGGCCTGGCCGTCGGCGGGGTAGCGTTTCGCTGAGGCGCGCAAAACAACGCCGCTGGACGCCGGAGGCTGGAGCAGGCGGTCCCGGCAGCGCTGGGGGAAGAAGACGAGAGATTGAAGAAGAATGCCGGCCGTTGGATGTAAATCCAACGCCTTCTTAGGCTTCGACCTACTGGCCCACATGTCAGCCAGTCCATTTGTTTTTTAGTCCATTTGGTGGGCTGGGTGAAACAATGATGTAGCATCTATGCAGCCCGTTTATATATATGGTAGAATTTAAAGCCCATTTGCATTTTTCTCGAAATCCGCGGACTTGCTGGGCTGGGTGAAAATATCATGTTGGGCTAGACGGAGAAATGTTATAAAAACATAAACACATGATTGCACGTCTATTACTGCATTGGTCAGTAAAATCTTTGCAAGCTTATGTACGCAATCACTAGGAGTTAACTTGCCAAGTTATATATAAACAATTATTATTATTATTTTGTAAGAACTTTCAACTTACGAAATAAAATATCATTTTAATTTGATGAGTTAATAGTACGTGGGGTATTATTATTTTTTAGGCTAGACGTGGGACAGTTGAGTTGGTTCTAGGGAAAAGTACTGGGAGAAAACTCAGTTTACATCGAAAAAGAAAGTGGGAGAAAATTCAGATATAGGATTAATGAAAACGAAAAATAAAGGAAGTGGGAAGGTCTATAAAATGGTTGGACGAACGACAGGTTTAACGGAAACTTATGTTGTTTCTAATATATATATATATGTAATAAAATAAGATATAAATATAGGTTCAGTTTTGCATTCTTATAGAAAACATAGGTTCAGTTTTGCATTCTTATAGAAAAATAGAACTGAGCTGTGCGTCGTCTTGAAAAAACAAACATAACTTGGGCTGCTGATGTTATAGACAAGCTAGGTTGGGAGGCCCAGAGGCCGCTTGATACCTGCTGGATCCAAAAAATGTTGAAACATGTCGTGGGCTGCCCATGTTAAACAACAAAACCTAGGCCATGGACCTGGTGGGCCCGGGACTGTCAGCCTCTCGACGAATAGTTGTCTCCCGATTCCTCTTGTTTTGCTGACCATGTTGGGAACGACAGAGGATGACGTCGAGACCTCGGACCAAACAAACCGGAGCGGGGGAAGACGCAGGCGGAGGGGAGTACGAGGGTTGACTTGTTCGGGTGCAGGGTGGGCCGGTGGAGCTGCCGCCGCCGGACAATGTGTGGTAGTAGAGGGATGGCCTGGCCAACGCCATAGGCTATGATGGCCAGCCGCTGTATAGGAAGAGGACGAAAGATTGAACAAAATAAAGAAATACAAATGGATAGGTGGTTGGTCCCATATGTCTGTGTACGAGACCTGCTGGGTCCACCTGAGGAGGGGAATATGTTGGGAGGAAGGAGATTCAAAGCACGACAGCCGAGTGAACTAGTTTTTTTAACGGACAAGTGAACTAGTTACATACATAAGCAAATAGCCACTAAAAAAGCAAACAGGTTAATGGGTTCTTAAAAGAAATATTTTGGAGAAAACAGATAATTACGATACATAGGCTAATGCATGAAACACTCAGGTGATAAAGGTGCTTATAAACAGATAAAGTACAACATCTAGACCTTCCTGGCATGCTTGATCATGACGCTGCGGCTGTCCGTGTACTCGTCGGTTACGGGAAGCAGACACGCCCTCATGTCCAAGATCTGCCTGTACATGTCGTAGCATGCGTATGCGTCCTTGGCCGCGTAGGTTATGTAGGCTAGATTCAGAGGTACCTCCCACGTGTTCAGGTCCTTGGTATCGTTGTCTTCTTTCATGTTGGCGTATTAGGGGTCGATGATTGTCTCGGCGAGGTCAACCACAGAGTCCTTCTCCTGCCCGTTGTTGATGATCTTGTATTGCTTCTGGATGTCGACAAGCTTGTTGCACCAGATGGCCGAATCGTCGCGTTCTTCCTTCTCTCCACCGTAGCGAAGGTGCAGTCGGCGCTGCCGATGAAACGGGCGAATGCTCCAGAACCTCTGATGGCCCTATAGATGTGGTAGATGAGAACCTCGTCCCGCACACATACCTGGGCGACGGCGATCCGCTGGTCCCTGCCAGGAGACGAATGGATGGGCACAAGGTCTAGTCCTGCAACCTTGTGCTTTCTCGTCCTGTAGGTACTGCTTGAACTCGGCGAGGCAGAGCTTCACCGAGTCCGGATCGTTGGTGTACATCACATTCAACTTGGTGCAGCCATAGGACTGAACTGGCGAACTCAAAGGGGAACTCCTTGCTGAAGTCTATATCCAGCAGGCTTACCCCTCGGATCGCCATTGGAGTGTCTTCAAGTGAACGAGTGGGTAGGCGGCGGCAGCAGTTCGTTTTTCAGCTCTTGGGGAACTAGATTCAACAATAAACTGAGTGTACAGGCAACAACAGTTACTACCCCTCCCTCGTCCGCTGCACGCCCGACAGAAGATGCACCGTCGGCGCATTCAAATGCCTCCATTAAGAAACCTACTCCGGCCACACGTCGGTTCACGAGCGGGTCTGTATTGGTACTGTAATAACAGGAGTTAGTGGTCACTTTACTTAAATTTAATTAGCTTTAATAGAAATTTATACTTAAAACAAGCAATGCATTGGCTCGTTCTATCAGTGCCACAGGATCAACATGCACAACAATTAGAATTATTATTCTCAGGACGCTCACGATTAGCACATTTGTCGCACTTTCACACAGATAATACTACCAAGTTTGAACTGTTTGTTATGGTTGTTGTCCTCTGCATCATCATGCCGTGTTTCCCAGCTTGCAAGATTCAGAACCAACAAATAAGATCCAAATAATAAGTACAACAAAGATGCCTACACATCTCATTGATTCCCAGCTTGCAAGATTCAGAACCAACAAATAAGATCCAAATAATAAGTACAACAAAGATGCCTACACATCCCATTGATTCCCAGCTTGCAAGATTCAGAACCAACAAATAAGATTCAAATAATAAGTACAACAAAGATGCCTACACATCTCATTGATTCCCAGCTTGCAAGATTCAGAACCAACCCATTAGAGCCTTTTGATAAAGTGAATATCGGGATTAAATCCATCTTGGCTAGCCATGTCATACAATCGAAGAACTTGGCGAATGCTCTTGACCGTCACTACATCTGTAGTTGAGTATTCCTGTTTGCACAACACAAATAAGAAGAGCATGCTTACTATAATAATGGCATTCCTTGAACTCAACCTGCAGCTCCACTCGGATGAGGCCAGCCTGGAGTTCCATGATTCAATTCATGCGCCTTTTTCTGCAGTTCACCTGAAATGAAGCAAAGATTGCATCATTCAGCTAGCAAGAAGTACTTGCTCTCGTGAGCTGGCAGGTTCTTCTTTAGTAGTTGCACTAAAATTGAGGAACATTAAGGTTGGTTGTCCGGCTCATGTAAGGTGCAACTATAATTTGCTTATCCTTTTGTGCAGTTCCACTAAAATAAAGTGCCATTGTGGTGACAGTGACGGCTCATCTTGCAAAGGCTAATAAAATGTTACACAAGATTACCAGCAGAATTTGACGGAGATTTTGGAAACTCCAATCACCATTTTGTGCAGTTCCACCAAAATTGAGAGATGTTGCCCAAGTGACATTTTAGTTGAACTACACAAGACACTCATTCCAAAAGAAGTGTTTTGTGCAGTTCACCAAAAGGTCACAATAGCAACAAGGTGAAATGGATATCCCTATCTGCACAAAAAGATAGAAAGTAAACAGTTGCTGGTCAATAAGAATATACGAAACATATACGAAATGAAAAGAAGCATCTTAATTATGTACATGGCAATCACGCAAGGACAGTAGAAATTTTAAAACGTTAGCAATGCTTCATGTTACCAGAAGCATTACGATCAACAATGAGATTCCTCAAATATGGGATTACTTTAATGGTGGCATTGCTTGTTTACCAGATACAGTAAATCAACAGCAGCTAAAGAGTTGGTTTAAGGGCATGGGACCGTGGGGACACCAGGACACTCAGCAGCGTAAAGGAGCAACTTACTTATCATACTGGGGAAAACAGCAGGAGTACCATTTGTAACACAGTTTAATTGCATCTTATCACTGGAGGCATTAGATTAACAATAACACTGGTTAGACATGTCCCTAAGGTAACAGTGTGATCGCTTCATTTTACATGCGCCCTTACATTAACAACAGCAAAAGGTTGGTATAAGGACATGCGACAGTGGACGCATCAGCACAATGTACCTACAAGGAGGCATAAAGTGGTGATGCCGAGTTTGTTCATGCTATGTGAGGGCAGCAAATCTAATCCTGGAGACCTTTTACTATGTGAGGGCAGCAAACCTAATCCTGGAGACCTTTTACTATGTGAGGGCAGCAAATCTAATCCTGGAGACCTTTTACTATGTGAGGGCAGCAAATCTAATCCTGGAGACCTTTTACTATGTGAGGGCAGCAAATCTAATCCTGAGACCTTTTACTATGTGAGGGCAGCAATTCTAATCCTGGAGACCTTTTACTATGTGAGGGCAACAAATCTAATCCTGGACATACTCTGTTGACTTGTCCACCAGCCGCCACTTTCTATCCTTTTTTCAACCAATAATAGATCTGTTCCTTATCCAGTTTGTACTGCGTTTTCCCATTATTTCCCTTTTCAACCAAGAGACCGGTTGGTCTCTACTACTTTCACCATATTATTTCCTCTTTGAATCAAGTCCTAGATTCATGCTACAACTTTCCCCCCTTTCTTCATTGTTTGAACAAAGTCCTAGATTCGAATGCATGAAGTAGCTTTACCTCTAATAATACTAAAAAATTAGGTGGCTTTGGAAGAGCTGATGGGAGTAGAAAAAGATGCACATGCAGACATGTGGGGAGCTGGGGCAGTAGAGCAAGGCCGCTTTCGAAGAACTTATACCTGAGGGTCGTCGGGATGTTAGCGGGGGTAGGTCGGATCTACGGACAATACGACAGGGAGGAAGAAGGGTCGGAGGACCTCCAAGCCGGCGCTATGTCGGAGAGAACGGCACGGGCAGAGGATCGGGCCCCTCCAGCAGCTGTGGATTTCCTCCCTCACCGGCGATGACCGCGTGAACGATGCACCTAGTCCTCTACACACACCAGCCGAAGGGATCCGGCCGGATCTGTGACCAACGGTGAGCAGAGAGAAAATGTCGCTACCGCTGTCTTGTTTATATGTGGAGAGGATGAGAGAATGAAGAGAGCAACCCTAGTAAAGCAAGCGCTCAGGCCCCTACGTACATATATAGTGGAGTGATTATCTTTTTCTCTCCACAACAAGCGTTTCAATTTGTGTACGCGGCATTAAAGAAAAGAAACTCTCTATTTAAGGTGACTAACTGTACGACTCCTACTTACTACTACTAGTAGTAGTATTGTTCACTTGTGCTCCCCGGCCCTCCATTCATTGAACAACCCCACGGGTGAATAAACATACAGTACTAGTATTTATATAGAACGAACAAGCTCGAACTATTTTCGCGTAGTTAAAAGTTGAGGCGAGGGCTTTTCCCGGGAAGTACGCGCGATAGTTTTCACGTAGGCGGTTTGACAGAGAGGCGAGGAGGGTGAGGGAGTAGAGGATTCAACTTACTTACTGCTGGAAAGGTCGGGCTGTGCGATTTGATGGCGCCTTACTGTTTGGATCCATGTGTTAGAGTTAGTTTGGGTTAGTTTGAACTCAACTAACCCAAAAATATCCAAACAGGAGGTTAGTTTGGGTTAGATGCATCTAACCCATTCAAAAAATCTAACCCACCCAAGAGGTGCTTATTTGGGTTAGTTCTTCTCGGGACACTAAAAAACACATTTTTCTCTTGCTCTCCCCGCAGCAGATCCCTCCCCACTTCCTCGAAGCTTCTCGTCCTCTCCCTCCCTCCCTCCCTCTCGCACCGCCCATGAAGGCACCTCGCCGTATCCGCGCTCCATCTAACCCTGTCATCCAAACACCTCTTTCGCTAGAGTTACTTCAGGGTTAGTTCAGGATTAGAATCTAACTCTAACCTTTAACCGAGTTAGAGTATCCAAACAGGGCCAGGCGGTACGACCGGGGTGATGCCCCCTTCCGTTCCGCACTCTAATCTGGTGCTTGACATGTATTACATCGACCCGGATGCTGCTGGCTGTCCCACATGTCGGCGAAGTAGTACGTAGTAGTAAGAAGGAGCAAAGAATCATACGTAGTAGTACATGTCGGCGAAGACGTAGACTACACCGCGTGCAGTACTCCCTCCCTTCCGGTTTATAGGGCTCAAATCTCAAATCTCATCAACCAAGGCATTTTGCAATTGGAGGAATGTATCTCGTACTTTACAAAACTACCCTAATTAAACTCATGCATTAATTACGTAGTTCTCTCATTTTCTTCTCCGCCTTGGTCGCCTTGAGCACTCCTATATGACTAGCCGCTCTATCTACATGCGAGACATCAAAGCATCCAGGCCCGCGTGCCATCCACCAAATCACAGCGAGGTGCTACAGTCGAAACTCACCGGTCACCCCGGTGTGGCCGTCATGACCCGTCAAATCACAAAACCCACACCTTTACCAGCAGTGGTAAAGTGGCCTCGAAGTTGGACTGGACAAAGCAACCATCATTTCACTGGAACGCTCGTTGAAGCCCTTTCTCCCCTTTCTTGAAGAAAACCTCACTCCAGGCTACTCACTTCTGCCATTTTTCTTCTGTACTGATGAAGGAAAAGGTGGGCGAATCAGTGATGCTGCTATATTTTCATTTCAAGAATCTTCTTTTTGCGAAGCACCGAACGATTCTCACAGCCTATTCTTTTCCCGTTTTCATTGCGATTGTGGTTTCCTTTCGATTGCTTTTTGTTTGTCAGTTCATTGATGGATCCTGGAGCACTAGGCAAAGAGTTGCCGGCGGACAACCCACTGGAGACAACGATCTCCAGGAAGCGAGCACCGACCAACGAGTTGACCATGTTGGCGGGCCAACCCATGGAGACGAAGAACTCCAAGAAACAAGCACTGGCCAAAGAGTTGACGACGTTGGCGGACGAACTCCTTAAAGAAAGTTGGAAGAACAGCAAGGGCCCCACCGTGCCTACCCCAGAAACTCTGATGGCCACCTATGCGAGGCTCAAGGCCGAGTTTGAGGAGATAGTCGCCGTTGAGAAGCAGTATTCCCCTGGCAAGGTGATGGCCCCCATCGAGGACGAGGAGATGGCCCCCGGAGGGATGGGATCCCCCGGTGAGCTGCACAAGGTAAAAAATAATGGCTTATTACCATAGTTGTGGTTTTTGATTATTTGCAATGTGCTTGCTAATATGTTAGGGTTGTGCAGGTGCCGGTGGACGTCCTTGATGATTCCGATGTCGCGGCCCGTCCTGTGGACAACGCCCCAGAGATCGTTTTCGATGTCGCGGTCCGTCCTGTTGGCATCGCCCCGGAGATCGATTCCGATGCCACTGTCCATCCTGTGGACATCGCCCCAGAGATCGATTCCGATGTCGCGGTCAGTCCTGTGGACATCGCCCAGAGATCGATTCCCATGCCGTTGTCCGTGCTGTGGTCATTGCCCGAGAGATCGATGACAAGAAATAGTTGGTCGCGCTAATCCTTCAGGGTAGTTTGCATTGCCCTTTGTTTAATTACCAGAACGATGCGTGTTATCAAACCATCTTAGGGCTAGTGCACTGTCTTGTGTGGGCGGTACTTGCTACTTTTGTTTGATAGTGAATCATGTGAACCCTCTCCGAGTTATGGAAACAGATGTATCCTCACCAGCTTTCGATGTAATATATGGCATGCTTAGATGTAAGTTTGAACTGTTTATCATATCAGCAGGGCTTATTTGATGATTCTTGGTGTTAGTAGGCTAGCTACTGTGCGAGCTATAGTACTTGCAAAACACTCACCGAAGAGAAATGTTGGGGCTGATGAGCTCGTCGTACGCTTATACTGATCCGTCGTCGATCGGCCAATAGCCCAAGCTCCTTAAATTGTAGGCTTAGCGATTGATTAGACAATAGTCGACACGGATACATTCAAGCCTCATTTGGTTCATAGGGTAGGAAAATCGTAGCAAAAGTACAGAGATGTACAACACAAAATCATAGCAATGCAGAGACGTCCCTCCGTTCCAAAATAGATGAGTCAACTTTGTACTACTAACTTTGAAACGGAGGGAGTACAAATCCTAGGCGGGCTAGTTTGGCCTAGTGGGTTTTAGTGATATGACGTGGTACAGTGCCGTCCAGTCTTCGCGTGTGGTAGCAGTACTGCGGGTAGAGTAAGTTTTCTTGAAGAAGCGGAAGTCAACGAAGTGATGATGGTTCCTTTGTCCGACTAACTTACATTGGGAAAGGTTGAGCCTGCGCTACGACCGGGGTGGACCAGGATAATTTTGTGCATGGCAGGTGGACCAGGATGGTCGACGTCCCACATGTCGGCGAATGAAAGTATTCTTTCCGATATAGTGGACGAGCAACGAGTATTCATTATTTATGTTTGATGAAACCTATTGTCTCCACTGTTAGGACGGAGGAGTGTGAAACACGGCAGCCCAGTGAACTTGGCATGTGCACCACTCCCTCCTTCCTCATGTAATACTACCATAGTGTTCACTATTAAGTTGGCTATAAGGTTACAAATTTTTCTCACTTTCTCTCTATCTATTTCCTCTCAAATGTTTTTTACCTTTCTTTTTTTAGACACATTTGTTTTTTATGCCTCTTATTTTAGAATTAGTGTTTTTATACCTAGGAGCACGTGTAGAGACGGGCTCCCGCAGATCCCACTCCTTGACTTTGTCAATGCCTCTCTCTCCTCCACATAAGCGGGCTTAGGGCATGTACAATGGTTCTATTGTAGGGATGCCACATAGGATAAATGATGAGGTGGAGGAAAGAGAAATCATAAGAAAAGGCTTGTCTTCTCTTATTTAAGAGAAGACAAGAGATGATCTCTTAGCACAATATGTTTCACCATGTTTTTAGGAATAACTAGTTATTGAAGATAAGGCTAAGAGATGATCCATTGTACACATGCTTTTTGTCATCTCTAAATTACATGCAAGACTTATGATAAGACTATCTTATCAACCATTGTACATGCCCTTATAGCCCAGAATTTTACTGGTACTACTTGCTATGAATGCGGGCAGCTGGCGCCTGAAGGGGGAGCGCGTGCAGGGAGGTGGTGGGGTGGGGGAGGGGTTCTGGTGGGCCAGGGCGGTAAGAAGCGGGCTTGGAAGCGGTGTGGACTCCCGCATGGCCCACCTCACATTATCGCCACATATTTCTTGGAGTCCGTGCATGGTGGGCGGGCGACGACCGCCGAGCGATTAGATTTTGGCTATCGACGGTTTATTCAATTGCAGTCCCACATGTCAGTGAAAATGCAAGACAACGCGTGTCCCCTCTGGTGAGCGGCGTGCGAGCCGGACTGTCGGGGTGCGACGTGAACGCGACGCGTACGAGTTGTAAGTGTGCCGCCTTTTCCTTTTGAACTTGCAAAGCGTAACATTTTCGTGCGATCGATTGATAGAAATCCAGAACAAAATGACGAGGGCGGTGCTTTCCCGCGCGTTAGGCGGGCTAGTTTGAGTGATATGACGTGCTACAGTGCCGTCCACTTGCTCCATTTTTATGTAAGCAAGAGTCTACACTCTTACGTGGGAGGAGTGCGAAACACGGCGGATCTGATTTTGATCGAGGGATAACTGTTCCCTGCGAAATAATGGAGCACTGTTAGCGATTAGAGCATGATAGTTAGGGCATCTCCATCGCTGGCCCTCAAATTTACACCGGCATCTGTCCGAGGACACTGATGGATGCCATCCAATGCTGCCTGCATACCTTTCGACAACTATATGAACTAACCGGACGAAATTCGTGCAAAAAAAGCAAATTTCAAATTGACCGGATGAAATTCATTACATTTCGAGGACTTTTCCTATAAATTGGACGAAATTCATTACATATTTCGCACAAACCGTACTAAAACCTACTGTAAACCTAATCTAAACAATCGCCGGGCCCCGACCACCACGTCCGGCCATGAACCCAAGAAAGCCGGCCATTGCCTTTGCCTCCTTATCCGCCTCGATAATCTGCTCCTGCGATAGTACGTCCAAGAGAGCTTTAGAGTGCCTGGAGGCCATGGTTGCAGTGGTGCCAACAGAAGGAAGGGACCGGAGGAGAATGAGTGTGGGTCTTTGGCTATGGCTGGGAGCTGGGGCTCAAGTTAATATAGCGGGCGAATGGCAATGAGCCGCGGCAGACGGATGGACGACTGGCACCAGAGTAGGTTCGTCGGCAGCCGCGTGTCATTAATGTTGGCAGCGGACGGAAGGATGGCCGTGGTGTCATTAACGCGGAGCAGTCGCTTGCACTGGGATGCCGCGCGGGTGGCGCTCTCTCGGCCGTCGCGCTGCTGCAATGCCGGCGCCAGTGAGAGGTCGCGTCGGGCGTGAATGCGGACGCTGCTTCAGTGACTTAACCGCAGGTGCGTTATCTCACTGACATGTGGGCCCAACGGGCATCTGGCCCGCATGTCAGTGACACACCAACTGCACCTGTAGTTAAGGCTGGTGAATGCGGCATTGACGTTCTAGAGAGACGGTGATCGTTTCAGGCGGGAAGCGCGCGCTAGCGATGGAAGGGGTTTCGGTAGGCCAGGGCGGTCAGACGCTGGCGTGGTGGTAAAATGTGAACTCATGGATGACGAGCCTTTGAAGTGTATGCGACACGTATTGACAACCAGGCATCCATGCAACCGCTCTTGTCGCCAGCTAGCCTTCGACGACCACCATTAGACACCACACAACCATGCATAACTTACGAATAATGGACGAATCGATCAGACACACACTCGTGTGCAGTGGCACTATGATCGGTTGCTCACGATAGTACATACTCCGCACCATAGTACCCTCTCTAGCTAGGCTGTTTTATAGATTGTCGTTGTGATGGACGATATACATGAGCAAGGCGCCGAGTCACGAGTATGACCATTGGTGTTGAGCCAGTGAATACATGCTCGGTGTTCGCGGAGGCCTCCAACAAACATGTAAACAGTAATGTCACATACGCATAATTTCGTTTTTTATTTCTTTCTCCACTGATAGGTAGGCCCGCATAGATAGATAGATAAAGAACACGAGCTGATGAGGCGCATGCGGACTGTTTGAGTGGTCAACCAGACAAATACGGAGCTATACGCTAAGCCACTGACCGTATAATCACCATATCTCGTATACAATGATCAAAGTGAGCTATCAAGACAAGTTCAATGACCGCCAATGCATTTTACTCAGTAATAAATGACCAGGATTGAACGGGAATCCAAATTTCCTTCGTCTTGTGTCCTTGAGCTCTTGACAAACCAATGCACTTTACGGTTGTCCGGCCACTCCACCCCAGAGCTGTCACCAAGCGTCGTTTATGCCACCGCGCTGCACACTAATCGGTAAGGAAGCGATGGCATCCCGCCGCGCCGAGTTCCTCGCCGCCCACGACCGCACACAGAATGGTAGGGAAGCGGTGGCATCCCGCCGTGCCGAGTTCATCGCCGCTCACGACCTCACACCTATGTGGGCGGAATTTGAAGCTGCCAAGGCCGAATGGGCGGTAGAGCAAGAGGCGGCCAAAGCCGCACAGAGGGAGCGGAAAAGTCAGAAAGCACTCAAGAAAAGAGAGGCCCGCTGCTGCAAGAAAGAAGAGGACGCAAGCGCTGCCGCGGAGAGGTCAGCGAAGATCCAAGCACGGTGGGGTGTCGCCGACAAAGCCGGGAAGGAGAACGACGGCGTCTGGCCAGCATGTGAGAAGTAGTAGTACTAGTAGTTAGTGTGTGTGTCTGTGTCGCCCGTACGTTTGTTTAATTAATTACGAGCATGTACCAATACTACTAGTTACTACTGTAGTTTTTAGAGCAAATTACCAGTACATTAGCCTAGACTCAATCGAAAAATTCCTATCCTATGCATCAAATGGCATCTCTTTCTCTATTGGAATTGAGATGCATGTCATCTCACTTCCTATGATTTTCATATTCCTATAAAATTCCTATCCTATGAACCAAAGGAGGCCTCTCCTGGAGTAACTAATGTAGCTAGCAGTACTGCTGGTACATTAGTTTTCTTCAAGAAGCGGAATTCAACGAAGTCATGATGGTTCCTTCGTCCGAGCAACTTCACAGTGGGTAAGGTTGGGCCTGTGATTTGACGGCTCATTAGTAATTACTGCGGCGCGACGACCGGGGTGACTCTCCCTTGGAGTTCTGCGGGCATGGCAAGTGGACCAGGATGGTCGACGTCCCACATGTCGGCGAGCGGAAGTATTCTTTCCGATATCGAGGAGCAAGGAAACCGTGTGGTATAGTATCACTGGTGATTTATATTTATTTATTATTTCTGATGAATGCTAGCGTTTCAACTCTTACGACGAAGGAGTGCCAAACACACGGCACGTGCTGGATGTCCCACACGTCAGCGAAAGGAGTGGGACATGAACAACGTGGTAGAGCGTCTCCACTTCTGGGTCGGAGGCCACACATAGTAGTACCACTGTACTAGTGGTATGAACGATACAAAGTGCGACCCGGAGAGAAAGACACGTCTAGTTGGAAGGTCTCGGGGCATACACGTAAACAAATATAAAACCTAATATGTGCCTCCAATTAATATAGTAGTAGTAGAGTACTTAGTCACGTACTCCATAACATCACCGGGCATTGCACATACAACATTTAGTGGTAGTAAGAGACAACTGCCTATATGCCACGCATGTTCATACTATTTGTGCCTTTCTACTTCACTTACTACGCTACATTACATAGGTTCGCACGTCCACTAGTGGGTACATGTCCGTCTCGTAGTTCCAGTCCCAAGTGTTCTTCATATAGATGGAACGATCCTTGCATGACACGTGCACCTTGATGCTAGATGTCTCGCGTGTTGGCAAAAGGATGAACAAAGCTCACGTAAAAAAAATAGAGTGGAAGAACATAGATTCCCGACGACCGAGAAGGAGCAAGGAACCTCGTGGTGGAGCGTCTGCACTCATAATATTTTATATTATTTAGCGATATAAAATCAACCAGTCATCTCCACAGTGGACTGGAAGAGTACGAAACACGACAGCCCAGTGTAGTTACATCATACTAGTACATGGCTAACCCACGCTATCACCATATTTCTTGGTTTCCGTGCGACACCTATCTCTAGTAATCCAGCAACACGTATCGCTTCTCCCTCCTCGTCTCTCTCAAAGTGCGGCGGGCTGGCATTTTTGCCGTCTATTGAGGTCGGTTAACTCATCACATGTTAGCGACATGCCACGAGCATTCTAAAAAAAATCCTTTCACGTTCCATTTTCAAAAAGAAAAAAATCCTTTCACGTACGAATTTGACTGTATGCTTTGAGAAACTTGCATGTCCTATACTCCTGTTTGGATACTCTAACTTAGCTATCGGTTAGACTAACTCATGACTAACCCTGAACTAACTGTAGCCAAGGAGGAGTTTGGGTGATAGGGTTAGATTGACAATAAATGCATTTGATGGAGAGAGAAAAGTGATTTTTCAGTGGTCCCATTGAGAACTATCTTCAGTTAGCACCTCTTGGGTGGGATAGTTTTTTTTGGTGGGTTCGGTGCAACTTGCTCCAATTTAAACCCTCATGTTTGGATACTTTAGGGCTATTTGAGCCCCAACTAGCTCAAACTAACTCTAACCCATGGATCCAAATAGGGCCTATGGCCAACCTCGATGCGGAGCAGTCGCGTGCACCGGGAAGCGGCGCTCTCTCGGCCGTCGCGCCGCTTCAAAGCCGGCGCCAGTGAGAGGTCGCCTCCGCTCTGGCCGGGCATTAATGCGGCACTGACGCTCCAGGGTGACGCTGACCGTTTCACGCGGGAAGCGCGCGCTGGCAAGGGAGTATAGGTTTTGAACCGTTTCAGGTGTACTACTGATAGTTTGCAAAACTACTCAATTATTGCACTCAGTTTCCTAAGAAATTGTGGTAAAAAACGTTACTCCACAGCCCGCTTCCCTTCTCCTTCCTCTTCCACCGCCTGCGCCCGTCCGCGGGAAGTGACCGATCAACCCTTATGTAGGAGTGCTAGCACAAAAAGATGCATGCATGACCACTAAAATTTCCAGATTAAAGCGCCGCTCCGACGGGAGTATGGCGTATGTTGTTACCCTCGGCCGGGCCAT
Organism: Triticum aestivum; assembly: GCF_018294505.1. Lineage (NCBI taxonomy): Eukaryota > Viridiplantae > Streptophyta > Magnoliopsida > Poales > Poaceae > Triticum > Triticum aestivum. Next base: position 463,353,453 of record NC_057814.1, on the reverse strand, counting down.
GGCTACCGGGCGATGGCGACCAGAGAAGAGGCGGCGGGAGGGGAATGAATGCAGCTACTGTTTGGGTTCACCGTCCGGCTTAAATAAATGCGCAGCATCACATGTACCCGCGGGTGCACAAATTGTAACATACATGTCTACTTAAGTGGGCGTCACGTAACTGGTGTGTGTGTGTGTGTGTGAGATTCTGAGAGACAGAGTGCGTGTGTGCGAATCTACTCTTCGGACATGTACTCAACCTTTTGCATCGGAATATAAGTATAATGGTATTTACTTTAGCTAGTGATTTACGTGGCCATGTTAACGTGGTCGTGTAAAAAAATGTCACTTCCTGCTTGTGATTTGAGTTATATAATTACAAGCAAGATGCTCGTGCATTGCACGGAACATCAATATGCATTTTTTTACAAAACACCTGTTGTAATTTACCCATGCAGGAGTAATCCCATGTGTAAAAAGTAATGATATTTTGAGAATTTTATCGGAAAACTGGTATCTCGAGAATGTCATCGAAAAAATGAAAGATGAGAGATAAGGTGAGGAGGAGTGGAGCGTGGTGGTGACTAGTGGTCGGAATGGGCAGAGGCATGGGGATGGACGGCGCCGGCAGGCGGCAGCGGCCACCATGCTAGATTGTTCCAGAGACTTTCTTTTTTAATTGCTGAGCAATGATGTTGTGGGAGATAAGGATGTGGAGAGAGGTGCGGGTATCTTTTGTAAAATTATCATAGTTTGCTTTCTATCCGTCAGATATAGATCAGACGGTCTATATTACAAGATGGCAGGCACACCATCATCGCCAACTCAGTTTTTTATAAGGGTACAAATGATAAGTTTGCTAACTACTAAAGTAAAGTGGAATTTGTCCATGTTATACAAGTAAATTAAGGTGATTGTTTATCATACGGGTAAGGGTGGATGAAGGGTGGTAGGAATAAATGCTCCGCCTAGAGCATGTGTGTGTGAGATGGAGTCTCAGTGTGTGTGTGTGTGTGGGTGTGTGTGTGTGAGAGAGAGAGATGGAGTCTTAGTGTGTGTGTGTGCGTGTGTGTGTGATGGAGTCTTAGTGTGTGTGTGTGTGTGTGTTGGTGGGTGGGTGGGTGGGTGCGTGCGTGTGTTTGTGTGTGTGAGTGTGTGTGTGTGTTTGTGTGTGTCGCGGGGTCCTCGGTGGCGGATGTAATTTAAGTGTGCATGGCTTCATCATAGAGAGGTGATGTGTATGGCAGAGGCCACCAACGATGGGGTGTGAGAGAGAAAATGCCCGTAGAGAGGGAAGAGAAGGTGTGTGCGCGTGAGAGTAGTCGACATCGAGAGAACGTGTTTGTTCGAGAGACACCGAGGAAGACTACTATATATCGATGGTGCATGTAGGCGGGAATTAAACAAAGGGATGGTCTTATTGGTTTCGGGGATATAGGGGAAGAGTGAGAGGGGGGGTAGCTAGAAGGAGATTGTTAAGTGTGAGTGTGTGTTTTACCCATCCAGGCGGAAGTTATGAGCACACAAGAAGAGAACGATTCGATGTGGCATTAGGGTTGAGGGTAATTAACTACGTATGGAGACATAGAGACCTTGAACGTGCATGTGTGAGAGGTATACATGTATACGTGGGATGTGTGTGTGTGTGCACGCATGATCGAGATAAAAGAAAGAAGACATAAGTCATAAGATCAACGACATGGGAGAGACGGATCGGTATGACGATATGCATGCATGTGAGAATGCAGGCAAGAAGGCCCGACAATTGAGCATGTGTTTTTGTCTTTAAGAGATAGTGGCGTGGGCTGGAGCATGCATCTATGGCGAGCAGAGGGAGTGTGGCACAACGATTGTGCAAAAGAGATCAACCTATAAATGAAAGAAGGTTGATGGAGAAACAGATAAATAGAAAGATAAAGATGCTAGCTAGTGTGCGTTAGAGATAGGAGTCGAGTGGATCAGAAGGCTGAGTTATGTGTGTGGGTGTGAGAGAGATGAAGAAAGGGTGCATGTGACTCACATACAAACAAATATCGGAGAGAAATGAGATCCCGAGAGACGGAGTTTTGTGTCTGCGAGAGAGAAAGATATTTCACAACGAGAGTGATAGCTAGAGAGACATATGAGGGAACGCAAGATATCTCTAGGGAGAGAGAGTGTGTGTGAGCGACATACAAGAGAACAGTGGAGAAATATGAGACCCTGGGAGACAGAGTTTGTGTTTGTGTGTGAGAAAGAGATATTTAAGAGGAAGAGTCGTAGGTTCTCATACCTAAGGAGCGAAAGACATCTCTGTATGAGGGGTGTGCGAGTGGCACACAGGGGAATAGTAGAGAGAAATGAGACCCCGGGAGACAAAGTTTTGTGTTTGTGTGAGAGAAAGAGATTCCACATGGAGAATCATAGTTAGAGACACATAGCAGGGAGCGAGATATACTTAGAGAGAGATAGAGTGATGAAGGTCGAGGGAGAGAGTACCGTCAGTGTGTTACGAAGATAAAAGATCATTGTCGACATACAGGTAGCACGAGAGATACCCGAGAGACGATGAACGCGTATAGGTCTAGAGAGATAGTCCTATATAAGCATGAGTGATAGTTATATGAGACGAATATCTGGATTAAATGGGATTCAAATATTTAAACTGGAGATCACGACATCGATAATATCATAATGCAAATTGGTGTATCAAACATGCATATTCATTTGAATTTGGGGACACGTGTAATGTTATATAGTTTATCAATATTGGTGATCCATAGATTCTTTAATTAGAAACAATGCATGGTTTATATGCAATTAATGTCTAAACGGGATTACACTATATGTTGCGTGTGTGAAACACATTATACATGTTTGAGAAGTAAAAAAACCCCGCATGAAACACACATTAATTGGAGACAGTTAGCGAGGAATGCATACATTGGATTTCAACATAAAGTGGTTTCAAATATTTGAAAATCCAAATTGATGGATACAACCTTATGAATCTGAGATCATGCCATTTGTAAACCATATTTATGTATAAAGGGTGTTGTGCTTTTGAAAGTATATAAAAAAATGATGTATATAGAATTTTATTCCAATCGAAAATGGATCCCGCCCGAAAAAAATAGAATACAAACGGGATTCGAATTGAGTTGGCACGGTAAACGTGCACTCTGCAAAATTTGAACGAAGCGGGGAAAGTCGCAGTAACCGCCCGAAACCAAAATCTGCGAGATGGAAATTACTACTGCCTATCCCTGCCACGCAAAGCCTATCTGCTCGATTTCTATAGGTTTCGATAGGGGAAGGTTTGTAATTTCACTCAAACGTGACATAACCGCCTCTCACCCGGATTCATACACGGTGGGCGCCAAAACACAGTGTGTCCTCGGCCAAAATCGACTCCCTCCCCGATTCATACACGGTGGGCGCCAAAAACAAACTCTCGTCGGCAAATATTTGGTGTATGCGAGATTACCGTCCTATCCCCAACCGACTAATATTGCTGTGATGTAGGAAATTTGAAACGGGGGCTAAGTTTGTAAATTTCCTCACATTTGAGACAAGCGCGCCCTGCAGACATGGTTCCCCCTTCCTCTCTACCTCCATTTCCCCATTCGTACTCCGTGGGCGCCAAAACACCCTCTCCACCCCAGCCTCCTCCGTCCGCCACCCCATCCACCGCCGTCCTCCTCCACCATGCTGGAGCTGATACCCCGACGCCGCCGTCCATTACAAGAGATCGACCTCTCTCATCCACGGCTTCGGACCGAGATCCTTGCATCCCGTCGTCTCGCTTCATCCCCGCCGTCGTCCACCTTGCCGGCGCCGCTCCTACGACCGTCTCGTCCATCGCGCCCTGCCACCACCGTCTACCCTCCTAGATCTGCTTCCACGCCGCCGATGGCCATCGCTACCGCAGCACCATAAAATTCTCAGCAGATGCATACATGGCGCCGCACCAGAGGCGATACTCTTTCGTATCTGCTCAACTTATTTATCGCAGCAAGAAAATAGATCGCCACCGCTTTACTCTGATTTCTTGTCCATCGCTTACTTGCTAGTTGAAAGCAAACATTGGTTGCGAAGTTGCCTTTGTCCGGTTTGCACCTTCAGATCCGCCATGGCACGCTCAACACTATACTCCCAATGCTTATGGTTTTCCCCTTTTATATTCCACACTAGTTAAATCACAGTAGACTAAATTTCAAAATTGGGTCAGTCAATTTTTCAGAGCTCGCCGGAGTTTGCCGGTGCGAACGAAGGGGCTCGGGTGGGGATGGTGGTTGTGGGGGGCAGTGGTGGGGCCTCGCCCAACGAAGAAAACTCAACGTGGGTGGGGCGGGGGTGGGAGGTGGGGGTGGCGGAGGAACACAGGCGATGGGGGCCGGTGGTCCGGCCGGCGGCCCGTGCGGCGTTCTGTATGGGAAGAATCAGAGACGAGGAAGAAGAAGGGTTAGGAGACGTAGGATCTTCATCCAACCGCCTGAAATGGTCGACTGACCCAAATGACAAAAGTCACGCGACTTGCATACAGACATGCCTTTATATTCAGTACCATCATCGTACCTGCTTAGCACTGCTCCAGAATCCATCAAGCTAAACAACGTGCCACTCATAATTCCAAACTTGTTGCTCAAGTACGAATCTGATATGATGCTGATATTACTAAAACAGATACCATTTAATTGGTCAGCTAATGTTCCTACTTTACTTTCGAAAAGCACGTGCACCACATATAGAGAGACAGCAGGGAGTTGCTTTCTTGATGCGCTCTGGTTCATCATGTGTGGGCACTGCGCAATGAACATTTTATTATCCAAAATCTGCTTGCTCTTCTTTAGCATGTTCCTCTTCCGTTCTTCTTTAATAAGTACTCTCTCCGTTCCTAAATACAAGTCTTTGTATAGATTCCACCATGGACTACATATGGAGCAAAATGAGTGAATCTACACTCTAAAATGTATCTGGATACATCTGTATGTGATCCATAGTGGAAATCTCTACCAAGACTTATATTTTGGAACGGAGGGAGTATGATAGTAGTACAGTATGTTCCTTGTAGTGAAGATGAGCAGGGACATTTGCAGTGTAGAGGTCTATACGGTCGGTTGTGATGGACACTTTGAACTCTTCGGGCCTCTTTGATTCGTAGGATTTTGTAAACATGGGAATAGGATTTGTAGTGGCCTGCCCACTTGAATCCTATAAGAATAGCAAGGAAATGCGGGGAGCTGTGTCGCCTTTGAGAGTTACACTGATATTAACAGTACCGCACCTTCAGTTGAAGAGAGCTGGTATCCGAAGCCTTTCTAGCCATACCGGCAATACTAGCACATATATTCCAGCAAGTTCCACTTTGCTGATTTTACTCTGATGCTTACGGTTTTCCCGTTATATCTACACTATGATCTGTGTAGCTGCTTTGTGTCGCACTAGCAGCAACCCACTCTTGAAGCTAAACACTGCAATGACTTACAAAATTGGCACCAAGGCATTGAGTGCCATTCTGGATGCAATGAAACTCATACGCTCCCCACCTGTTGACTCTTGTTCAGAATATGATCCTAATGACTCTTGTTCAAAATTGCCACATATAGAGAGACAACATGGAATTGCATTTCTTTGGGCGCTGTGATTCATCATGAGTGGGCAACCAACATTGTATGCAATTAAGCGGAACCTCAAGAATATGCTTCCTCTTCTGTTCTTTAACATGTTCCTCTTTTGTTATTCTGTATTTAGTACGTACAGTATGTTCCTTGTCAGGAAGGGGAGCAGGGAAATCTGAAGTCAACAGCTGATAGAGCTGGCCTGTACGTGATCGATAGGCTTTCAATTACTAGCGGCAATACAACACCATATTTTCAAGCCAGTTCCACTTTCCCGATTTATATATCGTGGTTATGGTGTACCCCTTTTATGTACACTATGATCTGCCTAGTTGCTGTGTGCTCTTGTTATCATGGTTTGGCAATAAACTCTCTATACAGTATATTTTGAACCTATCATCTGCCAACTATCCTTACTTCTGGAGCCTATTTTTTGTGTACTTGTGCCAGATTATATAAATGCACGCACCATATTACAGCACACATGAGCTCTCTCATCAGAATCCAGTGATAGCACACAAGTGTTTACAGGGGCGCCCCTATATTAGAATATCCTCTGCATTACAAAGATAATCTCACAACTATTTATGTTTTCATGGTTCTCAGATATTATACGTAATTACAGTGAATATCAGAATCCGCGCATCAGAAGAATATTGTGGAACACGGCAATGACTTACAAAATTGGCACCAAGGCATTGAGTGCCATTCTGGATGCAATGAAACTCATACGCTCCCCAAATGTAGATTCTTGTTCAGAATATGATCCTAATGACTATTCTAACCTCGAGGAGTCAAAGGCAGATGGCCTGTCATGTTCACCCATCAAGGTGCCTGTTCTAATTTGGCAAGGTTTTATTGATTGCGCGTATCTTGCATATGTTGTCTTGCATTTCTTCTACTTTTTTGCACCGCCATCTGCTTAGTTTACTCATCATATATGTCGAGATGCCATGCCCATCCATTATCAATACATATTCCATCTGTCATCATACCATGTTTTTCCACTCAAATGATGTTCTTGTGCATCAGACATCAAAAAGGAAGAGGGTGATTGCCGAACCTGAAGGAGCACCAGCAAAGTCCTTGAAAAACGTGGTTGTGCCAGAGAAATCAGACATCACCCCACTTATATTGGCTATACAACCAGTGACACAAAACGTAGAACCGACTCCAGCAGACTGTACCCATACTTCACTGGCCACACCACTAGCCCCACCACACAGGACCTGCACTCCAGCAAAAGGTATGCCGATTTCAGTTGCCATAGCACCAGCCGTACCACAGAAAAATCCCACTCCAGCAAAAAGTACAGCAAGTCCACCGGCCGAAGACCTATCCCAACTGCAGAGACGGCCAATTCCTGCAGATTGGAACCCCATTCCAGTTATTCCCAGTTTAAAATACAATGCTTTCAATGTTGTTAGGGACTACGTGCATATATTCCCATCATGGGAAGATTATAGTGAAGACAAACACCATTTTCACATCTTCCTGTCCCACTTACGTGTAAGTGCTATTATTCATGGTGATTATTTTCCTGTTTTCTGCTGATTGAACACATCAATGATTTACATTACATTGTTGTAAGTAGGCGAGGGTCAATCTGGATAGTCATGACGAGCAAAGCTTGCTTGCGCTTTTCAAGGAAGCATTGCAGCAGTATTGGTGTTACCTGAGGAAATCACACTTTGATGGCAAGTCTATAAACGAATTTTTGGTGAAGTCTCCTATGCTAAATTTAGAAGACATTGAATGGAAAAACCTTGTTATGCACTGGTCTCGTTCCGAGGATGAGGTACTATCTATGATATCGCATGACAATTTGAACTTCTACTTTTCTGCATGTGCCTTACGGATCTTTTTTGCAGGAAATCTGCTCGAAAAAGAATTCCGGTTTGAAAAGAACGACAGGATATCGCAAATATGTTGCCCGCTGCTTTGCTCTTGTTAGTACCTGTTGTCCTGTATCATTATACTTGCATACATACCTGGTTCATTATGTGACAACAATATGCATGATAGCTTGCTTATCAATTGTTCGCTCCAAATTATCTGGTCTGTATGAATGGTTACATTAGTGTAGAATATATCCAATGCCAATGAATTTTTTTAGCTCTGCATTGTTCTTGTAAGTACCTGCTGTCCTTTATCAGTGTACTTATATTGACAGGTAGTTGTTCATGTACTATCACTCTGCAGCTTATTTTCCTTTGCCCTCCATTTTCTACACATAAGATCTATATTTACTCTTACCATAAGGTTGGATAACACCGATGGTGCTAAAGAAGTTTAGCTCTGCATTGCTCTTGGCTGTACCTTTTGCCTTTATCGCTGTACTTACATTTATAGCTACTTGGTTATGTAGCATCACTCTTCATCTTATCTTAAATATTCCCCATTTTTTCTTATATTGTCACATCTATATTTACTCTTAACAAAATGTAGAATAAAGGTAATGCTTATGGAGAAGATTATGTCGTAAACTTCTTGAATTGGCCCCCCCCCCATCAGCATGGACAAGGGCTTTATAGAGCCTGCCTTCACCAATAATGTAAGTTTGTCCTTCTCAAGCCTTCAAACTTTGTTGTGTATATTTGGTTAGGCATGACTGCAACAACTGTTTATTTTTGGTGTTTGCATCAAATTGCATGTTTAAAGTTTTTTATGTACTCCTAGGTTTGTCCTTCTCAATTTAAGTTTTCAGTTGTACAACCAAGTTCCTTCTTCATACCATGTAAATTAAACTATACAGAGCAAGTGATCTTATTTTGCCAATCTAAAATGGGATAAATTGACAGCACACTAACCATTGATACTTATGAGTTCTTGATCTGTAATCCAGTGGTGTCGTGAAGCTGCCAACTCCTTCACAATGTCATTTCCTGCCATGTCTTGACCTGAACACTGGCATATTGTGTTAATGCTATTTTAAACTGTGTCACTTTATTCGTCAGTAAGAAATGTGATGAATTGTCAGCACTGATACTTATATGTGCAAAACCTGTCATCTGTCAGCTTGTTTATCTTTCAGAGTGAGGAGGATATAAGTGTCAAACAAGTGCAGTCTCACCAGCTTGCTCAGCTGCTCGCGCTGCAGCTCCCGAGCAGGGCTAACCTTTCTTGAACTCTATTGAAGTGCTGTCGGTTTTGTATATTATTTTGTCGGCGTGTTTAATTGCACTGGTGGCGATCTTTGATGCCCAGTGTATGTAATCTGCTGTCTGCTTGTGCTTTATTATCATAGTGGCAAACTTTGATGCCCAGTGGATGTAATATGCCGTAATTTCTTTATTGTATAGTCTAGGTTTTTTTCTTGTTCACGATGCTGCAGTTATTTTACTGTATATATATCCTGTCTTCATAGTAAACCGGCCAAATCGTCAATTACGGTCCATAATCAGGCCGTCATGCAAATCACCATGTGTGAGAACCCGGAATTAACTTCCAGACCCTCCTGTGTATATTTGTCAACCCCAGGATCATTGTTGACAACACAGCGAAATGGTATCATTGCACTATATGTAAAAGTATTACAAGTAGTATATTTGTCACAAGACATACCTAGTGAAATGTCTCATGACATTTATTACAATCAGAAAACAACGAAAAGTACAATGGTAGCGAGTACAATGCGTAGGAACTCGATCTCCGCCACTGGCAGTCGATGTAGTCCACGTGTCCTCACTCCTCAGGATCATCATAATAGTCGTAGTCGACGCCCTCGTCTTCATAGATCTCTATTGTTCAGTAAAAGTATTGCCATGAGTACATTACGTACTCAACATGCCTCCCACGGGGAAGGAACTAATAGCTACATGTGGCTTCAAAGGAAGGCTGTATGGCTCATTTGCATAAAGCTAATTTTGTTTGACAAATAAAGTAGTTGGGTAAAAGCAGTTTTAGATGAAAACATGTTTTATCTCCAGAATAACTTTCATCAAAATGACGATCCTCGATCAACTCACGTCCTTCATAGGTTTCAAGAATAGGGGCAAAGAGGGAATAAGCAAGACATGTCCTGTACATCAAGAAAGATTCATGTGTTGTCCATGACCGTGGACACGGCTATTCGAATAGTTTTACACTCTGCAGAGGTTGTACACTTTACCCACACGACACAATCCCGTCTTGTTGCCACCAGTGGTGGCTGGCATAGTACACCATTTGGTATACCGGCAGGGAGATTGTGACGAGGTCTTTCATTAGACCACACTTACTGCGCCAAGCCCACTAGGTTTCAACACGGAAGCAACCGCAGTTCACAGTCCGGGCCCCCCTTTTGTGCCGAGGATACTCCTCGCAAGGCAGCTATCCCATATGCGGTACGGTGATGACGACAATAAGAGTGAACTAACTAATTAACCAAGAAAGTGCCCATATAGCATGTGGTTGTACTGTTATCACAATCTTCAAATCCAAGACTTATTAGGCCTCATGCGGCACGGATGACTGATTGCCCCCTTAACTCATGAAGGGCGGCCAATCGCTCCTTCAATCCTTGATTCAGCTGTCGCCCGCGCCAGTATTCAGATGGTAAGTTTTACAAAGAGTAGAAGAGGATAGAGAAGGTGTAAGGGCATATTTATCCCTAAGGTGTTTTGGTGATTGATGACAATGCTTTTGCGGACTAATCGTGTGCCTTGAGTATTTCAGACGTTTCGTCACTAGGCACAAGATGGTTCGGTGCCCCTCGAAGACTAGTGAAGACGACGTTTTTCTACGTTTCTTTTCGGTGGATTTGAGTCGTAGGAAAGCCGTACTATTAAGAGGGGTCCGCTTTGGAAAGGTTTGGGTGGAATCATCACGTACATGTCTACTCCTTTTGCACCGCCTTTCCTTTGGCACCTTGGAGCATCCTCCGTCTTTTTTCGTCTATGCAACTTGTCTTAGGTTGTTGAATTTGGGCATGCGGTAGTACTGCTCCATGGAGCGGTAGTACCGCAGGCCCTTGCGGTAGTACCGGACCACGGTGCGGTACTACCGCGGGAGCCCATGGTAGTACCGCTCCTCAGGAGCTGTAGTACCGTGGCCCCCAGGCCAAGTGCTGCTGCGTAGCGGTAGTAGGGGCGGATGTAATTTTTTACATCCGCGCCCTACGCGGTAGTACCGCGCCTAGTGCGCGGTAGTACCATGCCTCCTGGCCTGGCTCAGCCACCGCGCGGTAGTACCGCTCCTCGTGCTGTACTACCGTGTCGGATTTTTGCATCAACTCCAACTCAGCGGAAGTTGCCACGGATGTGATTTTTTTAGGTCCGTGCCTTCCCGTTTTCTGGAACCTCCCTGCCTTGCGGTAGTACCGCTAGGTGGTGCAGTAGTACCGCACGAGTGGTTCTACCGCCCTCCGCTTCAGTGCGTTTGGGTTGTCCAGGTCTGTGCCGCTCGGGCAGTAGTACCGCAACGCTTGCGGTAGTACCGCGGCCCTGCCACGGTAGTACCGCGCTGCGCAGACTGGGTTGGTGGATAACGGTTGGATTTGTCCATCCACTATATAAGGGGTGTCTTCTTCCCCGAGTTGACCACCACTTCCAACCCTAAGCTCCATTGTTGCTCCAAGCTCCATTTTCGCCCGATGTCTCTCCCTAGCCAATCAAACTTGTTGATTTTCTAGGGATTGGTTGAGAAGGCCCCGATCTACACTTCCACCAAGAGAAATTTGATTCCCCCCACTAATCCCTTGCGGATCTTGTTACTCTTGGGTGTTTGAGCACCCTAGACGGTTGAGGTCACCGCGGAGCCATAGTCCATTGTGGTGAAGCTTCGTGGTGTCGTTGGGAGCCTCCAATTAATTTGTGGAGATTGCCCCAACCTTGTTTGTAAAGGTTCGGTCGCCGCCTCCAAGGGAACCCATAGTGGAATCACGGCATCTCGCATTGTGTGAGGGCGTGAGGAGAATACGGTGGCCCTAGTGGCTTCTTGGGGAGCATTGTGCCTCCACACCGCTCCAACAGAGACGTACTTCCCCTCAAAAGGAAGGAACTTTGGTAACACATCCTCGTCTTCACCGGCTCCACTCTTGGTTATCTCGTGCCTTTACTTGTGCAAGCTTATTTGTGTTATATCCCTTGCTTGCTTGTGTGCTTGTTGTTTTGCATCATATAGGTTGCTCACCTAGTTGCATATCTAGACAGCCTACTTTGATGCAAAGTTTAAATTGGTAAAGAAAAGCTAAAAATTGTTAGTTGCCTATTCACCCCCCTCTAGTCAACTATATCGATCCTTTCAGAAGGTCAACAAGGGCCAACAGGCCTAGCTCAGCGTTAAGTTTCAACTGTCAATGACTCAGAGGTCATTCAACAAGGCACCTATAGGGTGATAAGCATGGCTAAGCATTTCTACTCTATGGGAACCTTATACTTCTACTTAGGTGTCAAGTAAATAGGCGACAAGTGGATCAAGGTAATGTGTCAATCGACACGCTAGCTACGAGAATTAAAATAGCATGCACATAGTAACAATAAAGAACAATGCAATTTTGTAAACCATAGGATAAGTATGATCAAAGAAGGAGGCATGCCTTCGTTGTTGAGTCCTTCTTCGGTAACCTGTTTCTGTCCATGTCCAACATCGTCGTCACGCCCTACTCGTCGTAACGATAGGAAAGGAAAAACAATAAATACCAAAGAAATAGAAAATCCAAATAACATCCAAAACAAATTAAGAGTGGATGGATAGCAAGATACTGATCAAGATGGAGATTCCAAAAGGAGATAACATGACTGGAAGATAAGTAGAGGACTCGATGAATTGACAGGGTTTAGTTGATGATGGATAATCAAGGCTTGCCAACAATACTAATGTTCTAATACGAACTATGGTACCAACCACTAGTAGTACCCACTACACATCTCACCTAACTATATAAAAAAACAATGGCATCAACACACATGAAAAGGAACCGTCCTTTGCATACTACACAATCATAATCATGGCATGATAAAGGTAAAAGTTAACCATAATAAATATTTAGATAGAATCTAAATATTTACAATGGTTATTAGCAAGCAAGTATTCTATATGACAACCAAACCAACATTATAAGCCATACTAGTTAATCAATCAAATATCATTCCATAAAAATGAATTGAATTGATCTAGCGTCTAGACCTAAAACATTAGGATCCACTCCATTAAATCAAACCAATTCATTTGTCAAACAATTAACAAGAAACTATACAACACATGGAACAAAAGGATGAACAACCATCAGAAACATGATATGGTTAAGATTAATATTAACCACAAGTAATTATTTGGAAGAATCCAAATGATTATAATGGTTAACAACAAGTAAAGACTAAACATCAATCATAACAACTATTAGTAAGCATTTCTATAATAGAAGACAAACCAATACTATGGTAGAAACTAATTAAACAATTTAATATAATAACACACATCTCACACAAGGCATGTGAGTATAGGATCATACAGATGTCTTAAGTAATAACACAAGCATCACACATAAAAGTTATAAAGAGAAGATACTAAATTAGGACATGCTCTTAATAATAAAGAACAACTAATACCAATGACCACTAGCAATACTATTATCACCACATGCTTACAATAACAAGGCATGATACACACACTTAGTGTGTGATCAAAGTACAACTCTACTAACATGACATATGACTCATCCCAAGCATATGATAAGTCATTGCAACAAGTATTAAAACATTCATAATACTAAAATGAGACTAAGTTAAACATCTATAAGAAACACAAGGGTCTAAGTACTCAACTATAGCATATGTAACATAATAAGACAAGACAAATCACTAGCATGACTTGATCCATAGGCTTAAGCATATCACAAATGTAATAGTAAAATAAACCAGACATGATGCGAGGCATCACACAAGATGCTACTAATAGAATACAACTCCTAACTGCGAGATTACCTAGTTGATAATAACTAACCTAAAGAGCAAACACGATGTTAGCATACAACACTATACCATGCTAGTTATGATAAATAAGCACATGGAAGCATACTAAGCATGTGGGAAAGTAAACAACTAGATCATCTCATCAACCAAATCAACATGTATTATAGAAGCAAGAATAACAAGATGACATGTATTTCTATCTGGTACAACCTACAATTGCAAGTACATAAGATGCATCACTAGTCATGATCTTCTAATACATGAATTGGTACACACACACATATCCACACACACATGCACACACTATGTAGTCTAGTTATACAATCACAACATCATGGCACTATATTGAAGCAAGAAGGACTCCTACTTAATTAAAATATATGAGATCATAAACTACTAACATGCACCTCTACCAAGCAAATATTAAGCATATGATTGGTCATACAATATAAAGTAGCAATCATATAACACATACAATCAAAACATGCGTTGGACATTGAGCAAATCCTAACATGGCATGGTAATAAACAAATGTAAATGGACACATGATAGTTAGCAAGATGAAATAAACTAAATTCTATTTCACAAGAATAAATTATATATAGTAATACAAAACTAAATGATTTCATGAAGCATCTATCCATGCAATCTTGTATAACACACATTTATAAAATAAAAGGAACAACTAGCCAATAATATTCTATGCTATGAACTACAGTGTACTCATATCCAAAATAAGGCATTTCATTCGGCATCTTGCATAAGGAAGACTATGCAATAACACGTACTAAAAATGTATAAACACCTATCGTAGACATGGCATGATTTCAAACCAATCAACCAAACATGGAACATCGATGAAAATGAATATGTAATCAATATATAAGATATCCTCATTCCCAAACAAAAATGAAAATAATCAAGACATTCGGTATTGCATAATCACACAAAGGTTACAGTAATTCTACATAAACCTACGCATGGTAATAATTTGCAAAAACATGTACATATGCATATCTTAACTATGTACCACAAGAACGAAAAATATCTACCTGAAATAACATGTGGAACAATTTTTGAATAACTATAATTGGTGAAAGAAATAAATCTAACAAGTCCTACGTTGCACTAAAATTATAAGACGAATAACATACACTTGTAGGCATATCATGAACATAATAAAATAACATACTAACAAGAAAAGTTGACCGATCAACTAGTACACATGGTAGTAATACATAAGAACTAACACAAAGGTGTATCTCACTACTACATGATGCACGAAGTTGTCTACAAGAAACCATACAAAACTATACTTAATAAATAAAACGCACATTCAACTTAAGTGAGTAAAACACAAGACACTCCTAAAATTATAATATAACTCAAGATGACTCCTAGGCATGACGAGACATAAAAAATCATTAAACTAACAAGAAAAGTTATCAACTCAAAACACTATCGGATTTAGGCCAAACGACTATAATTAAATCAACACTAAACATGATTACCAAACAGGTAATCTAACTCTACCACGGGGTTACCAAGGACATGGGAAACAACTCATGTGTTGAACACAAGATCATCCAAGGGACTAAAAAGTACGCAGACATGTTGATGACATCCGTTCATGCATCGGCGTGAGTAACAACAGAGATAGGTTGAATAATGATGTCTATGAGATACTACGAGTGATGTTGAGAAGGTGTGCATGAGGAATTGGATAGAGGCTCACCGAGTTGGACGGAACGGTGTGGTGAACTTGACGAACAGTGTACACGCACATGTGAAATTCTTCGCGTGTGGTCGACGGAATGTGTTCCTTCTTTCAGACCCTCCTGTGTATATTTGTCAACCCCAGGATCATTGTTGACAACACAGCTAAATGGTATCATTGCACTATACGTAAAAGTATTACAAGTAGTATATTTGTCACAAGACATACCTAGTGAAATGTCTCATGACATTTATTACAATCAGAAAACAGCGGAAAGTACAATGGTAGCGAGTACAATGCGTAGCGACTCCATCTCCGCCGCAGACAGTCGATGTAGTCCACGTTTCCTCACTCCTCAGGATCATCATAATAGTCGTAGTCGACGCCCTCATCTTCATAGATCTCTGTTGTTCAGTAAAAGTATTGCCATGAGTACATTACGTACTCAACATGCCTCCCACAGGGAAGGAACTAATAGCTACATGTGGCTTCAAAGGAAAGCTGTATGGCTCATTTGCATAAAGCTAATTTTGTTTGACAAATAAAGCAGTTGGGTAAAAGCAGTTTTAGATGAAAACATGTTTTATCTCCAGAATAACTTTCATCAAAATGAGGATCCTCGATCAACTCACGTCCTTCATAGGTTTCAAGAATAGGGGCAAAGAGGGAATAAGCACGACAGGTCATGTACGTCAAGAAAGATTCATGTGTTGTCCATGACCGTGGACACGGCTATTCGAATAGTTTTACACTCTGCAGAGGTTGTACACTTTACCCACACGACACAATCCCGTCTTGTTGCCACCAGTGGCCGCTGGCGTAGTACACCATTTGGTATACCGGCAGGGAGATTGTGACGTGGTCTTTCATTAGGCCACACTTACTGTGCCAAGCCCACTAGGTTTCAACACAGAAGTAACCGCAGTTCACAGTTCGGGCCCCCCTTTTGTGCCGAGGATACTCCTCGCAAGGCAGCTATCCCATATGCGGTACGGCGATGACGGCAATAAGAGTGAACTAACTAATTAACCAAGCAAGTGCCCATATATCCCATATGCAGTTCACTAGTTATCACAATCTTCAAATCCAAGACTTATTAGGCCTCATGCGGCACAGACGATTGATTGCCCCCTTCAACTCGTGAAGGGCGGCCAATCGCTCCTTGAATCCTTGATTCAGCTGTCGCCCGCGCCAGTATTCAGATGGTAAGTTTCACACAAAGTAGAAGAGGATAGAGAAGGTGTAAGGGCATATTTATCCCTAAGGTGTTTTGGTGATTGATGACAATACTTTTGCGGACTAATCGTGTGACTTGAGTATTTCAGACGTTTCTTCACTAGGCACAAGATGGTTCTGTGCCCCTCGAAGACTAGTGAAGACGACGTTTTTCTACGTTTCTTTTCGGTGGATTTGAGTCGTAGGAAAGCCGTACTATTAAGAGGGGGTCCGCTTTGGAAAGGTTTGGGTGGAATCATCACGTACACGTCTACTCCTTTTGCACCGCCTTTCCTTTGGCACCTTGGAGCATCCTCCGTATTTTTTCGTCTATGCAACTTGTCTTAGGTTGTTGAGCTTGGGCATGCGGTAGTACTGCTCCATGGAGCGGTAGTACCGCAGGCCCTTGCGGTAGTACCGGACCACGGTGCGGTACTACCGCGGGAGCCCACGGTAGTGCCGCTCCTCAAGAGCTGTAGTACCGTGGCCCCCAGGCCAGGTGCTGCTGCACAGCGGTAGTAGGGGCGGATGTAATTTTTTACATCCGCGCCCTACGCGGTAGTACCGCGCCCAGTGCACGGTAGTACCGTGCCTCCTGGCCTGGCTCAGCCACCGCGCAGTAGTACCACTCCTCGTGCTGTACTACCGTGTCGGATTTTTGCATCGACTCCAACTCAGCGGAAGTTGCCACGGATGTAATTTTTTTAGGTCCGTGCCTTCCCGTTTTCTGGAACCTCCTTGCCTTGCGGTAGTACCGCTAGGTGGTGCGGTAGTACCGCAACGCTTGCGGTAGTACCGCGGCCCTGGCGCGGTAGTACCGCGCTGCGCAGACTGGGTTGGTGGATAACGGTTGGATTTGTCCCTCCACTATATAAGGGGTGTCTTCTTCCCTGAGTTGACCACCTCTTCCAACCCTAAGCTCCATTGTTGGTCCAAGATCCATTTTCGCCTGATCTCTCTCCCTAGCCAATCAAACTTCTTGATTTTCTAGGGATTGGTTGAGAAGGCCCCGATCTGCACTTCCACCAAGAGAAATTTGATTACCCCACTAATCCCTTGCGGATCTTGTTACTCCTGGGTGTTTGAGAACCCTAGACGGTTGAGGTCACCGCGGAGCCATAGTCCATTGTGGTGAAGCTTCGTGGTGTCGTTGGGAGCGTCCAATTAAGTTGTGAAGATTGCCCCAACCCTGTTTGTAAAGGTTCGGTCGCCGCCTCCAAGGGCACCAATAGTGGAATCACGGCATCTCGCATTGTGTGAGGGCGTGAGGAGAATACGGTGGCCCTAGTGGCTTCTTGGGGAGCATTGTGCCTCCACACCGCTCCAACGGAGACGTACTTCCCCTCAAAAGGAAGGAACTTCGATAACACATCCTCGTCTTCACCGGCTCCACTCTTGGTTATCTCGTGCCTTTACTTGTGCAAGCTTATTTGTGTTATATCCCTTGCTTGCTTGTGTGCTTGTTGTTGTTGCATCATATAGGTTGCTCACCTAGTTGCATATCTAGACAACCTACTTTGATGCAAAGTTTAAATTGGTAAAGAAAAGCTAAAAATTGTTAGCTGCCTATTCACCCCCCTCTAGTCAACTATATCGATCCTTTCAATTGGTATCAGAGCCTCGTCTCTTTATTAAGGACTTCGCCAGCTGAAGAGTATGGTTGACACCGTAGACGGAGCGGAGGAGCACTCCGGTGTGAATCCATTCTCGTCTACGGCCGATGGGGGACCGCGGTCTCTCGTGAGGAATTCAATGTGGCTTTGGACACATTGAAAACCTCCATGATGACCGAAGTTGAAAGCATGTTTAATAAATTCATTGAAGGGCTTAAACTATCCACCGCACCATTGAATGTGGGTGATCCCTCTAACAAGGTGACGGATGCTAACTCCGACAAGGGGAAGCTACTAGTGAAAAAGCTCCTTCTTCTAGTGGTAAAAATGGCACCGGCATCTTTGCCCATGTGGAACCTCCACTTGTTTATGGTGGAACGGTTCCTTCCACTCATTTGAATCATGCCGGCCCTGCTCCTATGATTGTGAAAAATGAGGACTTTGATTCTTGGGTCTATCGCTTTAAGCGTCATTTAAATCATCTGAATACTAATCTTTGGAGAATCATTGAAGAAGGTTTCTATCCGCATGACTGAAGCAACTTCACTCCTAGAGAAGCCGCGGATAATCAATTCAATGAGAATGCTCTCTTCATCATCCAAGAAGCAATTCCACCCGAAGATCTTCCTCATCTCCAGCCCTACTCCATGGCTAAAGATGCTTGGCACCAAGTTGTTTCCCTCTACAGGGGAAGCGCAAGCATTCAACGCTCCAACTATGAAGTGGTGCAAGATGAAGCCGATGAGTTTGCAATGAAAGAAGATGAAGAACCTTGTGAGCTTTATCGGAGAGTAACCAAGCTCGCGGTCTCACTCCGAGATCATGGAAGCAAGGACACAGATGACAATTGGATCAAGCACAAATTCCTCAAGGCAATGATGCCTTACCACAAGGCCATGCCCTTCGTCATTCGTCAAAGGCCGGACTTCCACACCTTGTCCTCAAGTGAAGTGTTGGATGAGTTCGTGGCTATGAGCATCTTGGACAAGACCGCCGACAATGCGGTGCTACGCTCTCAAAGAGCAAATAAGCCCAACCTTGCTCTAAAGGCCAAGGTTAATGTGGAAGAAGAGGACAAAGAGGAAGATGTTACACCCTCGATTCAATCATACACTAATCATACACGCAAATGTGTACGATCAAGATCAAGGACTCACGGGAAGATATCACAACACAACTCTAGACACAAATTAAAATAATACAAGCTTTATATTACAAGCCAGGGGCCTCGAGGGCTCGAATACATAAGCTCGAATATACAAGAGTCAGCGGAAGCAACAATATCTGAGTACAGACATGAGTTAGACAAGTTTTCCTTAAGAAGTCTAGCACAAAAGCAACAACGATCGAAAAGGGAAGGCCTCATGCCTGGGAGCCTCCTAACTACTCCTGGTCGTCGGCGGTCTCCACGTAGTAGTAGGCATCGACAGTGCATCTGGCTCCTGGGCTCCGACATCTGGTTGCATCAACCGGAAAGAAGAATAAAGGGGGAAAAGGGGGAGCAAAGCAACCGTGAGTACTCATCCAAAGTACTCGCAAGCAAGGATCTACACTACATATGCAACATTATCAAAGGAAGGCTGTATATGTGGACTGGGCTGCAGAAATGCCAGAATAGAGAGAAGGCCTAGTCCTATCGAAGACTAGCATCTTCAGCATCTTCAAGCATCTTGCAGCATCAGAAGAGATAAGAGTAGCATAAAGTAAAGTAGTAGAAGTGTTATCAACCTCGATCAGAGATCCTTTCTCAACTCCCTGCAAGAAAGCAATCACAGAGCCATACTATCCACTTATCATCACCATCCATTCCTCATCACAAGTATCCAGTTCTAGTTGTATCGATCGGGATACAACTCCAAGTGTCCGTTACCGTAGGATAGGCTATCGATAGATGTTTTCTTCCCTGCAGGGGTGCACCAACTTACCCACCACGCTCGATTAACTCCGGTCGGACACACTTTCCTGGGTCATGCCTGGCCTCGGCCAAACAATACGCCGCAACCCGACCTAGGCTTAATAGAGAGGTCAACACGCCGGACTAAACCTATGCCCCCAGGGGTCATGGGCCATCGCCCCGGGAACTCCTGCACGTTGCGAACGCGGCCGGTGAGCAGACCTAGCTACCTCCTTCAAAAAGGCAGGTGCTTATGCAGTCCAACCCGGCGCCCGCCACTCAGTCGCTGACGTCTATTAAGCTTCGGCTGATGTATACGACGCAGAACGCCCATACTATGCCCACGTGATGGTTAGTGCTATCAGGCCAGAGGCCCCTGGGATCAAATATCCAAATCGTAGTGGATTAGGAGCACGCGGTAACAAGCAGAGACTCACGAAAGATGTGACCCCGTTGCCCCGTCTCGAGGACTTGTGGCAAGGGCTAGGAATGCCTAGCCACACCTCGTAATTATCTTGCGGGCACCCTCCAGGTCAGCCTGACTCCACATCACTCGCAATTAAGCTCGCGCGGGTACCCCTCAGAGCCGACCCGTCTTTAGTAACATGGTTCAGTGTAAATTC